>NC_048286.1:21440631-21758131 GCF_009762535.1 Notolabrus celidotus | reverse complement strand
GATTACTACATGCGTACCTGCTCAGTGACAGGCCAGACAACACTGGTTCTATGGAAACTGTTAAAAGCTGTCAGTTTATCCTCAAACATAAGGAGAAATGAAAATATGACAAGAGCAAATGTTGTTGTGGAGTTACCTTCCACGTGTTATTTAAGGAATTTCACAGTTAAGGGTAATCTCCCTAAGTTGAAGTGCTCTCAGACACAAAACCTTACTGAGTGCAGGGCAAATCTGAAGCCCCTTTTACACATGAACTCCATGTTTTCTACAGAATTTCAAGACATTCATGAGCTGTTTCTTGTATATGTGGTCAACTTAAGTGAAGTCTGGATTTTTTAGATCTTTATTCTGCAATTAAAACTCCCAAAAAGAGACTGTGTGCATGTGAAGACTCCTTGATTTTTCTGTTGATGACAATATTCCATGTATTCCCACCTTGTAGAACTTTAAAAAATAATAGATACTGGCGCTTAGACCAAAACAAACCTTTAGTGCTTCATTATAGGTGTATACTGCTCTGCACATAGCAAAATCACATAATCCAAACACAAATACAAGTCACTTTAATCATCACGTAACTGAATATATGTTGCATATGAATCCTAATTAAGGAACACACATGGATGCAACCTCCAATTCCATGAAAATTAAGCAGAAGAAGAAGGGGTGCCAACAACTGCAGTTAAAGCTAGGGTTGATAGTCACAGAAAACTAGCATGAATTTGAATGTAGCATTTCCTTGGGACTCCATCTAGCCAGCCAAACAGATGCTAAAGAAAGCATACCGCCTCACTCCCCCATAACAGTGTAAAAGAGATCATCAGATGTATCACTATACACATCCAAAGACCTACAGGCGTTTTCTGTGGTCAACAACAAAGAAGTCAGTCTTGTAAACACGTGAAAACAGTGAAAGTATAAATTCCCATCACGGCTATATTTTAGTCAAACACTATTAGCATCTCTTTGTAAAGAGACAAAGGCTAAAGATATACAGAGCATCAAGAAAACAGAGTGCATCTTACTCACCACGCAAGAGTGGACGTCACAAACTACTCAGGGCTTTATCAACAGTATGTTATTCCAAGTCTTCATTTGCCTTTTTGAAATATTGACATTAACATCATACCATGGACTTGTTCTGGAGGTATTAATACATTGTTATATCTTGATATAGTTAAATCTCTAGTAAGTACCTGAAACTCAGTAATACCTGAAACCTGAAAAATAAAAGTTTTTTAATGAACCTCTGAATGTTGAATCAGTCACTTTTCAGTGCTCCATCTGCAATTAAAAGAGAGCAGTTGGGGTGCTGGTTCTTGAGGCATGCGGGTGGGTTTGATTCCAACCTGCAGCCACTTTCCTGCATGTCACACTCCACTCTCTTTCCCCAGTTTCATGCTCTATCCACTGTCCTATCCTCTTCAAATAAAGGTGTAATAAAAGCCCAACAATGACTGTTTTTTGAAAGGGAGCGGTTAAAAACCTCCTTTTTGTGGATTTAGCTGCTTTAAATCTTGAACAGTTGAAGCCTGACAGGCTTTACAATGATATATTGTGACAACTGCAATAAGAAAATCTGATATAAACAATGTGCTAAAAATGATCTAACACAGAAACAAAGTTCTTACACAGTAGTTTGCACACCCTCCTAACTTCTGTAAGATTCAGAAACTTGTACATTTCACAAAAAGAAGAGAAAAGTGAATTTAGGGAAGAAAAAAAAGGAGAGAAAAGCATTTGTTTAACACTGCTAAGAGTGATAAATGGAGTTCAGTCTCCATGACAAACTGCGAGCACACAGAACTGTTGGATCATCTGTTTTTGTCTGCTGGTGTGAAGTTGCCACAGTTGCCTGAACACAGTGCTGAAGCATCCTCGTCTCTGCCCCTTTGTGTGTGTGTGGGAGGATGTGTTTACTGCATGTGTGGCATACTTTCAGGATGCAGCAGATGTTTTTAGTGCGTGTAAGTGAGATTGTGAGTTTATTTTTTCATACCAGCATAGGGCACCGGGGCGTCCTTGTCTAGAGCTACAAGCGGAGGGTCCAGCAGCACCGTGTCCATGTTCTCTGTGATCACTCCATGGTAAGACGCCTCTATCCATGGCTTGTGCTTGTTCACTGTGAAAGACAAAGAAAAAGATGGAACAACTGTTAATTTCACTGTAGAGCATTATTGTAATCTTCATGCTTTTGTTGCCTTTAATTATACCTAAATATGCTGAGTCACTTCAAGAGGACAGAGAATTACACAAACATTGAGGAAACCTCATGCCCAAAGTTTGTGATGGATCTCCTGAGTTTTTACAAATGACTAGAAGACAAATGGAAGTCTGAGGAAGAACAATGTGAGAGAAAGTTATTGATGTTTGTTTTTTAGAGTCACACTTGGGATTGACTTTTTTTAAATGGTTCTGACAAAGCCTCAGAATACACATTCCTAAATTTTACAAGTGGAGAAAAAACTATGAGGAAAGAAGAGACCCATTCAATTTTGGTACTCCCTCTTGTATTCTTATTTTATGCCTCTAATGTTGTAAACTCCTTGTCTTTAGTCATCTTTTGTTGGCCTAAGGAGTGTTGATGTGGCTCCCCTTCGATAGCTATGCTGCCAATTCCTACAGTCAGGAACCATGTCTCTGCGTTAAAGCTTTAAAACTTCTGATACCATGACTTTAACAAACAACAGGACAGCTCATAAAATCTCTACAAAACATTGTATTACTGTGCCTCCCATTCACCACTGACTGTGTAAAACATTGATAATCTTAGTGATGTCGCCCATGGGTTTCTTAAGAGGCCCATAGATGGCAGCCACTATATTGGAAATGTTGACTCCAACCAACTTCACACTGCTATAGACACCGTCAAAGAAGTAGAGCAGAAGCAAACAGCTACAATCCAATGGAGATGTGGGAAATTCCAACCAGTTCTTGATTTCCATTCCCTATGGTTCACTGTGCCTTGGTAGTACATGCCTAACTTCAAGCTTTGGTGTAATCACAAAGAATGGGCTTTGAAATCAATTCACCACCGTACAGCTGTTACAAATAAAGAAATGGAGCGCCGCCTGCAAGCTAGTTCAGGCAGACAACTCAAGTTGCGCTCATTCATACTGACACGTCATCATCCTCTCTATCAGCTGATCTCAACATCCTCATTTAGCAGTCTATTTAAGCTGCAAGTCTCCCTGTCTTTGCCTCTGCTTTGCCAGTGCTCCTGCTCAATCCTGCTTAGTGCTATGTGCAAACTTTGTACCCACCTCCTCCCCGGCATCCACCTGCAGGCTCTGAGGGGGGTTAGTCCTTTCTCATTACTCCTCAATGTCTTCATTTAAATAATCTACGAGGAGTAATGAGGTTCGGAGCCCATACACCAAACACAATACTGTATGCTGCAATAAACTTAATCTTAAGTAAACGTGAGTTGTCTGACTGAAATGAGGTCTGGAGACCGAGGCATTTCATGTACCACAAGTAGGGATGTTAACAATTAATTAAGTATAGATTCATTGTTTAAGAACTTACTTGAACACCCTTTTTTTACGATTTTCTATCATGTGGAACAAATACCATTAGGTCTCATATTACACTTAGCTATTAGGGAACCTTTACTTTGAATGCATGCTTCAATGTGAATCAGCTGGCTAAAGGTGTTGTGCACAGCGGAGACGCTCATCTGGGGGCTGCGGCTGTGAGCCACAAGTTTTTTTTGGATGGGGGGCAATACACAACTACTGCCGACATGGACATGAAAGTTGGATGGCACTGATGTTGCTGGCACACTGGTATGTCTGCAGACCAGCACATCAGAGCTGCCTGAGCTCTATGTCCTGGTTATGAACCGATTGCACTTGCATGCTTATTTTTCTCAATAAGAACGAGTAGGTAGAAAACTGGACAGTGTAAGTCTGATATATTTTTCTATTCAGTTCTCGTTGCAGCAAATCCATATGTTGCAGTCTGAGCCTTTACTTTATATGACAATGCGTCCACAGAGATTATTTTTATGACCCTGGTCCACACATTGATGATCAGCGTGTTAATGCTGTAAGCATTTATTTGATTGGTAGCTATTCAATACCTTAAGTTATGCAGTAAATTTTGTTGCTGACGAAAATATGATTTTGGGGAAAAAACGCTTTTGGTATGTTTTTGTTTTTGTTATGGAAACATCCATGTTCTATTTTAAATGATTAATCAATAATTGATCGTTAATGTTTCCAAAGATTTATCACAGAGAATTGTAAATATTTGCATCCCTAATCACAATCGAAACATGTGAAATTCTACTCTAAAAATAGGCATTTTAACACAGGCTCTAATGGGATTTCCTTAGCTTCTTTGGGAGCCTGCCTCAAGTGGACACTCTGGGATTTTTTGGGGGGATTTTTGGACTTTCACATCAGCTTCATTGTTTTCACTTTTCCACATTTTCCAGCGTTACAACCTGAATCTTGCAATGACTCTTTTGAGGCTTCTTTCAGCTCAATTAATGAACAGACCCAGTCCAAAACGGAGACAACTGTTACATGCCAAAGTTTGCCCGAGAGCAACTGGTAGCTCCTGATCTAAGTCAGGGGTTACTCAGCAAAAGTTTCTTTTATATTTTATTTTCTATGTAAATTATTGGCAAAATTCAATCTGCAAAAAAAATCTGTTTATTAATTTACAAGGTGCATGACAAAAAAAAACCCTATGCATACTGACACAACATCCAGCTCCATATACAGCCTTGTGTTTTGGCTGCCAAACCCTTTCCTATAACACACTCTCAGTGCGTAGCTGTCTTCCCTGCTCTCTGCAAGTGCTCTACAAAATCCAGAACTTGAAAGCAAATCTGATTGAAACTCAGGATGAGCTGGAGATTAACACAGATCAACACCACATAGTTACTAACACTGTAAATTAAACACCCTCCCACTACTCACATCAGGACCCCACAAGTAGATAGAGACCATAAAAGAATCACACAACCATACACGCATACACAAGCTCATTTCCCTGGAGTACAAGTGTCACTCTTTGCAAGGAGCTGGAATGTCAACTTGACCTTTCAATCCACTGAAGAGGAAAGCTTTGTCTCATGCCAATAAGCAGATGACATGTCCAGCTGGCAGCGATTTAAAATGCATCAAACTGTTTCTAAAACCTTCTCACAGCTTTTCAACTGTTTGGACAAATTTCAGTGCTTTTGTCCTACTATTCCATTTTCTCCCCCTGCTTGGTGCCATGCTGATTTTAGAGAAGAGGGTCAGAGAAAATAAGAAAACACATATTTGGCCTGAGTATGGAAGGGAAGTTTGATTAAAGCAACAAAAATAAAAGGGAAACCAGCAACTCATCTTTAAGGTGCCGTGTCCGCTGGGAACACCCAGGACCTCAAAGCGCTGCTCACCAGCGTTTACTGTTGCTAGTTTACGAAAGTATTCCAGCGGCACTTCCGCTTCCCTGTTAGGCCTGTTTTAAAATGCTTTGTATGCTTCATACTTGCTTATATTCAATGGCATTTCATCAAGAAACTGTAAAAACTATCGATAGGAATCGTGTCATAGCATTAGCAGCAGCTCTTAATTTGTAACTTGTACCTCGAAAAAACAAGTGTGATAACTTTTCTCCTATGTACGGACCTCCGCCATTGTTGTTGACAAAGTTGATTTCAGAGGTCCCGCCCCTTCTTGATTTTGATTGGTTTGTGATCAAGTAGTGACCTCTGTGTTCCAATAGTTGAACATTTTTCAACTGAGAGCGCTGGAGCGCTGTGACAAAAATCAGCTGTTGCTGAGGGCGTTTTTGCGCTGAGGATGCTAAGCGCTGAAAACGCTGAATCACATTGAGTTTGAATAGAAAACAGGCGCTTAATGCAAAAAACAGTGACAATGGGCCCGCCACCTAAGGGTGAAAACTGGTTTCTCATATTTTCGTTTGACAACGTGACCATGCATGTGTTTCACATTGGATTTCTCTGATGACATGAGAGACAATTAACAAAGCAAATATCAGGAGGGAATATTGCTTCTTATTCACTCTTTCATAACATTCATTCAGTTCAGACAGGCTGACGACTAGTGATCCTCCTACATAGAACTCTGGCCCTGCTGGGACCAAAGTATAGAGTGGATTATAGGGAGCCAAAGAGAGCCACAAGGGAAGACATTATTCATACTCGCAGTCTCATCTCATGCTTGCAGGAGATAGAAAGCACTGCAGCAAACAGCAGGACTCTGCTCGGCTGGAAGTCGAGAGACGAGTTATGTTTTCGAGAGGTGTAAAAGCATTTTAACACCTAGAATATTTGACTTCTAATGGTGGAAAATCAGTGCATTAAAGTACAGTAGCACTCACAATTTCATTGTGTATTGTAGGTGCAGCTACAGCCGTATAGAGTACTCACAGTCTCTGGATTTACTCCTCTGTGTTAGAAAAAAACCCTCCCAAAAGCAGAGTGAAATGAACTGAATCAATCTTACAAAGAGACTCTTCAAAACCAGGACCGTATTAGACTGAGGCACTAATGTGACCATAAAACAGACTATTAATGTGGGCATCATAAAAGTGAGTCCTCACTTCTATGAGCTTGAACTTGCAAATGTAAATACATATTAATCCATCATGCTCACACAGCATTTCATTTACATTTAAAAGATGTCTTCACTAAGTCTAGCAGCAGCCCACAGCTAGCGCAGTTTACTCATGGATGGCAGGTTCAATTTCTGGCTCAAGGTCTTACATTTATCCCAAACAAATTGGGTGGTGGAGGCAGCAGAGCTGTGACTCTTAAGAGGAAGTGTAATATAAGAGCTGTTTTGTAGAAAGAGCACACATCAGACCATGGAAATGGGCTATTTCCAAAATGGCTTTCATGACATGTAGTAGTGTAAAGCCATTAGCGATGCCTTGAAGGTATTCATCCTTGAAATACTTGTGCTGAGCTGAAATGAAAATAATTTGAGGAAAGCTTGCAATTGATGAGGAAAAATGTAGCCTGAAGTAGCTGTCTACAGACAAAGTCTGACCTGTTAAAATTGTATACACGTCTGTGTTGCTCATGGTTAATTTTATTTTAAGCTAATCTCTGAATCTGCCACCAAAACAAGGCCAGGACTCCGTATAATGTAGACATGCACTGTGCTGCTTAGATTGAAATGCTAATGTTACCATGCTAACATACTGATGTTGAGGAGGTTTGAATATTAGCATGCTAAAATTTGGGCAAAAACAAAAGTTTACAACATTTTATTTGCAGATATTGCTCATTTATTAGAGAAAATTATAGTCATGGAGGGACGAAGTAAAACCAAGTATCATCAAGGTTATAAGAGCTCTTCGGGGGAATCATTAATGGTTTTACAAAATATTGAAACACTTTGTGCATCTGCGTCTGAGAAATCCAACTTCAATAACTCGGAAGTAGTTCACACTTATGTCTCAGTTGAAATCATCTGTGAGTCTGTACCCTCTCATTTATTTCAGGATGTTTCTTCTAAAATATTTTCCGGAACTTACTTTCACACATGCACCACACAGTGGGAGATTATCTGTCACACAACTCAAAATACTCAATTTTGGTGTCACCACTCTGCCCACTCACTTGTTACCACGTTGCTTCATTCACAAATTGGATTTCTCCAGTTTTGAGTGTCGAGGTGGTCTTCTGCTTTCACACATGCACCCTACTCAGACACCGTAAGTTAATTTTCAGGAGTGCTGTATATGTGTGAAAGAGGCTTATGAATACTTTTATCAAATGTTGTTCTAATCCGCCCCGTAAATGGTGACATATTTATAAAGGATACAGGATATTTACACTGTTACTTTATTATACGCATCATGCTCAACCACATTCTCATAGAGTAGGTGTCCATACACATCATATTCACATTTTGTACTTTTTAATTCTGTTGATATAATAACTGTATTTATATTAATTGTTAATTTTGTATATTCGTATGTTATTTTATTTTTAGCATCAGCTATTGTCTTTATATGTGTTAATTAGTATTTTTTAATTCATTTTTGATATATGAACACTATTTGGGTGGAGGCTTCAAATAAGCTCTCTGAGTTTTCTGCCTGTTCCTGCACAGTATATTATTTATCTTTGCTATTTTTTTGGATGTATTTTCTTTTAATTGTGAAAATAAATAAACATAAGCATAAACATAAACATAAACATAAACATAAACATATATATCGTTGTATAAATTATCGGCTGATAATGAGAATCATTTATAATAAAATATTATTCTGATCATACAATTTTATCAGATTAAAAACAACAATAATAACTGATTTCATTTCTGTATTAGCAAGCCATCATATTCCAACACAGAGGGAGGCAGTGTGCTATTCTACTATTAAGCACAGAAAAAAGAATGTGCAAAATATAGTCAAAATATCAAAATCTAGTTACTAGTGGAACTGTATTTCATTGTCTCATCGGAGGGTAACATTTGCAATTGGAAAACATGAGGTAAGTATTTTAAGAGGAGGGTGAAAGAAGTCAAGTTTTAACACAAAAAACGAACAAATCACCTGAAAAGTCGTCACTGCAAAAAGTATGCATGAAGGGAATCCAAAGCAGTAGTAGCTGAAGAATCCCTCAGCACTAAGTGCCATAGTGTCAATTCAATGTAAAACTGAGAACTGCAGAAAGTTACCAAAGAAAACCCAACTACTGAACCAATAATGTCATAACCACCAGCTCTCATGATCCACCTTTTTCCATGGTAGAAGGACCAAGGATTTTTCAAGCTAATCGTGTAGTTGGAACCCACATATAGTCTACCCCGTATTTAATCCAAATTCTGAGGCAAAATGGAAAATGAAAACCTACGTATTCAGGTTGTAAGTAAAAAGTATAATTATTCCTTTTTCACTTTGCCAGAGTGAAATATAACTATAATTGAAGTGTCTGAACTTTTCTTTGTGTGTGTGTGTGTATTAAATATAGGAATGTCAGAACTGACAAGTATAGAATATTCAACACTGTCTTATAATCAGGTTTGCAGAAAAGTCTGATTTTCTTTCTTAAATAACAAAATGTGAAACAATGTCTGTAATCGTATTTGTATCATCCATCAGAAATAGGTTATTACTATTATTATTATTATTATTATTATTATTATTATTATCATTATTATTATTTTAACCTTTATTTTACCAGGTATAGTCCCATTTAGATACAAAGTCTCTTTTACAAGGGAGTCCTGGCCAAGACAGCAGCATAAAAAGTTTCACAAAATAGAACAGGATAAAACATATAGTGACAAGTAACTAATACATCAATTTATATGTTAGCAGTGTTAAGCTCTAAAACATGTGCTCAAGCTGATCAGATCACCCTTTATCCTAGTTTTAAAATCCTCCAATCAAATTAAACAATCCAGTTTCAGGCGACCCTGAAGCTCAAACCAAGATGAGGGAGCAAAGACATTAAAAGCACTTTTACCAAAGACAGAGCGAGTCTGAGGAACGACAAAAAGAAATTGTCCATGGTACTGAAGATGACAGCCACTGACAACTTTAGGAGTCAATAAAGAGTATAAATAAGACGGCAGCTCCTGGAGACGGCCTTATAAAGAAAGATAACTGGTTGGTTAACTAAAAATAAATTCATATCACGCATCACTAATATTTAAAGGAAAACTGAAAATGTTGATCTATTGTTGGCGCTACAGAAAGATTCAAGGTGAAAGTAAACAATACAAATATTTAAGTGATTGTTATTGAAAAGTTTCAAACTGGACCAGTGTGACGTACTGAGCAAGTGATGGACAGACACTGCAATTCATTGAGCCATCTTGCTGGTATGGTTATTAAAAACATCAGTATAACTCACTGTCTGCCTTTAATAAGTTTATAAGTGCCATCCAGTGTAATATGCATGGCGTCTTGGCCACTTCCTTAGGAGCATCTGCAGCCATTATTACAGCATTAGAGCATCAGAGTGCATATTAGGGAGGACTAATTCATTTGGTAGAAGGAAAGTGGAGCAAATACAGCACTGGATAAGATCTGATATGACAGTAATATGAAACATTGCACCCAGGAACAAGATAGTGCTTCCTGTAAATAACATTACAGCAGGGGGACTGACAACTTGTCCATCCTGGTATTGGATTCTAGATATCGGTTTGTGTCTTCTCCAGGGACTGAGGCTCATGAAAACATATTACTGAAGGGACACTGCCGCTTGATAATCTATATTCAATTTGGGTCCCAGCTCTTTTTCTCTGAGTCACTGCAGCACTTTATTATCAATTTATCAATTTAAGTCATGTCAAATCAATTTCTTTTTGAGGTTTATTTTAAAAAAAGTGATGTTAAAGAGGGAAAAGTCATCCCTCCATGCACTGTAGTAAAGATACCCGTGCAAGGACAACAACAACACCCCTGAGAAGAAAAGAAGACAAGATGTGTATTGCGAGGGAAAAAAGAGAGAACAGAGAAGTTTTAAATCAGGTGATAAAAAGAAGTGTCAGGAAGGAGTGCAAGAAGAAGTGATAGAAAAAAAGTACATCATATCACAGTAAAACCTGTCTTTAGAAGTGGCTGGAAGAGATGTTGTTGATTCTGAAATCTGTCTCTATTTGTCTTAGACATTAGCTGTCAAGCTGACAACCTGCCTCCTTCAGAATTAACCCCAGACTGAAGAGCTGCCAGGTGTGTCTTGTATGAGCATCCAAATTAGCAAACTGGCTCATTAGGGTGGGATGGTATACTTCCTTAGACTATGCTTGCCAAAATATACTTGGTAATCTGCAGAGATAAACCCTGGAACACTGTGCGGTAGAAAAGCTTTTAGCTCTTCGTGCAAATAAAATGAGGTACTTGGCAATCTATACGGATTTCAGAGATTCTCTAATGCAGTGTAAATAAATAAATAAAAATCGCTCACTAAAAAAATATCAGAGAGGAGGATGAAAGGATTGAAGAGGATCAGTAACATAGAATGTGGGAAATAAGTTCTAGCACATTCCAGTAATATAACGTAATGATGGGGAAACTTCAGAGTCATCAAGAGGTGAGGAAGCAGACTGAGCATGTGCAGAGGTACAATGACCTCCCAATGCCCTGATATTATTACCGGTATTATTATCATGACTATGATTATTTACTATTTAGTTATAATATTTGTAATTATTGTTCATTTATTTCTTTTTAATTTGTATCAAATCGAACTAATTACTATTATTATTATTAGTAGTAGTAGTAGTAGTAGTAGTAGTAGTAGTAGTAGTAGTAGTAGTAGTAGTAGTAGTAGTAGTAGTAGTAGTAGTAGTAGTAGTAGTGGTAGTAGTAGTAGTAGTAGTAGTAGTAGTAGTAGTGGTAGTAGTAGTACTATTAATACTATTAATACTATTATTATTATCATTATTATTATTATTATTATTATTATTATTATTATTGTTGTTAGTGGTAATAGTTGTAGTATTATATCCCTTTATTTATATTAACTCAATTTCTTACTTGCCCACACATACACACACACACACACACACACACACACACACACACACACACACACACACACACACACACACACACACACACACACACACACATTATTCTCTGTAATGTTCACTTGTTGTCTTGACTTTCACTTTTTGTATATTGTGTATGGTATTGTCCTGTCTCTCACCCGTCTTGTATCGTTAAGCAACACTTTAGCAAAAAAAATTTAAAATAAAGAACTGGAGGCATTGGGGTGAGAAAGGAGGAATACAAGGGGGATGGAGTCGATTAAAACTTGGATACACAACTTATGCTCACTTTGAAGCAATGCACCTGACCGTAATCTGGAAGGTAATGTTTGTGAGACATTTAACTCATTCACTCTGTGTTTTGTGTTTCTCTCTCCTTTGTCAAAACCATCCAATATTTGCAAAAGGTCACACAAGCATGTAGAGAAACTGCACGGTAATGTGCTTAACCTTTTCCCTTGACGATCAAATTGCCAAATAATTTCAACTAAACAAATACAGAACCATTTAAACAGCTCCTATAGAGCATTAAGGAGCTGTCCAGTGATCAGTCAGAGATTCATCTCTGATAAAAAAAAATAGTGGGAAATCTATGAGGAGTTAAGAAGTTGTACTCTTTTCTGAGACTAAAAGGATTTTAACATTGAGGCTGATGAATACAGCTTTGCTTTTTGTATTAATCATATTTGCTGTCTTCATCCAATTTCCAAATGTTGTATTGGTGTTAAAGCATGCAGCCTAGAGATAATTCCTTCTCTTCATTAACAGAGCGAGGAGAAAGTATTGCTGACTTTGATTCAATAAATGTTGTTCACAGGCTGGGTATTGACTTTACAAAAAATTCAAAGCAATAAAAAAAGATGACTCAAAATATTGGGATTTTTCTACTGCTTAAAGGCTTCCACATTTCTGTAAGTCTCCCCTGACACTATGACAGGCATCCACCATTACACAGTATCGTTTATCCTTGGTTTTCTTTAATCAGGCTGTTAAGAGAAATCACCTCTCTCCTGACATGTCTCCTCTTGTGATGTGTCCTTATTGGAAAGTGTGATGCTGTTAGCCTTACAGTAATTGCAGATTCAGAGCCATTCAGCTCTGTTAGAAAGTGATAATTGCTTCAGTGGCAAAAAGTGAATCTCATTGGATCACACTTCCTCCATCAATTGGCAGCCATTAATAACTAAGCTAAGAGGGTTCCATTATAATAAAGAAACAGATTAGCAGTCATAATGGAAGAGACCAGTTGAAGTCATTATTGTGTATGAAAATATCTTCAACATATAGCTTTAGCTGTCACTGCTTCCTGAGTGAGAAGTATACAATGACAACACTTATATGAAGATGACAAGACCTTGACAGCATGAGCGTACAGAATATTATTATATAGGATTCTTTAACATTTTCTGTTAATGCCTGTTTGTAAAAGACAAGGTGTCAACCGACCAAGGATGTCCATCAAGCCAGGACACAACATTCACTGTTATTTCTCCATTATTTTCATCATATACTTACACACGCCTTTCCCTACTATGTGGCAGCAGAAAAATTTTTTTTATTTTCCCTACGTAATCCCAGATGCCATCCAACTCATATGCTGCCTATTCCCCAAACAAACCCAGGCAAAATATAAGAAAAGTAGACCTCCCAACTGGAAAATCAGTGGATAACCTCCTCAACATCAACAATTTGAGAAGCCTTATTAAGCCAATTACCAATTCACATTATGTTACGCAAAACATGGTAGATACAAGTAAATGTTGGATTGATGGTACTAAAAAGAAATGTTTTCATTCATGTATTACAATCACATTTGTCACATACATGTACACTTGCAATGTGGTGTAAGGTTGAAGCTGTTTGCTCCTCTCCATGAACAGTGTTATTCATCATCATAAAATATCTTTGTAGCCTCCATGTTGTTTCATCATTACCGCAAAATGACCATGAACATGCTTAATAATCTAGTAACCAGACATAAAAATGTTTCAACGCTATACAGATGTGAAAATAGGCGACTGGCTGCTGAAAAATCTGGTAGTCCATATGGTCTAGGGCACAGGTTTCATACCCATTTCAGTTCAGGGGCCACATACAGCCCAGTTTGATCTCAAGTGGGCCGGAACTGGTGGCACCCTAGCGGTCTAAGCGTCACCCCATGTACAGAGGCTATAGCCCTCGTCGCAGAGGTCGCAGGTTCGATTCCAGCCTCTGCCATTTACTATGTCCTCCCACACTCTCTGCTCTCCACATTTCCTGTCTCTCTTCAGCTGTCCTATCCATTAAAGGCAGGAATGCCCCAAAATATAACTTTTAAAAAAAAGTGGGCCACAGTTGTAAAATCATAAAATAATAAAATGTTAAAAGAATATAAAAGAAGGACAAGTCCAAATTTTAACACACAGTGTTATGTCTACAGCAAAAGAATAGATAGATTACAATAATGAAGAAGGTAAAGTTGACTGTTATGGACCCCCCCTGCTCCAGCATGAACAGTTTGCTTGCTGGACAGTGTTGTATGCAGGGGTCCAAAAAGTCTATGAAATTCCACTGGGTTATGCAAACTGCAAATATTCTTTTTCCTCACTTTGAGAAAAAAACTCCTGCAGCGCCGTTCAGGTGCGCTCAGTCAGCTGTTTGATTGTTGGACAAATTTGAAATAGCCATTACTTTAATTGAAAATTGCAGTTAATGACTTTTCTTTAATATTCTCACTTTGCAAAGTCATCCCACGGGCCGGATTGGAACCTCTGGTGGGCCGGTTTTGGCCCGCAGGTCGTATATTTGACACCCCTTGTCTAGGGAACCTAACCATAGCACCAGGAAATTTTCTGTGTAGTTATTCACTAAGTCACAAGTTGGGTGTTTGACAAAGAATTTCCTAAACTAATAAGGCAGACTAGGAGTAACATATCAAACACACTCTTCACAGCACTCGTTGTGTTTTGGAAGTGACTAAAAGCTTTAACTAGATCAGTGTAATAAAAAACAATGAAGTCACGTCTAGTTCAGCCTCTTAAAATCAAACTAAACACCATACGCAAGCAAGTACCGGTCAAAAAATCCACAGCATTCGACACTGCAGAGTGACATTGAGTGTTTGGTTTGGCTAACATAAGCATTTGCTTGCAAATTAGTTTGCAAATGCTGATCAAACTACTCAGTTAATGTTCCGTGTTTGAGCTATGCCAAGTGCATACTACCGTTAGCTTACACCATCACTTGCTTAATGGTGCGAGAGCATTAACTTTAGCTTATGCAAACATTAGCTCAATACAGTCACTGAGCAGCTGAGAAGGAAGTGTGATCAACAGTTAATCAAACTCAGAATGTAAGACAGGTCTCCGCTAGGCACAGCACACCTACCCAAATGTATGGTGGGGAGTGTGAGCTGAAGAGCAAGTGATCCCGACTGATGTGGCATCTTCGGTCATACTATCCCTCTGTCTGTGCTGTACACAACCATGCAAACTTATGCTGTGTGTCTTATGGGATCATTGTAAATCAAATTAAAGTTAAATTGATTTTAAATATGTGCAGAATTTTAATTTCCGCACATTTTTATTTTTTTTACATATTTAAACCTGTAATTACACCCCCCAACCACATGAAAGGGAAGGGGCGCTAATGTGCCTTAAACGCAATAAACCTGCAAAGAAATAATACATTATTTAATAATTAATAGTGCAAATTATCTAAACCTGAGAAAAATAATACTCTACAAACTAGAACTTAACAAAAATAAATCTCATCTTACACCGAAGACCTGCTTCCTATTAGCACCAACAAAGATGAGGGATTCAAGAAGCATTTCAGAGTACTAAACTCAAAGCTTACAGGCTGTCTGGTCTCTCCAATTTTCACTCTGGAGTAAAAGCCTGCCTTTTAAATTACATGAAATAATGATTTGATATTTAGTGTGATAATTACCTATATCGACTGTTATGAAAAATGTTTTTGTGATAACATTTTTCAATATCACTCAGCTCTGATTATAAGTGCCAAAATTGCAGGAATGTAATACCTGCAATCCTTTACTGAAATACAGTCCCTGATGCATAACATATCCATTAATGGGTTTAAGGGACCAGGACAGAGAAACATGATAAAAATCATAACTTAACAGCTAAAATGCATCTACAGCAAATTGCTATACACGTATACAATTACAGAATGCACTAGAAACTCCAACACCATTGAGAGCAGGGGAACAAAATCATAACATTAGGTAAGTGCTATGAGCATCCACTCTGACTTTTACAGTCCCAGTGTTGAAGTCTAAGATGCAGTTAGCTAGAACAGAGTAATTAGGCATATTGACTGCTGCGTATTAGTCCTGCACTTTAAGCAGATCAAGGTTGCAGCTGATTCTTCCCACTCCCTCTCTCCCAGGACTCATCCTCCTTGTACAGTTAGATTTGCAGGCAGTGCTGATTGTTGTTTTTTTAAGTGTTGTGTTTTCCTTAACTACTTATTAACTGGGCCATAAACTCTGATCTCCACCGACAACGAGCTATAAAGCCTGTCCCTCAACTGTGAAGGCAATTAGTTTACAGAGATTTTTGATTTGATTTGGCTTTGCCCACAATCTCATCAAGACTTTTTGAAGGTCACTCTCCTATCTGAACAACAATGTTTGAGATACGTATATGCTAAAGCTGTTCTGTGACACACTACTCCCCTTTTTTCTTTTCCCTGCGTGGTTCTGACTGCAGAGGGAAAGTAAACCACTATGATCCACTGGCACCATATATTATGCACATAGCAATCTACAGTCACAGAAAAAAATATATTTCAGAGTTATGTAGATATCTCTGAGCACAGACTGTGCCAGTGTCTGAGAGTGTTTGTAGATTAGACGGTCTTGGACTAAATCTACTGAGAACAAATACAAACTCTCATGGCGAGCTGAGTGCCGAAAGACGAGAGCAAGAAACATATAATCACAGAGAGAGGAAAGGATGTACCTGAGGAAGTTAATAGCGTGTGGTTGTGTTGTATCTCCTTGTGAGTGTGAGATGAAACACAGCAGGTTTCTAATTCTGGATGGATGTGATGAGTAAGCAGAATCCTATGGAGAATATGGAGGGTGAGTGGGTGGAGTTGTTACAGAAAATGACAACAACTCTAAACTGATCTGAATAGAGAAAATGGCAATCCATGCTCTGGTGTGTATTACACAAGACATACAGGATTTACACTTCTGGAGAAATATTACCTTTACCTAGATTGAACTTTGAGTGTGATAACCAAAACAAAAAGCATGAAACAATAGAGTTGATGTGTTATAGAAAAAGTCTGACAAAAGAAAAGAGTTAGTTAGCTGGACATTCTTGTTCTTTTAAGCCAGCCTCAAGTGGACACTCAAGGAACTGCATACTTTTGCACTTAAGGCTGATTTATACTTCTGCGTCGAAACGACGGCATAGCCTACGCCAGGGACTGCATAGCTCCCGTACCTACGCAGAGGCCTAAGCTGACGTGCACCTCCTCCAAAATGTAACTACGCATAGAATTGACACGGTACTCAAGCCCTGTGATTGGTCCGCTCGGCAGCATTGTGTTTCCCGCATTTACAGCACTTCAGGGATCCCGGACATCGGAGTGTATTTCATCTCCTCCTCTCTATTCTTCCCTGTAATCATGTCTGTATGATAAACAGCAGCATGTATCAGCTGTGGATTAACATAACACGCTCTGAATCTCTGTGGAAAAGTAAACAGAGATCGTAGCAGGGCCGGAAGCAGGCGACCGGCTATCAGAGAGAACGCACAAGTACTGTATTTGGTGCTCATGTTCACGTCAGCCCCTGCTGCGTAGGGGCGACGCAGAAGTATAAATCAGCCTTTAGCCATCGGCTACATTTTTAAACATAGGAGATTGCCACCTGGTGTGCTTGCAGCAGGTTAAAGCTTGATATATTCACTGTGAGGGAGTGAAAGGAGGTGTTGTTCATATTGACTGGAGTTTTGTTGCATTATGCGCTTCTCAGTTGCCTGTTTTATGTTTTACTTTTTTTTGTACTGCAGAAGCATCAGAAATATCTTCACTGGAGGATAGCCAAAAGGTTCCACTATTGAATTACACCCTTGATTATATGCCTCTTCAACTCCCCATACAGTTTTTCTGCACATAGCTAAAGCCTGCAGAAACACTATTTGACTATATTACTCAGGACTACAAATGGAAACCAGAACACCCAAGAGACCAAAAGTCTGTTTTTTTGCCTCCAGATTCTCTCTTCATATGCAGAATCTGTTTACTGTGATCACATTCATATTGGGTAACATCCAGCTTATGTAAACATGGCATTCAACTAAAAAGACCTCTGTGAGATTTGATGCCGTGTGCCGCCAATTACTAGCCTGCTCCTTTATTTGATTGATCAGAAACATTATTTTCATTAGAACCAATTTGCAGCAAAATAATAGGTGTCATTACTGTTTAACACAAACATTCTGAATTGTACGACTCCCTGATTATGTTTTTCTCCTCAGCTGTGGCATTTCCTGATTCCAGAGCCAAACGACACCCGGGGAGTCTCAAAATGTCAATAGTTTGCCATTAGAGGGCTTGGCATTCAGTATAAAGAAATGTTGAGCCTTGCTAAAAAGAAACTCAGCTTCCTGCCCCCCTGAATTTCAATCAATAATAATGCTCATTTGTTTTTCTTCTTTGTACGCCTCTTCTTCTATGAATCATTCACTGATCAACAGTACAATGAGAAAAGGTGGGAGCGTGTCTTGGATAACCAACAATGACTGTGATTAGTTATTTTCCTTTGAAAAACAGGATTCAGAGTGCACTGAGAGATTGCTTGCTGTCAATTAGTTTCACCCATTGGGCCAATGAAGAGGCACAACAGACAGGCTTGAGAGGAGCGAAAGTGAAAGTGGAGTGGAAGGAAAAAGGACAACAAAGAGAGAAATGGGAGAGGATGGGAGGGAGGAGGTGATATCTCCATTAACAGAAAGCAGCAGGCAGCAGGAAAGAGGAGAAATGGATGGCAGTGTGACTGACTGGATTGAATAAGAAACAGTTCCACTCTGCCGACTTGGACCTCATGCGATGATCAGCCATCGTGAAGCGTGTACCGATTGTACTCATTTCAACTAACTTCAAAACAATCTGCAACACGTCAAAATGACTTTAAATGGGAATTCCACGCCCTGTCTGGCTAGAGTGACTGATTCCTCCATCTGTTTATGCCTAGTTTTGCATCATATACTTTCAGTGACACTTTTTACTCTGCAAACGCAAAGCAGGCTTGAAAAGTGTGGGAACTGAGAATTAATGCTGACATTTTGGACAGATTTATACGCTGCGGACAAATTAAATCCTTCAACAAGGAAGACATAAGTGACAATAGTACAAATTGGACACGCCAGTTTATCACATGATAGTGAATGAAAACTGAATGTCAGCATCATTTAAATCTATTCACTGCAGTCTACAGTGTGTTTAAAATATACTGTATAGATTTCTAAATGCATCCATGCACATCTGCATCTTCTGATGATATTTGTTTTGCTTTTCTGCCTTGTCGGTCTTAAATCTCACTTTTGGAGTGAAGCTCTACCTAAAGCTCAGACAGGAAGACTTCTCCATGCATGCTATTTCATTGTTCTTTTCTCTTCATTCATTGTACTCACTCCACCATGCTCACTCACATGTGCTCATCAGCTGTTCTCATCACCTGGAAATACCTATCCAATAGCACTGCAACACACCCTCATTGTTAGCCTATCATTTTGCTGCTGCCCATTTTAAATATGGCTCCCTTCCTTCAGTTTATTCATTCATTTGATGCATACGACGAGGGCGTAAAATTAACACCCACCGAGTGCCAATGACAGGTAAAAAATGTGTTTGTCGTGTTAAACAAAAACACACACGTTAGTGGCTGATTGAAAATTTTGTAATACATGTGAGGTTTTGTTTTCATACTTTCGCCCATTTCTGCTGACTGTCAGGCTATTTTAACCCTTGCGGTGTGCCGTATTGGTGTTGTGATTAGGTACGAATGGCGTGACGTCAGCTACTGGAGTTCTATTCATTCCCTTTGCTTGAAGACGCACGGAGGGAAGAGCGTTTCGAGGAAGATGTGGCAACACATTCCTGGCATGAAGCCCCCACAAGGATAAGCAAGGATAAACAAAGAGGCAGGAGACGATCAAGAAGAGGAACAGACAGCTAAACGTTGTAATGTCACTATACGACGTTCCAAAGAAAACTGGAAAATAGATGAGGCTGTTACTATTTTAAATCAAATAAGGCTGGTGAAAAATATTTTTGGCCGGTACATTTTTGGAGGTCACTAGCCAATGGCAGATGAGGTAAAAAGTTAATTTTACGCCCTGCGTACGACCCTCCACCTCCCCATCACCACCCAGATTTGGCAACTTCATCATTTAGACGACATCGACCGCAATCTCGCCATCTCTGTTCAGTCTATGCATCAACCATCTCATCATCGCCACCAAGTCTTCACAGTTTCAATCAGCCACTTCATCTGCAACACCTCCACCACCAGTGTCTGGAGTCCATGGGGTTTTGCTGCCGCTCAGACGGACACCCTTTGATTAACCTATCTCCCCGTAGAGTTCAATCACCAAAGAAACTCTGATAATAAATCATGAACGTATTTTTGGCATCCTCAAAAACATCCTCATAAATTAAATATTACCCACGCTTTGTAAAATAAATATTATCTTTACTTCACTAACTTGTCTCCCCTGATTTAACTGAAGTTGTTTTCTGAATAAACAGAACCCTTATTTCTCCAAACTGTACACCTGCAATGACTTTACCCTACTTTTTATGATTGTCAGCAGTCAGGTGTTCATTTAAATATTACACTAATAGAAGGCGAATACCTGAAGAGTTAGGAATTAGTAACCTATGATTTTACTTCAGATTGCCTTCAATTTTTCAATCTTCGTGGACATTCCTTAATCATTTGTCATTTACCAATTAAGAGAACCCCATTAACCACTTTAGCAAGACTTTTAACACTTAAATAATATAATATATCAATACCCATCTATAGATTATACTGTACATACTAAAGGAGGAGTAGCAGTGCTTACTTCAAGTGCCAAAACACTCTCTATATAATAATTATATCCTTCAAATCATTTAGAGAAGAAATCATAGCTCATCCACTAAATCTCGAATTAAGAAGGAAGGATTACTCATGTCGCACCTCGACGGACATAAAAAATAAAAAATAACAAGGTTGCTGAGTTTTCACACAATTTCTTGTGTAAACAAATTCAAGTTCCACTTTTTGTTAAAAGATATCTGATTTTATGAAATCAGAGAACAAACTGTCACACCAGTAAAACAACCATCTGATGACTGCCAAACTGTGTTCTACTCAAAAATAAAACAGTACAATAACACTAAAAATTGAGTGTTTCAGGTGTTTTATTCCTGATATTCTATTGCAGCACTGTGGAGAATATTGCAACCTACTTTTAACAATAAATAAAGCAAAATGAATGTAAGTTCTCTAAAATTAATGAGTTCATTTGTCTCCTTTTGTCCGTTCGTACTGTGCAGTGCTCTCTCTGGATGAGGGTGGGTTCCAATAACTGATTCCAGGTTGAATCCAGATCCCAGCTGGCCAAGATACCCAGATCTCAAATCAAACCCTTACTAACAGCCAATTTCCAAAACATTAGCTGTCTCCTTCCAGCCAGCACTGACCATTTGCTTTTATGAAAACACTGATATAATTGGCAGGGCATTATATCAGCTAAATAATGTTAAATCCATATATATAGAGAGAATTATTTTGCCTGGAGTCTGGATAATGTGGCCTCAGTTCAGTGTCAGTATCAGGAACAGTAACATCTGGAGTATGACCCAAAACCTACAAGACTAACAGCTGTTCTTTTCAGAGAAACGTATCTCATTTTCCTCAGAAAGGCACCGAAACACCTAAGTTGTTGGTTAACTTGTCCTACTTCTGTGCATCTTTGTTCACCATGTCGCTCTATCTTTCACCCCCCAGGCATTGTAGAGGCTAGAGGAACCCTAACTTTACAGATAAGTGGGAAAGTCTGTTTATAAAAATACAATATAATGAATTACTTCAAATTCAAGACCTTCCGTTTTTTTTTTTTCAGATGTATTTCAAGGAAAAAACCCAGTCTTTTATCCAGGTCAATGGGGCAAATTTTTACAATTAGCATCTCATATATTTTATTTATTTTCTGAACTTATGCCTCGGGGCGTAGTTCAGGCAGACGACTTGAGTTGCACTGATCCCACTTGAGATGCGTCATGCTGTGTGAATATTGTGTTGCCGGACTCCAGTGGTAACAGCTACTACTACTACTCCTATCCGTCTCATCACCATCATCGCTCTCTCTCATTCTTCTTCTCCTCTATCCCTCTTTCCAACATTAACTCAGACAAGGCAGATGGCTATCTAACATGAGTCTGGTTCGGCTTGAGGTTTCTGCCTGTTAAAAGGACGTTTTTCCTTGCAGCTGTAACAAGCTAAATACTGCAAGGTGCAATTCTCATGGTTAATTAAGATTAGATAAGATCGAGTCCAGTCAGTAAGAGGGGACTGGATCTTATCCTGCCTTGGTGTTGGGTCTTTGTTAATAATTCAACATAGAGTATGGTCTAGACCTGCTATGTTTGTAAAAGCGTCTTGATATAGCGTTTGTTTGGCACTATACAAATAAAGATTGATTGATTGATTGTCACATTCACCTCATAATCTTGTAGTCTATTTAAACTGCAAAAGTTCCTGTCTCTACCTCCGCTCTGTCATTTCCAGTGGACAGTGGTGTGCTCGTGCTTTCAGCACTACCACCATGCCAGCATTCACCTGCAGGCTACAGCTACAGGGGGGGGTTTAAGATATCCGCTCATTACTCCTTTAAATTCTGCATGGGGGAAAAAAATGCAAACAGGGGTCAGGTCAAATGAAAATATTGTTCTGCTGTTGCAAAAAAACTAAAATGGCAATTAAGTCTGATAACGGATCTTTACATTTAAGATATGTATAACTTTACCTTGCACTCATTCAACAGAATTTTGAAATTGAAAACTGAATTTTGATGGATCTGGATTTGATTACAGCTACATACGCACTGACCTTCTCCTGGCTAAATACTAACTAGCTAAAGTGAGTACTTAACTATTCATCATTAGTGTTTTGACACTTTAAGTCGCACGAATCTCGCACTTACCTGCCCTGCCAGGTAAGTGCGAGATTCATGACAGCCCGCCAGCTTATAGTCATATCCCTCAATCTCCTCCGGTCCTGAAAGTTGTATTCTGGCAGACATCTGTTTGGTTCTTATCATTTTTGTTGCTGACTCACATCTCAGTTGCATCTGCTGCGAGTCTGACTCTCTCTAACTTTTCATACCGCCTGTCTCAGATCTTATATCTGTCACTGTCTGCCGTGGCAAATCTGCCATCTAAACCCACTTAACCGTGTCTTTCTTTTCCCTCTCTCTCTTTCTCTACATCGCTCTCTCTCTCTCTCTCGCTCCACCTACCTGTCAGTGGTATCAGGTAACAGGTGTTAACTGTCAGCCTGTCAATTTGTTGGGACTTTTTCCTGGATTCACGGTTAAGGCTTCTATCAAATGTCACTTGAGCGAGCGAGCTGGAAAGACTTAAGAGTGACAGTTCAGAGCCGTCATGGAGAGGAAGAAAAACTGAACACACTTTGTTTGGAAACTGGTGATAATATTGAGGCATTGTGGGTAAACAGATGAGGATTACCAGGTTTGAAAAGTAGGCAGCACAAAGGCCCAATCCAGGGAAGATTAAAGATTAAAGACAGATAAAAGATGAGACACCCAAGACAGATTTTCTTTTTCTTTTCAAACAACAGCCATCCCTTATCCAGCTTCTTCCCGGCCACTCTGTTCTGTTTCCTCTTCACAATGTCTAACGTCAACAAAATCTGCCCAAATAATGGACTGAAAAGATAAAAAAAAAAGTCTGCTATATCTTCTAAGCTGCAAGATATCTGATTCAATTATGGCACAAAATCTGCTGCAATAGTGCGCTAACAAGAAGAGAGCAGGAAATTACTTCCACCATGGAGTCCTCAACAGAGCTTGTAGCCCAGCACAGTAACAAAGAGGGGTCTGACAAAAGGCTTGTGTGTCTTTTTGTGAAGAAGATACATCCTGGAGCTGTATCTTCTGCTTGAAAAGGGAATACAAGTATCATTTTTTAGGATCAGCGATTAAATGCACTGAAAGATGCTCTCAAAAAATGAAAATGCTGTCCTCATGGTTTGCCTAACATTAAACCTCCAGTGTAATTATGGATATTTCCTATGAACTGCTGACTGTGTCCTTTAATCAAATCACTAACTTTATCACAAGGTAATATGCTGCCACAGGTCATAGGGGTGCAGTTAATACTATATTAGAGCTATATTTTCATCACCAGACTGCTTTGAACAACAAACTATATTCTACAAGGAGTTTTGAAGAAATGTTGTCCTCAGACAGAGACTTGGTTTTAGGGTTTCAGAATATATTGGTTCAATAACGTATCACCTGTAATGGGAATTTATTTTATTTATTATGCCGATGATACAACTTTATCTGATAAAACAACAGGTACAAGTTTCATTCTGTATTTTAAGATATTTGGCTCCAAAAAGTTAGATGGTGACATCCAAAACATCCAACTAAAGATTTCAAATACTCCAAAAATAAATGATTGTTTGTCCATTTCTTTTATACAAACAATGTTGGGTATTTGAATTCAACATCCAAACAAATATATCCCTCCCTTTATTACTACTTCTGATGTTTTCTCCCCTAAACTTACTGTTGCATATAATCAGTGAAATTAACTGTAAGAACTTGATAATGGCAGAAAACAGTCAAGGGGAAAATGTTGAGTCATGGTTGCAATCATCTGCTATTTTGAAGAAATTATAGATTTTCTTTTCTGGAAAGTATTCATTATGATATACTTGATGTGTAAAAATATGTAAAAGGGTTTGAATTTTAAAGGCATGCCCTGTGGAAAATAGTTGCAAATCTGTGTATGGTGCTGTGGAAAAAGAGTGCGAAGTCACAGCAGAGAGGTTAAAGTTGCTGGCAGACACATTTAAAAAAATGGGAGCAAAGCTTTTGTCATGGCTGAAGGGGCTTTTGAGCCCCTCTGTAAAAGTATGAACATGAAAAATGGGAATTTTCAAAAGCAGTCAGAATTAATGCACAGAAGTGTATGAACAAACATTAACACAGTAACCAAGCTACACTAATATAATTAGTTAGTACTGCATTAATAGGAATGAGGATTTGGAGCTTTTAAGTACTCAGCAGTCCTCTGGTTACAATGATGAGTATAAAGTTTCAGTGCAGGCGTTTTTTGTGTGTTCTGTCAGTACAATAGAAATTGTAATATTTCTCCTTGACTGAGTAAAAAAGAAGAATTAGAGAACAAATGAAACCTATTCTTTCTTTAATCAGTGTGGTGTGGAAAGCCTGCATGTCTCACAGTAATCCTCTAATTCATCATTCATGTCCTTAATTACCCTATCAAACCAAACTCGGTCCCAATCGATTGAACCGTTGAATTTCCCTTTTTTCCCACCATAATGTCTACAGTGAAAGTCTCAAATTACTGCCTTGTGGTCCTTTTTGTTTCCCTCTACTTACAAGTCAAGTTGCATATTACATCCAATAGTTTCCAATAGAGTGACAATGTAGCTGTGGCCTGACAGGAACTGGGGAGATAAGTGTGCACTGAAATAATCTGAGCATACCCTTAAAACAAAAAAGGCAAGGAGGCCTTAATAAGACAGGAAGGGCTGCACCACGATTATCTTCAGGGGAGATCCAATATTAGATAATGACTCTTTACTTTTTCTTTCCCTGTTTTTCTGCAGAGAATGTAATTGTCAGCAGAACCTTACAGCAATTTATTGTGTTAAAATCAATGTGAAAACTACACTTGATATTTTAAATCAGTTAACGTTTTGTTTTGTCTGAGTAGCTGGTCCTACATCTTTAACAGCAATATGTTCATCTGTACATCATTATCCTATTTAGAATGAAACTAATGTTCTGTTTTTCATTGGCATTTTTTCCTTCATTTGTACCATAAACTGTATAAAATATGGACATAGGATCCGTGACATCACCCATCTGTTTCTGAAGAGCTGTTTGAGGCCAATCGGCGGCGGCAGCCATATTGCTGCTGTTGAGCGATTGTGATGTAAAGAGGCGGAGTTTGAGCCTCCTAGCCAACAGCTACAGTGTTCCCGCCTGTCAATCAGTTCAGCTGTGCCTCTCATTGGAAGACTCGTAATCTCAATATCTTCGAAATTGCCGCGTTAGAAAAAAATTCACCCCCCTACAGTGTGTGCCGATCGAGAAATGAGCTATCCAGACTACACTCGTCTTTTGTACCAGGCTGTAAACATGTTTATTTCTGCTGTAAAGATCGGCTTTTTCCCATTCGTGTGTATGTGACTTCCAGTACTTCTGGAGCCAGCCTCAAGAGGATCCTCGATGAACTGCAGTTTTTAGCATGTCTGCATTGGACTCATATTTTTAGACCGGAGGTTGCCGCTTGATTTGTACTCAAAAAATTGGTATTATATTGTTGTTTATTCCCTGCATTTGTTTTAAGCCAGTTTTCTGCTTACCTTATTTTGCATTAACGTATTATCATGCTTTCTGTGAATTATGAATATGCCTAACAAAACATTTATTAGATAATGCTTATGTTGGCTAACAATTTAACATTTTCCTACCCTTTGTTCCTCACAGCGTCCATCCTCTTGTTCAAATATGTTCTCCCCTGGCTCAAAAACACAACATGGTGACAACCAAATGCTAAACTTCCCTATGACTCACACACTTTTGAATATATTCCATGGTGTCTGTCTTGCCAGGCATTTAAGCCTCAATGATGTCTGGATCACAGGCTCCATCTTGAAAGTCTTTGCAAAAGACATTAGAATAATTCTTGTGCATTTTTTCATCCCAACAAGAAAATATTGCTTAATACTTAAAGATCGTACGTATGGTATGACTTAAAGTGTATTATCAGTCAACTGTTCAGCATCAGCCAGTTTCATCCAATGGCATTACATGGAAACGCAACAGGTGTGGTTCTTGCCATCTTCTATGTACGTCATCCTAATTATAAATATATACAAGAAACACCAATGGAGAAACACTCAAGTACAAGTGTTTCTCCATTCTTACTGATAAGTTTTACATATATGTGCAAATTAAAGATGAGACATTTTTTAAAGCAACAATTAATAGTGTCAGTCTGTGAAAAATTTAACAGGAGCATTGTGTGTGTGTATGTATGTACAGATAATGATTGTGCCTTGGTGCTGGTAATTGATGCATATTTTGTAAGCAAGGGTTTCAGTGGAACTAAAGGTATTAATCACATTCCTTGATGTCTGTTTTAGTCCAATAATCAGTAAGTAACAGAGGGCTTGTTAGGTATCACCGTTGTAAATGTTTAATCTTAACCCCTAAGCCATTTTTTATTTTCAAATGGGCCATTTCACTACAGTCTGAAGATAAACATTGTTTATACCCGGCCAGTGTGGAGCCATTAGGACAGGAATGAGCCTCTCACTATTGGAAAACAATTTTCTTCATCTGTTAATAAATATTTCAGAGTTTCACTCTCTGTCTGCCTGTGTCTGTCTCTTTACACCACTTCTTAAGTGTGTTTGTGATTCTCCAAGCAGACTCACACAAGCTCTCACACACACAGCCCGAGGCTACATCCAAACCACCACGGCAGAATGGACCAGGGGTGATGGACTATTGACTGATAGAGTTCAAGCAGTCCGTGTAACTCTTGGTGGTTATCCAGTCATTTCAGCAACAGCCTTGGGCAACCTGCTACTGCTCACTGTGTGTTTGTTTCTCTGCTTGTGTGTATTAGGATCTGTGCATTTGTTGTTTTTGCCTTGGACTGATGGAATTCCCAGAAGCCTCTGAGTGTGGCTGGGAGGATGTCTGACAGGTGAAGATAAACTGGACCAAGAGCCAACAGCGAGGGTGGGTGGGTTTTATAGGAACGACACGCCAAACAGGCCACATTGTCTACTCTGCATAAAAGTGGAGTAGATCTGGGAATTTAGGGGAGGGGATGATGAATTCCTGTATGTGATGGGGTTGGCAAAGTATAGAGGTGTTTATAGGTTATTAAGGTGTGTGTAGTGTTTGTGTGTTTCAGTGAAATGTGGCTAAATGGGAGCTCAGGGAGTACTGTAAGTGCAAGGAAGGCAAAGAAGGAAAGATGCAGGTAATTTTCACACAGTGGCTATTTTCTACTGACATCATACTCAGGCTGGGAATCTCAAACAGTGTCTTGATATTGTAGTGCTGTGTTTTAAGGCTGTAATTAAATTCTGGAAATCAGACAAATTGTAGTAATCCCCCCCTTGCAATCAGACAATAGCTAACATAAACATTAAGCCACTTCCTAACTTACTTTTTAACTCTGCAGTCAGGTATGTGCTTTTGCTAGGCAGAGTTAATGTTGCATGCAGGAAGCTAGCTACAGAGGCTCAGCAGTTCAGAGGCAACGGCAACTTATAATATATGCAACGCTAATGTTAAAGAATAGAATGAGTTCAACCAACTGGGTTTTCGGGAAAAAAAATGGCCGTCCTTGTGAGTATGGTTGAGAAAAGTTAATGTAACTGCAATGAAACAGGGAGAATAATATATGTACTGTATGAGGAATAAGCTACAAGCAAAGAGGTAGAGCTGTGGATAAATCATTATCATCGCCCAAGGGCAGGGGTTCCCAACTTTCCAGTCCGCAACCCCAGCAAATAACAGAGACCGGAAACCCAGACCGCAGTCAAATGCAAGAACTAGCACGCCAATCCAAGAAGCTACATATTTCTTTGTCCTTTAAAAAAGGCTACAAGCAGCACAATTTCTTCAGGGGTCCTGTAGCAACAGGGTCAAGAAGAAAATTGATGACATATATATTGCATATATTTTACACTAATGGATTAAAATCAAGCGGCAACCTCCGGTCTCAAACTATGCGGAAGTGTTATAAACTGCAAGTCATTGAGAATCCGCTTGAGGCTGGCTGCAGAAACACCGGAAACCACAGACACTAATTAAAAAAAGACAATCTTTGCAGCATTAATAAACATGTTTACAGCCTGGTTCAAAAAACAGCTTGGCTCTACGTAGCTAATTTCTCTATCGGCACACACTGTACGGGGGGTGAATTTTTCTTCTAACGCGACGGATCAGAAGATATTAAGATTATGATTTTTTGCCCAAATAAGGACATGACTGACTTGACTTCCGGACGGGAACACATAGCTGTTGGCTAGGAGGCTCAAACTCTGCCCCTTTATGTCACACTCTGCCTGGTTGAGTTCCGCATTTCCAATATGGCTGCCGCCTCTGATTAGCTTCAAAACAGCGCAGATGGGTGACGTCACGGATACTACGTCCATATTTTATACAGTCTATGATTAAAATATCTATTTTTAGATGATTTTGTTTCTTTTTTTTAAGCTATCTCGTGACCCTCCGATCAGTGTCTTGCGGCCTCCCAGGGGATCCCGACCCCATATTGGGAACCACTGTACCAGGGTACAAGAAGAGATGGAGTGTTCAAGATGTTCTTCTCGTTTCTAGATCTGATTCAGTTGAGGTGGACAAATTGTTTCCAATGTGTGCTATCATACTGTAAATCTTATACCGCGACATAACAACGAACATCTAGATTACACTGAGGCCACTGTTTGTGATCTGGTTTCCATTTATTGTCCAGTGGTTGCAGGGAGGACCAAAAAAAGAAGAAGCAACTTAGCCTTAAGCAACTAGTATCATGGCAGTAGAGACACTCCTCTTCTGCATTATCTTGAGAAGACATACAGATAGATTTAATCCATACTACTGCATGCTGCTCCTCTGCCACTACTTCCTCTGCCCTTAAGTACTTACGCAGATAAGCAAGCACCATTAGGGCCTTTCATGCAACAGAGGAAGAGACACACACTTCAACTTAAGAGTATCCTGGCAGACTAATGAATGCACCCCGCTAATGTAAGAGTGCACTGTGTTTGAGATGCACATGTGCCATTTTTCATTGTCTTTCTCAGCAGATTTGGTCTTTGATGAGTGGACTGTCTTGTGTACAGAGGACTCAACAAAGCTTTATAAGCTCTGAATCATTGTTGACTAATCTATCAGTAATACAATTTTTTTTATGTTGTAAATTCTGAGAATGTTTGCTTTTGTGAAAGAAAGTTGTTACCTACATATTAGACGTTCCACTTTCTCAGTTATTTATAGCCTTCCTAAAGAACCCTATGTTAGATCCCACAAATCACTGTGAGCCAAAGGAAGCACTCTCACAGATCCTGAACCTCTTGTTTCAGTGCCTGTGCTTCATCTTTTAACGCAAGGTGTTCTTGTAAAGCCATGCCCAGTGAGGCAGTTTCCCACACAGCTTAGTAGTCATGCTCCAGGACATCAAATCTGGGTCCTCCATACTAGAAGTGTTAAAGTAGTTATGCCGCTCAAATAACAGGAGCACAACTTCCTGTACATGCCCTGATCTTCATTATAAACCTCCTAAGTCCACTTACAAATCTTTCCAGCTTTCATCTGTTCCTCAAAGCCTGCCTTTTTTTCTTTCTTTGTTCCTCAAAACGACATCTGCCAAGAAAGACCGCAGCTGTGATGAAAACGCTAGTTCATCTCCAGCCAAAAATCTAATAAATCTAAAATAACTACAATCACACAACTTTAATACCTTATATTTATCAATTTGATTCAAATTCCTGAAGAAGCTGCAGTCACACTGGCCTGGTGTGTGCAGACAGAGATAGTTTGAGAGACAAAGGAGAGGCGGGGAGGGAGGCTGGGTCAGGGACGAGCCGGCTAAGATCTATGGGCTGTCAGTAACACTAATCAGGCTTTCCCCAGCAGCATTCATCTCTGGAGCAGCACCAAGAAAGAACTGGGTGCTGACCAGCAGACAGCCTGAAAGCTAACTACAGCCAGCCACAGATACAACAGCGCTGCAAATGCCTAATGAAAACATTTAAGAAAGCAAATTAGCTCTATAGAAATGACATGTCATATTGACTTTGAAACAGTGTCTACAAGCTGAGGCGTTTGTTTTTATTGTATTTTGGTGGGAGTCAATTGGCATATGATGATATCTAACAGCTGCGGTGTGGTCCAGACTCTTTGACTGGTCGAAAATGTAGCAGCATGTGTATTGCCAAAGAACTAGGAAAAGAGATCCCGCCTGTCTGATATAAGCTTTATCGCACTGCCTCCCCATTAACCCTCCTATATGTTCATTTCTCTGGAACAGCAATAATGTTCCTGAGTCAATTTGACCTGGGGCAAATTTAATTATAGAAAAGTGTCAGAAGAACTCAGAAAAATCCCAATTAACATTTTTTTTAATTTCATTATTAACTCCATTACTAATCATTTAAATCAATATTTGACTGCCGGGTCAAGTTGAACCCCAAACAGTATGTATGTAATATAAACATGCAGGAGGGTTGCAAACATGCTAAATGAACCATTTTTTTAATATGTTGATTACGCTAATTAAGCCAAGCAGCAGAAGTTTCATACCGAAAAAATACTTTAAATAATTTTTTTATTTATTTTTGAACTTTGAAATGGGTCAATCTGACCTGGAACATAACAGGAGGGTTAAATATATGCACTATATGCATGCATAGCAATGCAATAATCCCAATAAAATGGAATCTAAATACCTTTTCTCACTGACAAAGCACCACAATGCAGGCTGACTTGTACCAACTAAAGTCTCTAAAAGTAGTATGGGAGGCAGAGCCATCAGTTTGCAGGCCCCTCTCCTTTGGAATAATCTATCAGGGATAGGAGGCTGACACCCTCTCTACTTTTACTTACCGTTTTTTGATTACGCCTATAGTTGGGGTCGGCTCAAGCTTGTCTTGGACATTATTTGATGGAAAGAGCATCACATGGGCACTCTGTATTAGCCTATACCAAAGCTAGGGTATCAGAATCGGTGTCAGTAAGTATAAGTAGTAACTGAACATCTCCATGTAAAATCAAAGTTAAGAAGTCCAAAAAAGTAAAGAGGGATAAAATGATTATGTTTGCAAATGGGGGACACTAGACTGATTAACATGTAAGCGGTGAGAAATGCATGCACCAAACCGATAGCATCTGAATCTTCTTCTCCATTTTGTTCCAAAACCTCTACCAGTCCTATGCTCTCTATCAGTTCTCTGTAGACTGCGTCTGACTTTGTCAAAGTTGTGCACATTATATGTGAAAGAATATGTCATTGGCATAAAAAGGCATGTGGGAGGCGGGGCGGGGGGCCAAAGTAATCAAGGGAGCTGAAAAGCGTGAAAGTACCATTACTCATAATGCCATATACACATAGGAAAGATAAATGACCACAATCCAATGGCAGCCCCCTAATACTGGATCCAGTTAGGCGGAAAGGAGGAAAAAAAGCTTCCCCTTGCTTATGATTGTTCCATTGTTTCAGATTATTGTTACACGTTGGGATCTCCCACATCCAAAAAGCAATGGGAAACAAAAAGACTGCAAGACAACAACAGCAGCCTGCGGCTCTACAAACACAGGTCAGATATATTTCACCTAGACTTGCCGTGACTCTGTTTCGAACAATCCAACATTTTCCTTAGTGATATTATGGGTGTTTTTAGGCTATGCCAGTTGCTGTAGGTGTTCACAGGGTTGTGGTTGTCAAGATGAGGCAAGCAGCCCCCGTTACTGGAAAGATAAAGCAACAAAACAGAGAAGAAAAACAGAAAGTGAAGCGAAAGCTGCAGCAGAGAAAACACTGCCTCCTTATTCAACAACTGTGGTAGTTTTACAGGTGTAAGCTTTCTCCGCCTTAGGCTGCAAGCTTCAGGATCTAAGACAGCACATCAGGATAGACAACATGTGTGGGGGGAAGCTGACCAACTGAAGGAGAAGAGAAGTAGAACAACAACACACTTCACTGCCTTAGTGCTTCCTCACTGCAGGAAATGTATATTATGTAGGATACCAAAGATGGAAATGCAGCACACTCTGACAGCTCTGTCAAAATATGTCTGTTCATGTTCACTGCTGAAACTACAAGGTACTTTTTACACAACACACTGTGAGGTACATATAAATACTTCAAACAGCTTTCTAAAGAAAGTCCTGTTTTTAAATGACTGTATTTAAGCTCCTGAGGAATTTTGAGCTGCTCAAATTAATTATTACTCAAATTAATATTTATACCTTCATAATACCTGCAAAAGCAAAACAAGCATAAGTGATCAGACAGACTTTTTCTGACGTTATTTTGTAACATCTGTTGGCATGCTGCCCCTGCTTGATGGTGTTAAATACTGCTATTTCTGTGAAAACAGACACTGTTTACATTTTCCACACAAAATAGCCACAGTGACTCAGACGTGTGACTGTTTAAAAGACAGCAGGATGAGAGCCTTTGTCATAGAACACATGCAATGCATGAAGAGGACAAGATAAAAGAGAAAGGACAGTTTGTCCACAGAGGTTGCCAAAAAAAATAAAATTCAAATTCCTCACAGGAGCTTTGAAGAACAGACAAATACAGTTTTTTTAATGATTAAATAATTGGTGTACGGGTTTCCTAGCGATTGTATTAAAGGGACAGTTCTATAGATTTTAAATGGGTTTGTATGAGGTACTTGTCAAAGGGGAGTATATTACCTACATGGGATGGCTGTCATATCAGCATCTTTGTTGAGAAACTGATCAGAGAACCGGCATGGAAGCTAGGCTATCAACCGCTGCAAATGTAGTCATTGTTAACACATAATTTGGCAAATTCAAACAAACTCAGACCCAAACATTAGTGTCAGTGTTAACTGTATGCTCAAGTAAGTACATTTTCAGTGTTTTACTACTGTTGTTTTGCACTACCCTTGGATGTTCAGGTCTGGAGGCTTGGATAGAGATAAAAACACAACCAAACCAAAAAAAGAGTGATCTGATGAACTATGACATAACACTCAGTGTAGACACAAGAGAACACCTTTTATGAACCAGAGTTTATAGAGGAAGAACTACAGTAAATGGATCTAACTAGGGAGATTCACAGTTACCTGGTGGTGCAGAGGTGTAAACTGTGAGCACATGCCAACAAACCCAGAGGGCTGCTGTCACTAGTGGGACATGGTAACAACAGATACAGCTGCAGTCTGTATTGTTCCCTGCCTTATTGAACACCACCATTTCACCAACTTTCTTCAGTTTACAGAAGTTAAATCACAAAACCAGGAAGAAGAATGAAAGTTTTCTTTTCTCACAGACTTTTGTATCGAACAATGACACTGACGATCTTCCACAAGATTGGTTCATCTGATCCAAAAACATTGTGTTAGCTGTTGAAGGAAAAGACAGAGCTAAAATGACAAATTCTACTGTCATTACTGGCAGACAGATAATGTTTTGCATTTTTTGTTTAAAATTATGTCTAACTGAGATGCAAGTTTTTATTTTAAATTTACATCATACCAGTGTACTTGGCAAAAAGTCAAGTTGAGTTGTACATCACGGATCCAAACGGCTGATCAGTGTCCTGCAGGGAGGAACACATTGTATTTGTCACATCTGGGAACCGTGCGAAAACTCATGAGCTTTCTGACGGCAAAGTTAAGTGCTCAAAAGTTTCTAAAAAGTGTGTTAACCGACACTGACATTAATAATTTGGTCAGAGTTTCCAGAAATTGGCTTGGTTAGATCAGAGCTGACCATATCTGCATGGGTTGATAGCCAGCGGCACCCTCCGGTCTCAAACTATGAAGCCCATGTGGAAGTGTTATAAACTGCAAGTCATCGAGAATCCACTTCAGCCTGGCTGTAGAAACACCAGAAACCACATAGACACCAATTCAAACAAGACGATCTTTGCAGCATTAATAAACATGTTTACAGCCTGGTTCAAAAAATGGCTTGGTCTGAAGAGGCTCATTATCAGAAGATATTAAGATTACAAGTTTTTGCCCAAATAAGGACATGACTGACTTGACTCCCTGGTGGGAACACATAGGTGTTGGCTAGGAGGCTCAAACCCCGCCTCTTTACCTCACACTATGCCTTGTTGAGTTCCGCATTTCCAACATGGCTGCCGCCGTCGATTGGCTTCAAAACAGTGCTCAGGAACAGATGGGTGACGTCACGGATACTACGTCCATTATTTATACTGTCTATGGTTGATAGCCTAGCTTCCATGCTGGTTCTCATAAGAAAGGGGCCGAGCTGACCAGCATCCCCTGTGGGTAATACACTTACTGTTGGCAAGTACCTCACATAACCCCACCTCAAAAAAACGACACATCCCCTGAAGCAGTGTTAGACTATGTATAATGTAATAAAAAAAACAAGTGAGTCAGGCAACAATAATGGCAGGGTTTTATCACTGTGGTAGTCTGTCTGCTCGATTATCCCACACTGCTGCAATAGAAATGTTATGAAAAAAAGCACAGTGACTCTTTTATATAAGATAATGAGAATGATGGCAGTGCTTTTCTTTGAAAACATCAATTCTGTGACGAGCAGCAGAGAGAAACAATGCAACATTTTAATGCAAAAGTAAGTTTATGGTATACGACTCAACATCATTTTATGTCTCAACTATAGGAATAAAACTCTAATGGCTAGTCTCTTTTAATGCCATGCATACTCATAGCTTGTCATCAGTGTGGCAGATTAACATAGGTGGCAACAAAAACAAGAAGTCTCCATACAGGGAAACACTCACACCAAAACACATTACTCAGCAGCTTCAACTCTCGTAAACATGCTGGGCCAAGAACCAAGACTGATGTCGTTAAATTTTCATCACCAGTACAACACTGGTCACAAACAGCCTCTTTTTTTTTCACTCAGGCACACGACACATCCACACACCTCCCAGTGAGACTTCACTCTTCTGGCAGTTTTCTGAAGTTGTTTAGCTGCTCCGAGAGCTGAGGGAGTCAGGGAGAGGGGATATAATTGCCAACAGCAAGCAAACCGAGAAATAAAAGAAAAAGAGGGAGGCAAATAGAAAGTCAAAGGAGGTAGACAAAGGAGGGGAGGAAGAGAAATAGGGAGAAATAATTAGAGTTAATTAGGGAGCTTTACTTGGAGGAACCTTGAGGTTCACATATTAAGAACTGAGAGGCTACAAAAACACTGAAATGTCAGAAACTTGAAATAACCTGCAGTCACCGTGAGAAATTTAGGTGAAAAGTTACAACAGGTTTCTCCCGAACCCCATGAACACCTCAGTCGGAGATTCAAATTAAAATGCGGACATTTAATTATTTTGGAAGGATCACAGCAGTGTTGTTTTGTATAAACTGTAGATACTTACTGGCCTTATAGTGATGCAGGCAAAGGCTTAGATATTTGAAGATGTTCAGCACCTTTATGACTTCATTGACCATATTATCCCAGAACAAAAGCAGATTAAAGTATTAAAAACTCTCAGATAGGGGCACTGCTGGCCAAGCGGTTTATGTACTCCCCATGTACAGAGGCTAAAGTCCTCGTCGCAGCGGTCTCGACTTCTGGCTTTGACCATATGCTTCATGTATTCCCCCACTCTCTACTCACCACAGAATAGAGTAGGAGGAGGTGTTGTACAGTATTCTCTGGTCTCTATTGAGTAGGCCAAATAAAGACAATGCCAACAACTGAATAAGAATGTTGAAAACAAGAGTAAATCCAAAGAAAAAGAGACACATCTTATGTTCAATAGAAGTCAGTGAAAACTATCAGTGATAGTGAAAACTAACTCAAAAACACACCTGCAATTACCAGCAATAGCCAAAGGTGCCGCCAAAAACAACAATACTACAGTCTATACAATTTTTCCATGTAAAGTGCAGTTTCCTGTCAAAATCTAATCACTGCAGGCTTGTTTGTATCAACAATGATCATGTATGACTCATAGACTCACAAGCATTTTCTATTAAGCTGTCCAGACAGGAGCCAAGTAAGAAGATCAAGGAGGTTCATTTGAGGATCTTTCTTTAAAAGGCAGAAAAGCTACAGCCTGTTGACGGGGATAACTGTGACAAAAAGGTGTGATATTGATGAATAACAAAAAAAAAAAAGACCAAAGGATTTTTTTTGTTGTTGTTCCCTTTCCTTGCAGCACAACACCAAGTGATAGAAAAATATTGAGTAACTCAAGATGATTTACTGAAAAAGTGCAAGAGCAACAGAATGTACTCCAAGTTAGAAACAGATACACACAGAAAACACAACTCAGCTGCAATATGACAGTGTCAAACTTTTCAAGAAAGTTTTTGTTCCATAATGTCCTCCCTCTCATTCCCATGGCAACACAAAAACACATTATTCCATGCATAAAACTTTTGAGCAGTTTTAACTCCACAGTCTCTCTCCTACCCCAATGTTCTCTCAAATGTGAGGTAATCATGTTTTCCTGAACCTCAAGTTGAACTACCCAGATGAACCCGTAGCTGGTTTCCAAACAGCCAATCACAAAACCTCCAGACAGAGCATCATTATTGCTTCATTGTATGGCTGACCTTCCACCTATCCGTCCGACTCCATCATCACATTGGGAGATAATCCCAGCGTGCTTGGCCTTATCTCCAAAGATGATGAGTCAATATATGACCCAGTGGGATCCTCTCTCACCCTTCCACCAATGTGCCATCGACATCTCACGTAGCCTCCACACAGTTGGTCACACAGCACCATCAGAAACCAGTCACACCAACCTGTTCAACATTCTGTCCTCAAGCAAAAGTTACAGGTCCATTAAAACAAATAGCTCAAGTGAAACTATCATACTTCCCAAGCAGATTTTGCACAATGAGTCTCAGGACAATACACTGGATCAGTTTCAGATCTCTGTCACTACTCATTTTACAGATTCATTACAAATCAGTGTACATCTTTACCCGTCTAATCTTGTTTCATTCTATCGTTTAAATAGCAAGTATTGTATTATACATATTGACAGATACCTATGTTATAATCACTACTCTTTGTCTTCTGTTCTTAAAACTGCTTTCATCTCATTTGACTCTGATGCTGCTCAGGGAGGGAGATACTTCACTGATTCATTGTGTTGCGCAATGACAATAAAGACTTAAATCTTGAATGGAAACTGAGAAGTAGCTGTAATGGATCAATTTGTTCTGGGCTGTATTGTACTGCATTGTGTTTTGATGCATCTATATCTTAGCTATTCTGCCTTTATATTGAGACACAATCAACCTTGCTCAGTCTCACTTTCACAGACATTTTTCTGGTCTTCAATCCATTTATGGACTCTGTAATCTGAATCTGGGTTTGTCATTATTACCTGCTTCTTTTCTCTATAAGCTGAGAATTTGTTTTTGTTTGTTTTTTGTTTGCTTGTTTTTGTTGTTGTGTTGGTTTTGCTTCTTTTTTTCTGTGTTGATAAAAACATTTATTTCTGCTGATGTTTGAAAAACTGAATCTCGTTGTAAAGGCAGTGTTGTTAATGAAATCACAAAAGCAAGGCCTAAAAAATAAGAAAAATGGTGCAAGACTTGTTGGGCATGGATATGTTCCACAGACTGTATAAAATATGGACGTAGTATCCGTGACGTCACCCATCTGTTCCTGAGCGCTGTTTTGAAGCCAATCGACGGCGACAGCCATATTGGAAATGCAGAACTCAACTAGGCAGAGTGTGACATAAAGGGGCAGAGTTTGAGCCTCCTAGCCAACAGCTATGCGTTCCCGACCAGGAGTCAAGTCAGTCATGTCCTTATTTGGGCAAAAACTCTTAATCTTAATATCTTCTTAACCATTGAGTCAGAAAAAAATTCACCCCCCGTACAGTGTGTGCCGATAGAGGGATAAGCTAAGTAGGGCCAAGCCGTTTTTTGAACCAGGCTGTAAACATGTTTATTTCTGCTGCAAAGATCGTCTTTTTTGAATTGGTGTGTATGTTGTTTCCGGTGTTTCTGCAGCCAGCCTGAAGCCGATTCTTGATGTATTGCAGTTTATAACACTTCCGCATGGGCTTCATAGTTTGAGACAGCTTGATATGTTCCCAATAATGACTGTGTTTCGCTTAATAAACTCTGGAAATTGTCAAGTTGCAAATATTGGCTAGCATATCCCATTTCATGTCTCACCTCTGTGTCATTTGTTTCATCAAGGAAACAAACAAATTGCAAATGTTTGTATTTCCTCCAGCATAAGAGGTATAATTGGCTTTAAGTGTAAAAAATTAGATGTCCTGCAGGTGTGAGGTGGTGGTTTCATATAGCTTGGAAGCTGTATTTTCTTCATATGGAGATACATTTCCATTTTAAAAGAATTGTAATATTGATTGAAAATTGGAGTAAGACATGCAATAAAAGTCCTTGGACACAGCCTTTGTCCTCAGCCTTGGTTACAATATATGAGAGCACAAAAGGGGCCACGGCACAGTGTGAACACAGGTCAATAATCCGATAAGCAGAAGGCCAGATGAGACAAAGTCAGTGACAAGTAAGATGCTCACACGGAGTCCATGTTCATCACCGGAATGTTTAATCCAGAGGAGTTCCAGGACTGAGGGGGGACAGGAGAGCGCTGAAGTCTATGTATTTCTGTTCGACACAGCAGAGTCTAAGCACACACTGTGGTGTAGTCATGACTCTGATGCTCGTCTTGTGCTCAGACAGATGGAAGAGAATCAGGCTTAGAGTCAGGGGATAAGAGTGCTCAGTGAATCATTTTAAGTGGCCACTGAACCCAGAGCCACCTTTCACTTCTGTCAGTGCTGATCAAGACACTTAAAAATAACACCAGACTGGCATAACACTTGGAGGGATCTAGCTTGGGTTTAACCCCAAATTGTTTCATATTATCAACATTTTAAGTCTTTTGTTATACTTGAGTATGTGACAGATGCAGCAGCATGACAATTTTCATTCTGCTAGACAAACAATGTTAATTACAGTTTTAAAATAGCAGTGCCTTGGCAGGCTACAGAAAGTTAGAAATGGAGGCAGAAACTGTTCATTTCCAAAGTTATAAAGACAGTTGTAAATTGTGGTTCATTTACTGTTCCATGACTAATAAGTGGATTTTTTTCTACATTGGAAAAATAACATTTGATTTGACCTTGGCACAGTGTTCCTTCACCTGCTTTGTTAAATGCTTAGACCGACTTATTTTTGCTGGAGTGGACTTTATATTTGGTGTTCATTAAAAAGGCAGACAGTTCGGGGTTGTTTTCGTAAGTCGCAAATAGGGTAGTCACAATACCAGAATTTTAAACTTGATGAGATACAAGTAAAAAAACAATAATATTTATATTTGTTTTAACAACTCCAGGAAAAAAAATAACTCTTGGGCACTAAAAGTTAGGCAATTATTGTTTCTTTGACCTACTGTTGATAGCAAAGAAAAGGAAAGTAGATGCAATTTTCCTATGAAAAAGTATAGATCCAATATGAGATAGTCATATTTCCTCTTTTTTATCATCTACAAGTCACAATAAGTGTATGGTGGTGTGTATCTGCAGAGTCTGTCTCCCAGCATTTCAAAGTTTTTGACATTTTTTAGCACCAATCATTAGCAGTGTGAAGCTTTCTCAGCAGCCCACAGATTAGGACTAATATAATACATATATGGTCCAGGTGGAAATGGTGTCTCTCTGTGTGCATGGTTCTGAGATTCCGAAAGAACTCAACAAAACCTCTGAACATGCTGACCTGTGAATGCTGGTGAGCTGAATGGAACAGAGACACAGAGAGACACAACTCTGTGCAGATCTGGTAAGTAAAGTAGCTGCTTTAATACACCTTTAGCTAGCCAAATCCTTGATCTTCTACCTTGGAAAAAGGTGGGCCATCAAGTGCTGTAAATTCATTGATTTCACCATGAACTGCTTCAGCTTTGGGTTTCTCTGGTAAACTTTCTGTAGTTCTTGAAATGCCTGTTGAATCAGAACTACATCTTCTTTGCATTGATGCCTTTTCAGGTGACTTATAAAATTTGTGTTAGAGCTTGAGGACTTTCTTTCTCCTCTTGAAATACTTGGCGTACATGTTATGCAAGTTGCAATCATGCAATTCTCCCCTGAAGCAGGGATACACATCCACACAAGTGATGCTATGTTGAGTTTTTTGCCAGTTTGTAGCAGCCACCCTTGTTCTTCCTCTGCATTTATTGGCGGATAGCATACTACTACCTTCTGGGTATGAATGTCTAGACTTGTTAATACGTGAAAGAAAGCAACTTTTATTGGTTGTACTATCAGAATAATAAATGATATACTGTAATATTCCCTTCATCAGCCCGATAACCTATTGGCCTGATATATGTCCTGCATCCATGAAAATGTGGTTAAGATTACATGATACTTTCATATTTCACAGCAGCATTGAAAGGTGCTTGTAGGCCTTGAAGCTTCCGGGAATTTTGAGTCCAATCTCCTCTCTATCAAAAAAAAGCTGTTGGAGGTGTTGTTCCACTTTACATTGACTTATTGTACAAAAAGCACTTTGAGAAGGCACTCAAGTTACTGAGCCAAATACAATCCACATCATTTATCCTGCCAAATTTCAGGTTTATACATATAGTTTGTTATACATGCAGTGAGGCAGGTAGACATTTCTGCACAATAAGACACGGAACAGAAGAAAAACATAATTGATGCAGATCTCTCTCTCCCTCGATCCCTCTGCACGACACATTCTTGGCACTGTAATTGGATAAAACCGCACGAGAACTGGAAAGAGAACAATATCCGGACTCAAAACAAAGTTATTTAAGTCGTATTCATGCTGCTCCAACTTTCTAGTGTAATGCCTGCCCTGCTGTTTGGTGCTGTGCCCCTGACATGGTGTGGTGGGGTGGTGGAGCAGAAGTCATTAGCCCTTTGTTCCAGTAAAGACTGCACAGCATCTCTGCGTGGCAACTGCTCCACTGCCATTTGATAAAGGCATCAGGGCCAGAATGTAAAATAGCTGCAAATAAGGCCAGATTTTTCATAAACAAAATTTGTATGTGCTGCTGTGGACACTGATTTTAGTCGTGCTTATAGTCTGCTGAGGCTGAAAAAATCTGAAGATGACTCACAGTCTAATGGGGAGAGGACAGCCTCTTTCATTGCAACAAATATGGTTCAAAAGTTGCCGAGCATGACTCTGTGAATGGGGGTCTGCTGCTGAAAAATGAGGTCGTGTCAGGTCTTTCAAAAAATAAGATGATCCCCTCATTGGGTGAGTGCATCTCAAACAAGTGAAGAGTGGAGTCATTCAAAACCCCGCTCACTTATTCCAGCACTGTGCTTTTGCATCGAGCTTTGAAGTCTGACATCTGTGTTTGTTTTAGTCTCACAGCACAGAGGTCTTTAAATTCGTCTCTGACTGGCCTCAATTTATGCTTACTGAGTTGTTGTGTAAGAGCTATAGACAGATAAGAAAATCTGAGTTTATGCTGACATCCATTTGAGAAAATTTAAAGGCAAAGGAAGGAGGACAGGAGATTCACTGGGTACTGGGTAGCTGAGGTTAAACTACTCATTGCGTAAAATTGCATCACCTCTGCAGGTAAACACATACATCTTTGTATTAAAAAGTAATAACAACAAAAGCTTTTCTATTAAGCCGAATAAGCCAGAAACACCTTAGTCAGGGCTGTTAAGAGGTTGGAAATGTCCCTTTGGTGTTTCAGTGATTAAAAAATTATTGCTATGCCATGAAAGCTGAACGAGTGACTCCAGGGCAAATAACAGAGTGGAAATTCCTCTGAAATGAAGCCTTCAACCATGGTAAATGAAAATGAATCCAACAGTGTGACGAAACCATCTGACACATGTGAGGAAGGGGAGCATTCACACAGCCAGGGTCGCACAACAGTAGGAAACTGCTTAATAGAGTGGCTATTTAGGAGCTGGTGTGTGTGTGCATGTAAGACAGAGATAGAGAGATGCAGCAAAACAACTACAAGCAGAACGACAAAGGGAACAAGGAAAGGAAAAGATGTTAGTGGGTGAAAAGATAAAAAAGATCATTTTCATTTTTCTACATAAAAATATCGTCGCCACACTCTGGCTGCCCAACTCCTCCCCCCATACTCTCCGCCCCAACACATCTTCCCCAGCTTTTGGCTCTTGATTTGAATTTAGACAGGGAACAGTGAGCAGAGTGCATGGCCGAGGTTTACAGCGGGTGATTCGTCCTCACTACCCTTGGACTCAGTAAGAGTGACAGAATTCTGTTTTTTTCTTCCACACAGGTAGAACAGCAGGCCGACCAGAAACAGAGAGGACTGTAAAGGTTAGATTTGTGCTTCCACATGGCCTACTTTGCAAAGTAGAAACAAAGTTAAAAAAGCTTGAGTGAAACATTATTTTCATAAACACTGTGCTCGAATTCAAAAACAGAGCAATCAGAGCTAATGTGGAAAGATGCTCTCAGTGTAGCCAAATTTACTCAGAGGATTTGGTGGTTTGACATGCAATTCATCAAACCTGAAAGCAGAAAGAAGAAGTCTGTGTCCTCACTAGGGTTGTCACGTTGCTAGAATTTTCAACTTAGATACAAGACCAGTACACAATTTCTCCTCTGCTCCATTTGCCTGCAATAAACATAAACCTAACGGGAGTGTCTTCATAAGGGGGTAAAGGACCTGTCAAGCATAATTATTTGCTGACCTTTGAATGAGGAGAGTTATCAGTGTAGTGGCAGTGACAGAAGGTAGAGCAAAGAGACACACAGCAGGCAGGCAGGAAGACATTAGATGTCAGCAGCAGGCAAACCAAATCCTTCCTGCAGCACATTTGTGGATGTGTTTGCAAGAATTTTAGAGCGTACAGTACATGCTGTGACACTATCAGAAAAAATGTCATCTTTTTTTTTGTATCTATGTTGCTTGATTTCAGAGGCTCGCAGCAGCTTCAAGTTCACAATATGAGTGAGAAGCTCTTTATTCTATTTCATGGGCTTTAGTGCTTTACAAAACTATTGAAGAAAAAGTAATGATATTGTAAGTTTTTAAAGCACAGGAAAGTGAAATGTATCAATGTATTGAACAATTTGACAACTTGTGGTCCTTCCTTGTCTCTGTAAATGTTGGATTTCCTTTGACAGGAATATGTTTTTGTTGTATCCACTGTATCCACCCATCAGTGGAATTGTGTAAAACTACCAGTGGCTTATAGTTTAATGATGCTCAAACAGTGCACAACATAAGGCTTACTCCATACTGAGGAAAAAGTCCAAGTTTAGAGACTTTTGTATGGCTATTGTAACTCTTTGCCTGCATCATATGTAGCAAAATGTCAGACTGTGTATAACTCTGAAGCCAGATTGTTAACAACTAAGACTCTCATCACATCACTTAATTTTTTTTCTGCCCTGCAAAGATGACCGTTTACCTCCTACAATTGATTTAAAAATTGTACCTATACAGGGCTGTACATAAGCTGGGTAATTGGTAACTTTCAACTCCTTACTTTCCAAAAATGACTCGTAATCTTCTGGGTCTGGGCTGCGAGCGATTCAGGGGCACGTCAGCTGTGTCATTAACAGAAAATATTTCTGCTTATAAATTCTCCAGACATACTTTAACTGATTTGCTTGACAACTCCTTTCACTTGTTTCCATTATAAAAGATCTAATGTGTTGCCGTAGAGTGAGCTGATGTGTGTTTTTCAGAGATACTGTACGTAAGTAATTGTGTTTTTTTGGTCTTTTGAGAGTTTTTGTGCTCTTTGTTTGGAAAAAACGCGATACACTTAGAATTATTAATTTCTCACCGTTAATTGGAAATTCCAGAGAAATAATGTGTACTGTGCAAAGTAAAAAGGCATTGGGCAGAGTAAGGTTTAGAGTAAGGTTTCGTTTAATGACATGAGAGAAATATTGGACCGTTCTGCTTTCTCAAAAGTAAAAACTTGTTTCTCAGACGTCTTAAGCCTATAACAGAGAACAGCAGGCCCATGAAGCAAAGGTTTTATAATTGAGGGTAAAATGAGCTGTTTGTTCTTCAGTGCCTCGGCGACAGAACATGAAATAAAACATTTTGTTGTCTGCTTGATAGATTACCATCTGCCCACTATTCCCACAGCACGATTCTTCAATCAGACACAGCCATAGATCTTTCCAGATAAATCCCCCGCTCTAATACTGTAAGGGCTTGGATGGAGGGACAGAAAAAAAAACAAATCTAAAATCTAATTTAACTCACAAACAGTACAATGTGTACATCCGATTACGATCAAATTGAATTTCCTACTCTCTGTCTCCCAAGTCTCCTTTTTCCAACATCCACTTGTACACAAACCTCCCTCAGTTTCTCTGTTTGCTTCGCTGTGACAAGGCGTCAGCAGGGGCAGTCCATCACTTCCATCAAATCTTTTTCATCTTTTCTGTGTATCTTCTGACATTTCCATTTTCATACGGTTGGCTTCACATGCTTATGCATCTACAGCCTTTATGAAAAGAATAGACACCCATCATCTGCAGGTAATTTCCCCAGGTAGGAACTCATAGATTTCCCTGGAGGTGGTTCTCTAAAAATGCTCCTACTGTTCTACATGCTCATGCATGTTTTCAACACCCTCTTCTTGTTATCCAATGGCAGACTCTAAAAACAGTTGAAGTACTTTTTGGTCCAGGTTTTATAGAAAACAAAACACAGATTGCAGGTTGTTTTATAAAAGTGCATAAAAGTGCTGTGATACACCTGGTCAGACTGCTAACTTTGCTAATATTTGACATTTCCACAAAGAAGCACACAGCATTTTGTTTTCAAAAATAGCTCTGTTCCAGTGTAGACCACTAAACAAAAGGAAGATTTTGTCCAAATGGCCACACTCACCCAAAATTGCATGCAAGCTTATGACGTTATTTGCAAAAGCTCAGTTATCCCTACAGGCCAGTGTTTTAAGATGTACCCCTTCTCGAGGCTCTATTTTAAGGTTACATAAACATAAGTAGAATTTAGTGAAAGTGGCTGTCAAAGGGAAACAAGTGTGTTTTTTTTTTTCTTTATATTTTTTGTTACTTAACTTTTCAGGTTGCATTACAGGAAAAACAAAGAAAAAGCAGAAAACAAAGCAGCAAAGGAACCTTGTAAATTTCTCTCTGCTCTCTCTTTACATATCGTCAGCTTCACAATCAATAGGTTAAGACACTAATTAAACTTCATCCAATCAGAATTAAGGCTTTTACACCTCTGACCGCCCTCATTGTTTGAGCACTGATACGTGATCACTGAGGTCACAAGCTTACTGGTAGAGCCAAGTCAAGACCTTATCACAATGTAGTCCATGTTGTTATATCTCTTCTACAGCTATTGATTTATTTTACATACTCAATTTTAAGAATAAAAGGAAAATCTCTAAAAGTCAAGACCCCATATGATCGTATCAGCCGCAAAGTTGTTCCAGCTTGTGTTAGATTTCATAGAGGAATTGAGACAGCTGCTTTATTTGTAGTTTTTCTTAGATGAATCTTAAATGCAGCTTTAACTTTCATGATGACATCAGTGGTGACGGTCATCCTCTCATTTCAGATTTTTTCGACCCCCCCCCCTTCAATAGCGCTCTTGCTCTCTCTCTTTCACACACTGTGTTCCCTCTTTTGTTGTGTTCTCTCTCTCTCTCTCCCACTGAAGGATGATGGCATTAAGGGATCCATTAGGTGAGAAAAAAAAACAGCTAGCGGACAAACCATTGACGCAGCAAGGTCAGGAGATAGCTAACAGAGTGTTATCAGGAAAGGTCACAGCCATAATGCTAATATGTGTGCAAGTGTGAGTTTGTGTGCTCATTAAAACATAGATAACAATGTTTTTTAAGGAGATACCTCTGATGTGAACCTCTGATGTAAAGGATAATTTACACACCTACACGTTCCCCTTCATTGTTTGTCCCTAAAATAAAGCTTTAGTCAGTTCTGTTCCGAGTAGTCTCAGTCTTCAGTGTTCCCAGATAAGTTGATACAGTCCAAGCTGTGAGGAAGCATGTTGCTGAGGGATAGGACCATTAGCAGTCTGTCTTTATCACACTTTGTTCCTCAAGGCTCCAAACAGGCCAGATAAAAAGCACTGCTGGAACAGTTCACCATGGCAACATGAGTGAAAACAGCGTATGAGATTTTGGACAGTAGATGTTTGGGTTTGTGTCATATCACAACAGTGTAAGTAAATCTGTTTCTTTTCATCTAGAACGCTACGCTCCCAGCATGCAGGCTTGCTTTTCTAACCTAAGGTCTCTAAAAGTAGTCATCTACTAGTCAGGGTCCCGGAGGCAGACACCCTCTCTAATTATTATTATTATTATTTTTTTTTGACAAATATTTTTATTGCATTTTCTCAAAACGCAAAACACACTGAACTGCTCAGACACGACAGAAAAGAGAAAAAAAACAACAGAATGTGGTCATGTGGGTACAGTAAATAGAAAATAATTATGAAAATAAAAATAAGTGACAGTTGGCACATTCTCCATCCAGCCCCTTTCAATCTCCTGCAGCAAGACAGGGCAGCTTCCAGATGACAATCAATACAGAGCATACAAACATAGCAAGGCTAGAAGGTGTTTGTTAAGTAGTGAGCACTTAAAACAAAGTCACAAAGACAGGCTAGGCTGATCTGGGAAATCCACGAAGCAAAGAGGATGACAGCGTGGGCCCAATATGCTGCAAGTAAGGGTCCCAGACCTTATAGAAAGCATCTATTTTGGAGTGGAGCATGCATGTGATGTATTCACTAGGAATGCAGTCCATAACAATGTTGTGCCATGATTTTTTTGTTGGAGCAACATTCTTGATCCAGAAGAGTAGAATGTTCTTTCTAGCAGCAAAAGTCACCCTCTCTAATTTTAAGATTAGGCTTAAAACTTTCCTTTTAGATAAAGCTTATAGTTAGAGCTGGCTCAGGCTTGGACCAGCTCTTAGTTATGCTGCTATAGACTTAGGCTGCCGGGGGAACTGGCACACTGACACACTGGGATCCTATCTCACCATGGTAACCCCTGGCCCTTAAAAATAAAAGTGATCCCACCACTGATCCCATCTTAATGATTCATGCCAGTCCACATAGTAGCAGGTGATGTCACAGGTGGTGGCATCATACATGCTTAATAGATGTGTTGAGTAGGGATGTAAGGATATATCACAAGACGACAAAAAATCGATACAAATAAGTGTGGATTAAAATCGATTCAACAAAATTTGTATCAGGATATTATTTTTAAACAGTAGAAGGCACTTTCTGCATTATACTCCACTTGTTTGATATCATTAAGTCTCTTGCGCTGCTCTCTCGTCACTTGCTGAGTGGAGGTGTTTTAAGTTTAAAGCATGTTTCAGAATCAGCTGACTGCACACAGCGGAGACGCTCAGCTGGGGGCTGCAGCTGAGTGACAGGTCTCCACGAGCACTTTTTTTCTCCGCTGCTGGACTGATTCTGACTTGGTTGCGCTCCCGGCTGACACCTTACCACGTTTAAATGCTTATTTTTTTCAATAAGAACGAGTAGACAGAAAACTGGACACTGTGAGTCCAAAATATGATTCTGTTCAGTTGTCCTGTTGCAGTACAGTACACCCACATGCTGTAGTTTGAGTCTTCATATATGACCATGCGTCCGCTGAGGTTATTTATAAGCCTGCTGCTCACGTTGATATTCTGCGTGTTTAACATTTTGAACACCTCAATATGATACGTAGCTGTTTAATACCGTCAGTAATATACATTGTGTCGTGAAGGAAAATTTGATTTAGGGGGAAAAAACGCATTTGGTATTATTTTTGACATGGAAAACGTTCATGTTTTTTTAATGATTAAATGATAATTGATCGTTAACATTTCCAAAGATCAATCAAGGAAAATACTTGAAATTTACATCCCTAATTCAAAGAGATTTACCTTATTTGTTTTAATATTTAATACTATTTAATACTACTAATTTGGGATTTGTTCACTTTCCATTTCTTTATAATTGTTCTAAAGTATGCAACAAGGTATTTTTGTAAAGTGATTTTAGTGTGCAGTGGTTTTATTTGAGTTACAAAACACCATAAAAATGAAAAAGGATTACTTTGTTTACAAAGAAATAGAAGAGAAAAAATATATATTGCATCTCACCATATCTGAGAACTGAAATACAATAATAGTTATTTAAATTTTGAGTTAAATCCAGTTTTCTTGTAAATCGTTAGAGAATCGTGAGTGAATCGTATCAAGAACCAAAAATCAGGATTCAAATCGAAATTGGGTTGGGTGTATCCTTACATCCCTAGTGTTGAGATTTGTTGCAACAGAGTGGACAAAGTGGTTACTCCTGCTTCTTCAGCACAGGACATGTTATTGATTCATTTGGGGGAAAAGCTCATTGTCTCTGAACCTTGCAAGTTGTTTTTTTTAGAAACTTTTTAAGTGGTTCAATGGGGCTCTTGGGAGGCACTTGAAGAGTGCACTTCTGTTGTGTCTCAGTGGTGTTGTTACATGATATAAATGTGCTCCACTGGCAATTAAAAAGTAAGCAAATTAAATTCCCATAGTAAAAAGGTAACTGTAGTGTGCATACTTCTGTTTACTTTGCCCAAGTCCTCAATGTCAATCTCACACACCCTCTTCTACTACGCCCTTAGTGCCGTTTCCTTTCACTCTCCTGTTAAGTGTTTTTGTCCTCTGCCTCTTTCAGTCTTTTTATTGATCTGTCTATTTTCAGCCTCATGCTCACACACACACTCGGATAGCATCAGCACGGGTGGCAACCCCGCCATCTGTCCTCTTCACCCTCCTTGGCTATTTGCTGCTTGCTAATTTGCTGCTTAATTATAGAAATGCATCAGTACAGTCTCTTCATAACAGAGGCTGTGTTTATTGTCTTTGGGAAAAGCTGACTCTAATGAACTCATCAAACATTTGGCATATAAGCCAGTCAGTCAGCCAGAGAGTCAGGGGAGAGATTTAAGGACATACATAAGTAATCTTTAGTGCAGATTCTTTACTCTCAGTCAGGCAGATCATTACAGGGAGAGATGAGGAGCTTCTGGAAAATTGCTTGAGCAGCTGAATTTCCGATTGGTGAATGAGCTAGTTAGCTCATCTGTAGAGTCCTATAGATGCCCCCAAAACATGCACTTCAATGATTTTGAAGGTTTATTGCACATCCTGTAAAACTTTAACAAGCCGTTGTGACTTCTTTCTTTTTGTAAGTATTGCTTTACTTAAAGTCTCATAACTTCCCTTTCCTTCTTCAACATGATAAGTCATTTTGCTTGATATCTTGCTGCGGGAAGCAGTTTTAATTCAAGTTAATTTGATGTTTTTTTTACCTCAGAGTTACATCATATTGCCAAATAGATCACCATAGTTTGATGCATGTTTTCCAGACTAAATCAGGATGTCAAGATTCATAACCTCGGGGCGCTGGTGGCCTAGCGGTCTAAGCGCCCCACATATAGAGGCTACAGTCCTCGTCGCAGGGGTCGCCGGTTCGATTCCCGGCCGGTCGACCATTTCCTGCATGTCTTCCCCCACTCTCTACTCCCCACATTTCCTGTCTCTCTCCACCTGTCCTATAAAATAAAGGCAAAAAGGCCAAAAATATAACTTAAAAAAAAAAAAAGATTCATAACCTCACCCAGAAAGATGTAGAAGGCAGCACAAAACTAACTTCAGTTACACTCATCATCATTTTCAATAGTTATTCTGTATGAAAAATACAAACTGCAAAATGTTTCAACACTATACAATAAAATAAGTTGTTGAGGTCATCAAGTAAGTTCTCAAAAAGAACATTATTGCAGTGACATACTTTTTTAAGTACATGCTTACATAAAAAAAAAACAAGTAATATGTTATTATGTGTTCTGTTTTAGAATGTACTTAGTTTAGGTGCTTGTATTAAAAAACGCTTGAGAGTCCAAAATTGTGGTCACCACATCAATAATATATTGTTTCATTTTCAAAAGGCAAAAACAGCACCAAAAAACAGACAGAAACTGACTTCAGATTGTGTGAATAACTGAAAATGCAGTTTCTATCAATGTACTTGTTTAACACTAAAGAACATTTGCAAGCATATAATTTAAACCATACATACGTACTAATAACAATAGTAAAGTCCTGAAATGACCTTAAGTATAAGTATACATACCACAAAGCTGTCCTCTGTCATATAATGTGTTACAGCTGAGGTTATTTGGACCTTGGGGTGCAGGTGGGGTGGCAGATGTCTGACGATGCAGCTAATCAAACTCCCTGCTTGGTCTAATGGCTGAATAATTGTCCCCGGCTCAGCTTAGGTCTGATAACGCCCTATCAGCCTTTAGTCGTCTTACAAAGCAGACAGGAACAGAAAGTAATGCAATAGGGGAGAGCGGGCAAATCTTATTATAGACAATAAAGAATGGATTCATAAGTCTAGATGGAAATAGCAAGAAGCAGAGAGTTGCAAAGCTCATTGCAGTAAAAAAATGGCTCTCATCCTCTGACCTTTCAGATTCAGAGCAGTAGAGAGAGAAGATCTCATTGTGTGTGAGGAAATGTTCCCTTGTGTGATAGATTATTGTCACACCCTCGGTTACATTAGGACTTTTACATTTCTCCTCCATAAATGCTCAATGAGAAGCCCTTAAAAGCACAAAAAAGCAGGCTGTTAGTTTCCATTGTTCTGTTTAACTGGTTTATTTTTCTGTTAAGCAATCATAAAATGCATTAAAATGAAAAATTACACAACTAGCTCAGGGCAGAAATCTTACACTGTATCTCTACCTGACTGTTCTGTGTGAAATGTGTAAGCAAAAGATGGGAATCTTCAATTTGTGCAGCAATAGAGACAGGAACAGAGACAAATCAAGGATAATGTTCGACCGATGTCAGGTTTTTAACGACCAATGCCAGTAATTAGAGAGCAGGTTGGACAACGGCCCATATACAATGCTGATATCGTTTAATACATCATTGTTGTCTCTTGAATTTGATCAATTACAACTATATAATAATAATAATAATTGTAACGGCAGATTATGAATGAATGTGTGTGACCTGTGTGCGTAATTAAGGTTGTACGGGGGTCATTGTCTATTTAGGTAGGAACCTTTGTTGTGTGGTCAGGTGTTCCGCCCGGATGGTTATACAGTTTTTGACCGCTCAAGCAGCATGGTGCTGCGGGAGTTATGCGTGTATGTTTGTCTATGAAATGTCATGTTTTTGGACACTTCGGGAGCTTATATCACGAAAATAAACGGACCAAGAGTTCAACTGGGAAATATGACTCAGACTTTCATTCATCAATCACGGTAACCCAAGCGCGTCAGATAGGTATTCCAGGTGCAGCGCCTCAGTGGCTTAAAGCTTTGGCTTGGCCTCTACAATAATAATAATAGCATCCATTATTCCCAGCACATTACACTGTAATAAACATGGTTATCTTAGCCAGTAATTTGTTTAAGATGGATTTTTGGATGGATTAACTGGTGAAACACATTTATACATTGGGTTATGCTATAGATTTCAGAACATGACTGAAATTCATATCAGAAGCAACAGTTAACTGTAATCTTCTAACATAATTTATATCAAACACTAGCCAGTATCTGTTTTATATTTAATATGCTGCCATTTGGGTTGGGAAAAACATGTTATCATTTAGGGGGAAGTTAACATTGCTACACTGATAAGGCTGACCGATTGATGGGTTTCACTCAAATAAAGGCATGTTTACCATCAGCGAAAACAGACGGTACTAGCTTAGTCCATAGCAACTTGGCTTGGTAACCAGAGGGTCATCAGCTCAAGTCCTGGTATTGACCAAATTCGGCAATTGGACCTGTCCTTGCCTGGGCACTGCCGAGGTGCCCTTGAGCACCCCCTACTGCTCTGGTAGCGCTGGTTGATGGCAGCCTCCTGACCCTGACATCTCTCCAAAGTAACATGAATGTATGTATCAAAGAAGCTATGTGTGTGTAGCATGTTCAAATAACACCAGTGTATAACTTGAATTTCCCACATAGGGATTAATAAAGTACATGTTTGTTTGTTTGTTTGTTTGTTTGTTTTGTTTACAAAGCGCTACATCACTGCACAGGAACTGCAAGTTGTAGACCTTGCTGGCAGGCAGCCACTATGCAGGATGCTTAAAGAAAAAAGACACCATATAAGAATAACATTAATCAAATATTAGTTTTATTATTTTAGTTTAACATACATGTTGACTATTTTTACGAATATTATGTGTTTTAAAATAAAATGTATTGTGTTGGATGGAATAACTGTTGTTTTTTTACCCAGAGTCCCAGACATTACCAGATAACACAATTTAGAGGTGTAATCTAATACAGTGATATTTTTGCTTAATATCAACATACTCTCAGAATAAAAAAACAGCCCGTTCCTACTGTATAACCATGCTTTGTAACCATTTGTACTGTCTGATATGGAAAAAAGGTACATCAAAATTAACATCTATCCTCAAATAGTCTTCCTTAAATATAACTGCGATTATTGCTTGTATCCTCACAACCCTCAGGGGAAAACTAACAGCAAGATGCCACCTGGTGCAATACGAAAAAAGGACAGATCCTCTATCTGGTATATCACTGTGCTGAGCAGAAGAGAATCGTTACTTCACTTTTCACTGATAAAAACAAATTAAAATCCTCTCATGTTCTGGCTGCGTGCCACCAGCTCTTCAATTCAATAAGACATTTCAAATGAGCTTAAAAGTATCTTGGTGAAAGGCTTACAGTGTTTGTTTTTTAAACACTTTTTTGGAAGTGAATATTAGATCACAATGTCAAGTTGTGTTCTTCAAATGCTCCATAACAAAAAAAAACAGTTGGGCCAAAGCCTTGATTTATTTACTAAAGACTGACATGAATCCTATTGCCTGTTCCTTAACAGGATTCAATGGTACACACGCTCACTGCGATGGCAGCATTATTCACAGTCATGAGCAACACCTTGTGAAGCGGTTTTATGCATATCTCCTTCTTAGGTGTCAGTTCCTCCAATTTCTTCACGCCCCTGTGTCTTCTTTAGATGTTTTCTTTTGTACAGTGTGAGCTTTCCTTAAGGCTGTGTTTGGTGTATAAGCAGCAGCCTGTGAGCAGCGCACATGGCTAGCTGGACTGAAAATTCATGCATAGTCTAATCATCAGCTCGCACGGTTTTCCTAGATTGTCAACATCAGCAAAGAAGGACAGATGTTGGATATGCAGCATGCCTTCATCTCTGCATCCAATGTTGTCTAAGTTGGTGGGACTCATATTAAACATCCCACATCTGACGACGTTTGACTTTCATCTCAGTGACATTTAAATGAACAGATAGAAAGCAGATTTGTTGTTGTATGTTTTTGATGTGCCACACTTACGCTGCGGACAAATACCAAGGTATGATTTCAACCGGGCTTAATTAGAAAATCATATCTGAGCAAAAGAAAAACGCAAACAATAAAGAATGTTATTCTTCTCATCTTGAAATCAGCCTCAATACATTAAATTAATCCTCTCATTTAAATCAAGACATTAACCCTGATTTCAGCAGGATCACCTGATAATGAAATACTGAATATAATCAAAACATTTGAAACATGGTTCTGGTAGAGCTTTTTGTGCTCGTTTTTTTGAGCGCCTGCATCTCATTGACAGTTTGAAAGCAGCTTTAAAGTTTTGTTGCTGGCAGTGAGTCACGCTTCAGATGAGTCCAGGCAGCAGCTTATTGATGCGCTAAGGCCGCCAGCGTCACTCACCAACTTCAGGCAGAAAGCAATGATGCAGGATCAAAAGAGGACAAACCACCCTGTATGCTCCATTTCAAACATAATGGGGAGCTCCTGGATGTAGGAAAGCAGGTGGGTGGTTGTTGTTGCGGAGCTGAATACACAAATAAGATTGGATCGTAGTTTTTTTCTGCCACTGCATGTCATTTTACATCTTCAGACAAACCTATCCAACTAAGTTGTAGGAGATTATGACCCCCTGTTTATATTAGCTGCAGTTATCCGTGTTAAAAGATGGCAGCAGTGGATGTCTATCTCAAACAGCAATTGCATCAGCATGGTACGGTTTGTTTATAGTTAAACAGGGATATGGGTCACAGTTTGACTGGCGCCTGATTGGCAGCACAACAGATACCAGCACCTTGCCTAGCAGGTGGTGTGCCCATATGGCAGCAGCTCCACACTGCCTTTATTAAGACCGCAGCAAAGTCCAAAACACTCATACAAGCTCCCCTGCTTAGTTCCATGCCAGCAGAGGGCCCCATCTCAAGAGTCCAGGATAGGCTGATCTCGTCAAAGGTTGCAGCTATTTTAAGATTTAAAATGCTTCCTAAATGTTCTTAGTCTGGCTCTGTTCCTGAAACCAATTTGCCTCAGAGTGACAGAAACTTTCTTTCCCCTAGACAACAGCAACTTCCTGGATGATGAAGGCTTAAAAACACCTCAATCACTGGGGCCGGATTTTTGAGTGAGCCTAAATCCAGCTTGAATTGTATCATGATTGGCTGTGATTATTATTCTGAATAGATGGATGATAGAATAAACCAAAACACTTTCTGTGAGACAGGCCAGAACATATCACGAAGCTATTTCAATTCAAAACACCAGAAATGATGCTGATGTTGGAAATCTGTCTCTATATTTCTCATTTCTACCTGCTATTTGAGTAGACCATTATAATATATAACAGAGTTAATACAAATTATAATTGTCTCATTTTTTTACCCCCTTTTTTTTTTTTGTCAGAGTAGCAGGGCAGTAGCTGTTGTTGAGAAGTGGTTGTGTGAGCAAGAATTTGGGGCACTGTTTGGATTCATTTACATTTCATGCTGCAGAACAGAGGCATGAGAATTCCAAAATCCCTGTTGGGTTAAAAACTTGAGAGAAAAATGTTATTAAACTCCGGCGGCACAGTTTTTATGGAGCTGTGTCTCTCTACCTGCCTTTGTAGCTCCTCTTTTATGCAGTGACGTTACTTATAAAGGCTAATGTTCCAAGACATTATCTTAAAAGCTGCCTTATCAAATTCTGCTCCATGGTTAGCCTGAGGGGAAGAACCGTGGCCAATGCTGGGTGTTTGCAAGTGTGTGGTCATGTGTGCAGGCATTTGTGTGAGTTTATGGCTTGGTCCAGGCCTTAAAAAAAAGCACACTACGTTCAAGGAAAAGCATGCATCAATAAAAAATAAATATAAGTCAAAGAGACCCTAATACTTAAATGCAAAAACACAGTTTCCAATGCTTTAAAAGGTACAGTGTGTATAAATGGGAATATTTAGTGATATCTTGCTCACTCCTCCAATCAGTGAAGCGATGGTGGCCTGGAGGACAAAAAGCTCCTGTGAGCATGATAAGTATATGATCATCCATTTACCATCTAAAACTACGTACCAATACAAATTATTTTGTGCACTCCAACATCTTTCTTCATCATCTTGGAACCGCTGCATTTCGTGCAGCCAACCAATAAATACAAAACCGTGTATGTTACTAGTTTGTCTGTTCTGTGCCACTGCAGAAACATGACTGAGCAAGATGGCGGCCTCTGTGGAAGGGGACCTGCTCCTACGTAGACAGAACCGACTAATTCTGAATGAACAAAAAAATATATATATATATATATTCAGGTTATTATTCAATATTCACTCATTTAAACACACTTATGAATATTATATTCCATTTCTACCAAGTTTGTTCTGCTAAATGCCACTAAATACTGCACACTGCACCATTAACAGCCAAAATAAAACAAAAATCAGCAGCATCTAAATTAGATTTGAACACTTTATTGTTCAAAGAATACAACTATAATAGCAGAAAGCAAACACACACATAATAAACACTTAAAACATACTTGTGTGTCTGCACCATAGACTGTTTTGAGGCCAGTCAGCGGTGGCAGCCATATTGCTGCTGTCGAGCGATTGTGACGTAAAGAGGCAGGCTTTGAGCCTCCTAGCCAACAGCTACAGTGTTCCCGCCTGTCAATCAAGCCAGCTGTGCCTCTCATTGGAAGACTTGCGATCTCAATATCTTTAAAATTGCAGGGTTAGAAAAAAATTCACCCCCCTCACAGTGTGTGCCGATCGAGAAATGAGCTATCCAGACTACACTCGTCTTTTGTACCAGGCTGTAAACATGTTTATTTCTGCTGTAAAGATCGGCTTTTTTGAATTGGTGTGTATGTGGTGTCCGGTACTTCCGGAGCCAGCTTCAAGCGGATCCTCGATGAACTACAGTTTTTAACACTTCCACATTGGACTCATATTTTTAGACCGGAGGTTGCCGCTTGGTTCGCACATGCCACTTTCTGCCACCAGTATCTTTGATTATTTTATGAATATACAGATGTGTACTTTCAAAGCAAACAGAGGCTTACACCATCACGCCCAGTTGACCACAGTGTTCTGCACATTAGTAAACATCCTGTGTGTTTACAAGCTGATGGTCTTTATCGTCCCTGCTCTGTCACCACATTCGGCGGTTCTAAACAGCGCACCTGCTATTTTCAGAGCAACTTTCAACAGAATGTGACAGTGTTGTAGATAAAATGCTTCAGAGAGGCAGGATGAGGAAATAATGTGTCATGTTTCTGCAACACCATTAGTGTGTGTGTTTGGTGGTGATTATACCCATAGTCCTGAAGGCACAAAGGATTCACCAACCATCTAAAGGCCTTTTTTTTTTTTGACAAAATGTCACTATTAGTACTGTGTTGGACACTTTTATTATGAAATGGTAGTGCATATACTGCAATCTCAGAGCCGAGGGAGTAAATAACTTTTCTGCACTCAATGCATAGGTTTCATTCTGCAAAGTGTACTGCAGTAATTCAAAGAAGCATACTGAATGATGTTAAGTTTATTAGTCTATACTAACATTCGTCTGTTTCCTTAAAAATTCAAATACAGCAGATGTAAAGCGGCTTTGAGATACCTCCATTTATCTCCAGTTCAGTTCTCATTTCATCACACGTTGAACCGATGTCACTTGAAGTTTTGCCAGTCTCTGGATTGAAGACGTAGCATTTACTCAAGCTAAATTGTTGTCAATAAGATACAGTATGCACTGAATATTTTATGAAGAATCTACTGACTGACACAGCTTTACAGAGTCCACAAGTCCACAACTAGACAGTCAATGGAGTGGAACTGCTATACTATGTTGATTTTTTTCTTGGGGTGGTCACGAGCAAATCGTTTTCTAGTGGTTTAAACAGAAATTTTAATTCCAGCTAGCTGTCTAGTCTCAAGGTAAGTAAAATAGTAAAAAGTGAGCTAAATGACAGAACACAGTATCACAGAGTCTGCAAGTAAGCAATTTCAAACTGGAAGCAGATCATTGCTGCAGAAGAGCGAGCACCACCAGCCTTCAGTCCACCTTGCTGCATGGATGTCTACCATAGACTGTATAATTAATGGACGTAGTATTCGTGACGTCACCCATCTGTTTCTGAAGCCCTGTTTTGAGGCCAATCGTCAGCAGGTGCCATATTGGAAATGCTGAACAAAACCAAACTTCGTCCAAGCTAGTGTAAGGTCAAGAGGCAGGTCTTTAGCCTTGTCACCAACAGTAACAGGGTGCCCGCCTGTCAATCAAGTCAGCCATGTCCTTAGTGGGCAAAACTGGTAAGTTTGATATCTTCCAAAATACCAAGTTATAAAAAATTTCACCCCCCGTACAATGTGTGCTGATACAGAAATTAGCTACTCAGACCTCAACTGTTTTTTGAACCAGGCTGTAAACATGTTTATTATTGCTGTAAAATTGTCTTTTGAATGGGTGTGTATGTGGTTTCCGGTGTCTCTGCAGCTAGCCTCAAGCGGACGCTCGATAAACTGCAGGTTTCAGCACTTCCGCATATGCTTCATATTTTAATACTGGAGGCTGCCACTTGATGTCTACATGCCTGTGCCGGTTACACATTGCTCTGGCTCAGGCTTTATGTGCCAGTTTCACCAGTCACAGCCGACATACAAATGTATCTTCATTTTTTAGGTCAAAACAATGCCAAACCAAGTGCTTCGAGATGCCATCTGTCATCGGTGCTTGTTTACAGACAAGTAGTAGAGCATTATGGCATTACGACAGTAGCCATTAACTAGAGTTGTAACACCGGCTAGTGGCGGGTAGCTACTTTACAACTTAGACGCAACATGAGAGTGACTGGGATTTGTGGTTTAGGATAATCAAAATATAAATGAATAATTTAACCATCTAGTTTTTCTGTTGCTAACTAAACAGAGAGACAATGTTTAGTTTAATCGTTTCATTCACTAAATGCACACCATAACAAAAAACAACAACACAGCAACTGCAACATTGCCAACATTTGTCTGTAAGCTGCACCTGTATGGTTTCCTGGGGTATTTCAGTGTAAAGACAATTGAGAGAGATGTCACTTTAAATCAGTGCTCCTCTGATGTCAAGATTGATACTGATTTTTGCTTTGTACTTCCACTCATTTTTAATGTGCATCTAGCATGCACCACTTGCCTGCAGCCACAAAGTTTCCAAACTTCCTGTGCACATTTTGCACTTCCCTGTGCTTCATGCTCTGCCCTGATTCAGGAGATTTTCACCTGAGGTCTCTTCAGTTCAAAGCTACATTTATGCTCATTATTTATATGCATGTACAAAATCTTGCACGTACCATACTTATACAGTTATAGAGCCATAGGGTGCAACATGATACTGTGTTAGTAATCCCACATTACCAGTCGGAAAATCCGACTGGTCCTTAAGGATTTCTATTAAAGAGTTAACTTTAAGTATGTCCTGCTTCAACAGTCTCATAATTTTGCCTAAGAATGTGTAGTGTGGTGGTGCATGTGTAATGATAATAAGAGCATGTCACTCTCTGCTCATGATTCAAATTTGCAAATTAGTTCAGTATTAGCTCAATGATAGTACAATAGGAAATAATACTATCTACATAATTTACTGTTGAAGCAGGAAACTACAACAAAGCCTTGTCCTGGGTAATAAAATATGGTTGTGTCATCCATTCTGCACTGCATTAATTTTCACTGGACTGGCCCTCCTGTTGTTACAGTCCAGTGTGATATATGGAGGGTTCTGGTAGACTAATGGAGTGTATGGGCAACTCTGAGTAAACATCCTGCAGATGATAAAGCTCTTGTGTCGAGCAGTGATCTATTCCTGGATAGGAATGCATCCTGCTACCACTGGGACAATGCACACGCAAACTAGCAAGCGCACACAAACACAGAGGTTTAAATCCACACATACTCACAGGTATTCCTGGACACACGGCCAGACAGAAGAGTTTGGACGGGTCTGGTTGGCACTACCAGCAGCACAGCTGACAATGCAGGTTGTCTGCCTGTGTGTGAGAGAGTGTGTGTTTGTGTTATTGTCTGTCTATTTTTGTGACGACCAGTTTGAGTTTCAGGCCTTAAGAGGTTCTGTTTCTTTTGTTTAAAGGGTTTGCAAGCTTTCCAGGTTTCCTAATTATTGCTTGATTGATTTGTTTTTTACATGGTCCCTGTCCTTGTAGGACTATGGGTCCATAACAGTTGGAGGTTTGAATGAGATCCAAAAAGCCTCTCCAGAATGAACAAAATATAGTGCAATTGCATCTTTCAGCCAACATGGAGAAAATACTGTGAATCATGCAAAGAAGGATCATGACGCAAGCCTGCCCGGGGGAAATCAGTTGCCATACAAAGATTTTCCTCTGGCTACAGGGCAGGAAAATCAGGACAGTTTGGAAATCCCTTTTTTTTCCTCCAAAAGGTTTAGGAGGCTAAAGACTTAATTTTACAATTACCAAATAGGTTAATGTAAGGGTTTGAGGCAAGAAAATACATTAAACCAAAGAAGAACCTCATAAATATAGCAAAAATGTCTGCAAATGACTGAGTATGTGTGCATGCATTAGAGCTTATGTTTCCTTGTTATAAGGCGCCTACTGTAACATCAGGGCCAGAGGATGCATTGTCCTAGATAGTGGAGGTGTGTGCAGTCTAAAGATGCAGAGCTCAGTGAAAAGTAAAAATGGAGCAGTGGTTTCTGGGGGAAAATAATTTAAATTTTAATGAAGACAGAAACTTTACACTTTAATGAGCAATGACTCCTTGCAGTTGCAAAACATGTTTAACCTACCTTCTCAAAACTCGGCCCGGTAACAGATTTGTAATACTGGTTTCTACTGTAACAAAGTATACTGGGGGGTTTATGAACTGGGTTGGACATAGGAAGGTTTAAAAACAAGTTAGAATGGAAATGTTGTGTGGCCCAGTTATGTCATTTAATAATAATAAGTTAATATTTAGCTGTCTTTTGTAGATGTTGTTTATCTTTAAAGATTGAGGAAGTGCTGAAAACTCTTCATTTTTATAAAATATTCTGAATCAATGTTTTCTTTAAATGAAAATCATACAAAACTGTTAAAGGACAACCTTTGTTGGAAATGCAAAACAGAGGTTGGAACTTTCCTCCACTGTATTTGGGAGTGTTCTCTGGTTGCACCTTTTTGGAGTAAAGTTGTTCGAGTTCTGAGCAGATGGTTCGGTTCAAAGATCCCTTTGACCCCAGATCTATGTCTTCTAGGTGATAGAGCTCAAATACAGAACGTTTCAAAGAGTGCTTTTTCTATCATTATGGTTGGTTTGATCACTGCATCCAGAATTATTTTAAGACTTTGGAAATCTGACACAAGCCCAAGACTGAAAGACTGGGTAGATGCAATGATAGAGACGGCATCTTACGAATCCATGCTGAACAGATTAAAAGGTAATACAGAAGGTGGGACCACCTCCTGGGACTGCTTTTGGGCTCACATAAAAAACTGACCAAGACACTGTGCAGATCCCAATAGTATCAGGATCGCCTGTATAACTATTGCTGTAACACTGTATTATTCCAGTCACTTTCCGTCTCTAGTTATCTCTTTGAACGGATGTCCTGTCTGTATATGTATCCTTTATCCTATGTTTGTGATTGTCTGTCTGGCCTGTGCAATGTATCCCAGTACTTTGTATTTCTGTTTCATTTTGTTCTTTCTTTTCATTATTGTTTTATTTGTAAAACATTGAAAAGTTAATAAAAACTTTAATGACAAAAAAAATGAAAATCATACACACAATAGTTTTTGGGGCATGCAGGCTAACTATTGGAGGTAAGACTTTATTTCAGAAGCTAAAATAAACATTTATTTGCATCTCTTATTTGGTTTCAGTGAAGTAGCAACAAGGTATAACTGCCATAATCATAAAATATGCAGAAAAGCCAGGATAACGTAGTGAGCAAGTGGTCATAGTGGATAAGAACCCCTTCAGGGTGAGCTGGACCCCGATGGAAAGCCTGCATGTTGCTTACTGATTTAGAATGCTACAAAAACTAACATTTCTGCCAGTGTCAACAGACAGCAGTAAAATGTGCCAGACTCCTTTCTGTGGATTGATTTGAATTGACGTTGTGGGATCGGGTTGTCCGTGGCAACTCTTAGCTGATGGGAAATACATCCGTGACTGGTGACGTGTTATGGAGCCAGATCCTGCGTGCTAGGGTTTTGAGTCTTGACGTCTTGCCCCTCAGGCTAACCAAAACACACATTTAACACACTGATAAACAGATTAAACAGAAAATATCCCTCGAGTCGAGACAGTTTACAGCCGAACAGATTTATGTGTTGGTTTAAAACAGACAGTTCAAAGACTCCTGTGTTAGTCTTTGTTGTGTTTTCTATTGCCTGTCCTCCTGTACTCTGCAAATCTAGTGCACACAACACCATGAGCCGCAGTTGTCATCAGAGCTGTCAGTCATGGTATTACAAGCCTTTTTATAGAATCGAATTACTAAACTGACAAAAACACTGGAATATAAATGAGCATGATGAAACCGAAATACAATGAAAGAAAACCATTTTAATTGCATGTGTAGAGGGAACCTTCTAAGTGCAGCGTCACAAGGGTAAATAAATATCCTGCTTACTATTTTTCAATTTATCACTCTGTACACCATTTTACAGAACACTGTTTACAGTTACTGCCGGGGGGGTAATTGTGAAGATTTGCTGAATAGATGCTAGTGTTTATCCCATAGTATTTTGGCTAGAAATGCCGATCCCTATCAAAAAGAAAGAGAGAGAGAGAGAGAGAGAGAGAGAGAGAGAGAGAGAGAGAGAGAGAGAGAGAGAGAGAGAGAGAGAGAGAGAGAGAGAGAGAGAGAGAGAGAGAGAGAGAGAGAGAGTACAGGTCACACTAGTCTACTGATCTTAGATGTCGATTGTATATGGGTAAGAAAAAAGAGAAATGAGAAAACAGTTGGCTAATACCATAGACTGTATACATAATGGACGTAGTATCCGTGACGTCACCCATCTGTGCCTGAACTCTGTTTTGATGCCGATCGACTGCGGCAGCCATATTGGAAATGCAGAACACAACCAGGCATAGTGCAACGTAAAGAGGCGGAGTTTGAGCCTCCTAGCCAACAGCTACAGTGGGGCAAAAAAGTATTTAGTCAGCCACTGATTTTGCAAGTTCTCCCACTTCGAAAGATGAGAGAGGTCTGTAATTTTCATTAGAGGTACACTTCAACTATGAGAGACAAAATGAGAAAAAAAATCCAGGAAATCACATTCTAAGATTTTTAAAGAATTTGTTTGTAAATTATGGTGGAAAATAAGTATTTGGTCACCCACAAACAAGCAAGATTTCTGGCTCTCACAGACCTGTTACTTCTTCTTTAAGAAGCTCTTCTGTCCTCCACTCGTTACCTGTATTAATGGTACCTGTTTGAACTCGTTATCTGTATAAAAGACTCCTGTCCACAGCCTCAAACAGCCAGACTCCAAACTCAACCATGGCCAAGACCAAAGAGCTGTCGAAGGACACCAGGAAGAAAATTGTGGACCTGCACCAGGCTGGGAAGAGTGAATCTACAATAGGCAAGCAGGTTGGTGTGAATAAATCAACTGTGGGAGAAAAATGGAAGACATACAAGACCATTGATAATCTCCCTCGATCTGGGGCCCCACGCAAGATCTCATCCCGTGGGGTCAAAATGATCATGAGAACGGTGAGTAAAAATCCCAGAACTACACGGAGGGACCTGATGAATGACCTGCAGAGAGCTGGGACCAAAGTAACAAAGGCTACCATCAGTAACACACTACACCAAGAGGGACTCAAATCCTGCCGCGCCAGGCGTGTCCCCCTGCTTAAGCCAGTACATGTCCAGGCCCGTCTGAAGTTTGCCAGAGAGCATATGGATGATCCAGAAGAGGATTGGGAGAATATCATGTGGTCAGATGAAACCAAAATAGAACTTTTTGGTTAAAACTCAACTCGTTGTGTTTGGAGGAAGAAGAATGCTGAGTTGCATCCCAAGAACACCATACCTGCTGTGAAGCATGGGGGTGGAAACCTCATGCTTTGGGGCTGTTTTTCTGCAAAGGGGACAGGACGACTGATCCGTGTTAAGGGAAAAATGAACAGGGCCATGTATCGTGAGATTTTAAGCCAAAACCTCCTTCCATCAGTGAGAGCATTGAAGATGGAACGTGGCTGAGTCTTCCAGCATGACAATGATCCCAAACACACCGCTCCGGCAACGAAGCAGTGGCTCCGTAAAAAGCATTTCAAGGTCCTGGAGTGGCCTAGCCAGTCTCCAGACCTCAACCCCATAGAAAATTTGTGGAGGGAGTTGAAATTCCATGTTGCCCAGCAACAGCCCCAAAACATCCCTGCTCTAGAGGAGATCTGCATGGAGGAATGGGCCAAAATACCAGCTACAGTGTGTGCAAACCTGGTGAAGACTTACAGGAAACGTTTGACCTCTGTCATTGCCAACAAAGGTTATGTTACAATGAATTGAGTTGAACTTTTGTTATTGACCAAATACTTATTTTCCACCATAATTTATAAATAAATTCTTTAAAAATCCTAAAATATGATTTCCTGGATTTTTTTTCTCATTTTGTCTCTCATAGTTGAAGTGTACCTCTGATGAAAATTACAGACCTCTCATCTTTCTAAGTGGGAGAACTTGCAAAATCAGTGGCTGACTGACAACTTTTTTGCCCCACTGTATGTGTTCCCGTCAGGGAGTCAAGTCAGTCATGTCCTTATTTGGGCAATAATTCCTAATCTCAATATCTTCTGAACCGTCGCGTTAGACAAACCTCACCCGTACAGTGTGTGCTGATAGAGAAATGAGCTCTTCAGACTACACTCGTCTTTTGTACCAGGCTGTTAATTAATGCTGCAAAGATCGGCTTTTATGAATTGGTGTCTATGTGGTTTCCAATGTTTCTGCAGCCAGCCTCAAGCGGATTCTTGATGAATTGCAGTTTCTAACACTTCTGCATGGGCTTCATAGTTTTAGACCAGAGGTTGCCGCTTGGCGAATACACTTGGGCAGTAGTTAATATACCTGGACTGCCAACCCAATTGTCCTCTATGTGTAGCGATCACTGCATGTTCCATAGGTCAAATGGAGGAGGCAGGGTCTTTGATCTATAATGTAGCCAGATGGGGGCCCTACATGTTTCAGCTTCAGTTTTGGAGAACTGTTATGTTGTCCTTGTTTTCATGTGACCCATTTCATACACTTTCATACATTCATTTCATACGCTCGAGTCCAACTGCTGATTTCTTTTTTGTTGTGTTGGGACACATGGAGGCAGAGGAGGCATAGAGCTACAAAGGAGGAGAGCTGGTATAAGAAGACGAAGGTTTATGGAGATGAGATGGAAGCCGTGTCTGTCCTCTCTCATCATGGGCAACGTGAGATCTCTGGCTTATAAGATGGAAGGGCCTACAGGACTAGCCAGGAGTCAGACGGAGTTTGGGAACGTAGCATGGTGTGCTTCACGGAAACGTGTCTGCATCCGGATATTCCCGACCACAATGTCTCCATCGACGGCTTCCAGACTGTCCGGGCAGAGCACAAAGAGCGCTGTGGGCCTCCGACCATGTTGTCTGCGCAGGGAGATCTCACATGTCAAACTGGTGGCTGTTTACATCCTCCCCTCTGCCAACCCGATTACGGCGTCCAAAGTTCTCAACGCTGCCATAGCCAGACTCCAGATAGACCACCAGAGTGCCCTCTTCCTGATTTCCGTGGACTTCAACCATTTATTTTCTACAGAGCTTGTTTTGTCTTCTGTACTTTTATTATCATTATTTTAATTGTAATGTATTTATATCGTATTAATTACTTTCTTCTATCAATATTATTTGATATTCTTAATTATTGTGTATAGGAGCAACTTTAATGAATGAATTTCCCCAGGAATAAATCAAGTATTTCTGATTCTGATTCTGATCTCAGCTGGTGCTTTCTAATAAAGGCCTCATAAGGGTAAAACTCCCCACACCACTTATTTGATGTTGATGTACATTATTGGTAAAACTCTGCAGTTTGACATCAAAGTAATCTTTTCATTTCAATGACTTGAAAAATATGACGCAGTCTGTGTTCCCCTACGGGAGAAACATTAACCGTGTAGATCTCTGTCGGAGGGCCTAACAACAACTGCTACATCAATGACAACTAGCGTCAAGCATGGATGAGATCATCCAACAGTACATTCAACATTACGTTAATTGCTCCTTGCAACCACAACGACAGCTTCGGTGCTGACTGATAATGATGTTAGCAGGAGGGATATGTCACTTGCTTAACAGTTAAATTAATGATGTAAAACAAACGGCGAAGCAGTCTGATAATCAAAGTGAAACTACAGATGATTTTCAGTCCCTGTGCTACTACCGACCTTGAATTGTGCTCTACCTGTGCCTTTGGTGCTCAGTGTGCATGCTGTGAAGGTGGGAAGAAAAGGAGACAAATTTTTCATGTGCATGCAGCACTGCTGTTTAGATGTCCTTAACTTGGTCTGTGACGCTCAAAGTAATGTGGCAAGGTTGGATTGTATTTAACTCAGTGGCATATCTGGATGCCATAGAGACAAGAGTAGGCACTATAAGATAACGTTGACAGATTATCAGTCAGTCCCCCAAGACATCCAGGGACATTCCTGGTTTAAGTCTATAATACCACTTAGGTCCAGCTAAGGTCCTCATGGGTATCAGGCTTGTGCAGCTATGGATTACAACCTAGAGAGCAGCACACTTATTAGGCTACAATGACTTCTAGGATTTGAGTTTTCTCCTCACTTGCAGAGATAAAAAGACAGGACATCACTTTTCTTGTACAGCAGAGGTGAATGTGTGACAAGAACTTGCAACAAGGATACGTTCTGCATCCATTTCAGGGATGTGAATGCCTCAAAAAAACTAAATAAGAAATAAAAGTAGCTCAAAGCAACTAACTCTCTTCATTGTGCCATCACAGCAGAACTCTGTAAGTATTTCTAAAATCTCCAGGACCTTGTGGCTTCTTTCAGGTTGTACTCAAAAAAGTTTAAATACATAAAAATACTCCACCGCAGGTCAAGAACTTAAAACTACTTCCAATCCTTTTTTTATTACAACACTGCTTTCATGCTTGACACAAAGGTTTTCAAAAGTAACCATGCTTCACAGAACTACTTTTTTGAAACTGTACAATCTGTTATTTTACATTTTTAGTATCAAAAGTATAAAAAAAAACAGATCAAAAAGGTACAGCATCTCTGAACGAGCAACCTAAAGGAAGCGTCATTAAAAGAAAAACGAGCGGTAAATCAATCACCCAGCTCACTATAACTGCCTTCTTCCACCTCCGAAACATTGCCCGCCTCCGTCCACTCCTCTCTTTCTCTGCGACAAAAACCCTTATCCACGCATTCATCACGTCCCGTTTAGATTACTTTAATAGCATTCTGTAAAGCACATCACCCCCGTCCTCCAACATCTTCATTGGCTCCCCGTCCCCTACAGCATACAGTTGAGAATCCTGCTCCTCACCCACAAAGCCCTCCACCACCAGGCCCCTTTCCTACCTCACTGACCTCCTCCACCATCACACTCCTTCCCGTAACCTTCGTTCCTCACATGCCAACCTCCTGTCTCCACCTCACAGAACCAAGCACCAAACCTGGGGGGACAGAGCCTTCTCCGTAGCCGCCCCCCACCCTCTGGAACTCACTCCCCACTCATAACCAAAACTGCTCTGAACCTTCAGCCTTCAAATCTCATTTGAAAACTCGCCTTTTTAAGTCAGCTTTTAATTTGTGATTGTACTGTTGTTTTGTTTGATGTGTTTTCCTTGTTCCTTGCTTGTATTGGTTTTAACAATTGTACAGTGTCGGTGAGTTTCTGAAAATACAATTTATTATTTATTAAAGAAATATAACGTTAATTTCTGATTGTTTTACAGCAGTCAAGTTCAAAACCACAAATAAAAGTGTCACCGCCTTATCTGAGCACTGCACAGAGGGTGCAGTATTTTGTGTGGAGGCCAACTAAATTGTGCCCTCTGTGTGTCCCCTCTTTGCTCTGCCCTCAGTCACATTTGCAGCTCCGAACACTCCAGGAAACAGCAGACTGCTCTCATGTCGAGGTCCTACATTACTGGTGCACTGTAAGCACCACGTCTCATGCAGACACACAGGGCTCATCTATTGTCTGTGTCTGACATTTTTTGAGTTCCGAACTCTAGAGTGTTGGCTGACAGCGACATACCTCTGCAAAAGGGTGATGCCTAGGAACATTCTGAACAAAAAATCCTGCGTATTGTATCTTTACTATTATTATAAAATGATTTCCTATATGTTGGTATGACATCAGTGGCGTTGGTATTGAAGTTTTGAGTTTTTGTATTGTGACCATACTTGCAGATAGATAAGGAAAGGTAAAAAGTACGAGTAGTATTGAGAATAGGGGTGCTACAAAGAGTCAAAGAAATGACTAAATTAGTGGCTGACAAATTGTTTATTAGTTTGTTAAGCCATCAGGCATGATTTTTGTGCTGGAGAAAGTAACATCATTTTCTGGAGCTGAGTTGCTTGAGGAGTGAGCCATCATGCATCCTCAACATCTCTGCTGAAAGCTGCATACTCAAAACAGCAACCAGAAATCAACAAGTAACCAAACATAGCAAAATGGCAGCAGCCGATGCAACACCATCCTGTCCTACATTCTGCAAAGTCCAGGGGCAGCTCATCCTCAATATTGCAAAGGAGACTCTGCTTATCGTTGGCAAACATCACTAATGCACAAGTTTGGGCATCTCTTTTTCATACCTTTAAACATCAACTGTGAAACTCATCTTAACAGTTCAAAGTTAAAGTGACGGTGTGTATATTTTCGCTCATCTTTTGGGCCCTCATTTTAAAACATTTCCCTATGGAGCGCTTCTTTTTTTTCTTTCCTTTTCATCTCTTTTTCTTTTGCCTTTCCTTCTACCAAACTGTGGTGTAAACTCTGGCCATATTACAATAGCAGCCATGCAACAAATGAGAACAAAATCACTCGATACATTAACACCAGTTGTACTTAAAGTGTGACTTTAATTCAGAATTTTTTTCATGGTATGTTTTGAGTTTAAAAGAATAAATCTGAAAGCTGATCATCAAAAAAAGGCCATTAAGTAACCGTGTCATTCATTATCCAATCGGCTAGTTAACATTTTTTGGTCACATGTTTAATGTGTCTAAGACCATAGACTGTATAAAAAATGGACGTAGTATCCGTGACGTCACCCATCTGTTTCTGAAGCGCTGTTTTGAGACCAATCGTCTGCGGTAGCCATATTGCTGCTGTCGAGCGATTGTGACGTAAAGAGGCGGGCTTTGAGCCTCCTAGCCGACAGCTACAGTGTTCCTGGCTGTCAATCAAGTCAGCTGTGCCTCTCATTGAAAGACTCGTAATCTAAATATCTTCGAAATTGCTGTGTTAGAAAAAAATTCACCCCCTGTTCAGTGTGTGCCGATCGAGAAATGAGCTATCGAGACTACACTTTTCTTTTGCACCAGGCTGTACACATGTTTATTTCTGCTGTAAAGATCGGCTTTGTGAATTGGTGTGTATGTGGTTATCAGTACTTCCGGAGCCAGCCTCAAGCGGATCCTCGATGAACTGTAGTTTTTAGCACTTCCGCATTGGACTCATATTTTTAGACCGGAGGTTGCCGCTTGGTCTAAGACACATGGACTTCATTTTTAGCAAAGCTAGTCAACATCCTTTTCTATTCAATACAAACAATGTGTAAGATATGAGTTGGTGTATTTGTATGTTTGTGTGCATGTGTGTGTGTGCGGGCGTGTGTTTGACAAACAGCAAGGGAGGTGACAGTGAAACAAAATAAAGCGTAAATAAAGAACAAGAGTAAACACAAGATGATCTGCAATCACTCAAAACAGGAGAAGCTCTAACTGAATCTCCAGACTAGTAATTACATTGTCTTTGTAAATGTTGTATTTTTCATCGTGGATCAATTATTCATACATATGCAACTGTTTTCTCTGTAAGCTGTCTCAAGTGATCAATGGCCCGGCTCCACACGGCTGCAGATTGTGTTTTTTCATTTTCTCTTTCCCTCCCCAATCTTTCCGTTCCTTTTATTCAGAAAGGGTCTTAATTAGATCACTCTGGCATTTAAACATTAACTGCAGGCTGAAGTGATGAAAGTCAGGATGAGAGGGTTTTTTATCAGGATGACTCATACACCTGGGTACTATCAGAATGTTAAACAGATTGAAAGCAATGACTACATTCAAGTTTCACAGAAAAAAATATGATTAAAGATAAATAAATGGATATATTTATTTTCCAAAGCCTGTCAAGAGGAGTATGTTGAAATAGTTGTAGCACATAGATTCATAGTAAATATAAAATGAAAATAATTTAGTAAGTAAGTATGACGGTGACTTTGCTCCTTTGTTCTCATCTTAGGTGATATTCACACTAACAATCCCTACCGTGCCTACTCAAAGTCCAGTTTGTTTAAGAGCTGGGCCTTAGCATGGTACAGCTGAACAGGCAACGTGTACATGATATGCAATATGTTCCTATCACTGCTTTGTATATTCGATATGACTGATAAATACTAACCGTATATGTCCGAATACAAGATGCAGGGTTTCCACTCTTTTCCAGAGATTACTTTCCAGGACATTTCCAGGACATTTTCAGTGTCAGTCTAAATTTAGTTCCTAAATAGTCTAATATGTTCCTCTCAGTGAAAGTCTACATTGACAGACATGCAGTCTATTGTTATCAATGAAATCATCTCTTACATGCTTAAAAAAATATGGCAAATTGATTATAGAATAATGCAACCAAAGATGTACAGCACTTCACTTTATTAGTGCAATAAAAGGTCTGTGCCGCTGTCTTTTCCAGCACAGTGTGCACTCAGCTTTCAATGAATAAGGATGTGTTTTTTTAACCGGGTCAGGTTGCACGCAGTAATGTTGGAATAATTTTCCAGGACAACACGTGATTTTACAGGACATTTCACTTTTCCCACTTTCCAGGTGTTTTCTAGTACTGAAAAACTGGTCAACTGTTTTCCAGGTTTCCCAGGTTTTCCAGGATGCGTGGGAACCCTGAAGATGGGTATTTTTTCCCTTAAATACTCAGTGTTTACTTCAATTCACCATTAATTAAATGTTCGCTCAAAGGCGTCTGAACTTTCATAGTTACCACTGTTCTGGTTCCTCACCAGGGACAGCGGTACATTGAATCTAATCACAACCCAAGCTTGTCTCCTTGTCAGTCATCACATCCAATTGAACAACAACAACAACAGGCATTTTTAAAAGGTTTTTAGATATGTAGCTGGCAACAGAGTGTGGTAATTTCCCCGTAGCATATGACAGTAGGAAGCCTTTCTTGCCCACCAGGGGGGGGGGGTTCCATAAGTGTGTGAAGTCACTTGAAATAAATTAATACTTGTTAGTATTGGAGCTGTTTAGTAACACAGTAACATGCTGTAACCCAGACTTAAGGGCACTCTGTATTAATTAAGTTCATAATTACACCTACCATACTTAACTTTTACAGTGCCAGTGATGGAGAAAGACATAGAATGTGACGGACAAACTCACAGATTTGAGTGTGAACACAAGTGCCAACATGTGCATTACATCTCAATTTTCTGGCACAATTATTGGCAGGAACGGCCCAACCTATAGCCAAACAAAACAAAGACGCACTTCGTGGAAAAGCTTTCACTTTTCTTCCAGTTTTAGAAACATCTTTACCCTTGCATTGGGCTGATTATGAACCAGCGCCACCATCACATTGGCATAGTTGCAGTAAAAAATGACAAATTCGCAAGTGCTGTCTCTGGAAAATGGTGTTCCTCATGAAAACACCCATAAATGCTGACGGGGGCCTGAGGCAGTACGAAAATTAGGCTGAGGCGGCCGCCTGTCACTTTGATATGCAGGAAAAACCCTGATCGTGTCGAAATGGCTCTGGTACAAGCACTGATTAAACTTCTACAAGAGCCAACAAGGTGCAGGATCTGGAATATACTCATGGGGAAAAAGAGGACATTGTTTACCACCTGTTAATAAAAAAATACTTTGCTTTGATGTTCAAATCAGTCCGGAGTGCTATAAACGGCAAAACTATTGTCATCAATCCATTCAAGGTGGTCCTGATATTTGGAAGGAAGCATGCAGCGATGCAAATTGAAGTTACAAAACATTTCCCTTAATTGCCCAAGAGTCAAAGTAACAAGCTTGTTGTGTATTAAGTCTAAAGTTCTGATACTTGTTCAAATGTAGGGAGTAAAAGTCTTTAAAAAAGATAAATACTCAAGTGCAGATAAATGTAAATTCTACAGTATCAACGAGAAGTGCTTAAAGCCCTTTTGGAGTGCTGGTTCAATCGAAAAGTCTTCTCAGTTTAAGATAACATATGACCTCAACTGGTCCTCTGCAGTGGGTCTGTATTAGGGATGTAAACGATTAATTGATTGTTAAGAACTTACTCGAACACGCATTTTTGTTATCAATTTTCCGTTATGTGGAACAAATAACATGTGGTCTCATTACACTCAGCTATCAGGGAGGTGTTCTAAGTTTCGATCTGAATCAGCTGGTTAAAGGTGGGCTTTTCTGCAGCTGGACTGATTATGACCCGGTTGCACTCCCGGCTGACACCTGACCGTCTACACATGCTTATTTTTCTCACTAAGAAGGATCAGGCAGAAAACTAGACACTGTGAGTCTGAAGTACTTTTCTGTTCAGTTCTTTTGTTGCAGTAAATCACCATTAGTAGTCTGAGCCTTCACTTTGTATGACTCTATGCCTGCAGAGACTATTTTTATGAGCCTGCTCCACACTGTGCTATTCAGCGTGTTAAACATGTTACACCCGTATTCATTACCATCAGTTATCTGCATTTTGTTTCTGCAACTGATTAATCGATAATTCATCGTTAACATTTCCAAAGATCGATCATGGAGAATACTTCAAATTTGCATCCCTAGTCTGTACCTCACAAATATCAACGCTACTGTATGCTGACCTCAACTGCCCTACTGCTAGATGACAGGGTGGCGAAAATAGATGGATAGAGAGAACTACACAGCTGCACACAGATGGCCTATAATGGACTTTGCTGAACACAATAGACGATAGTTTAAACCCAACACCTTCATTCCATTACAGGTTTTACAGTGTTTCTATGGATTGAAACTTCAATCATGCTCAAGCTCAACAAACTGTACTCAAGTCAAGATATACGTCACACATTTTTTAAGTATGAGAATAAGTTGTATACAACATCTATAGTAAACATGGTTAATTGTATTTGGTGAACATAACCAAAACCGCATATTGTGAAAAATACATACATCAGTCTTTACAAAAAGACGTTACATTATTGTTTTTTAAAGAGTTCTTGTTTATTCCAAACAGCCTTGGCATGAAACCGACAGACATTTCATTTTGTTCAGAAATTATGTCTCCGAAGATTTCAAGGATCTTGTGCAAATGTGTCTGCAGCTACTGGAAGTCAGTCAGAAGTCTGTACATCTTTTTTTTCAGTCTCCTCAATTGTTAGATTCGTCTGTCTTTTCAACAATAACACTGCAAAGCCTTGTGGAGCACTTAATCACTTTAGCTCAAAGCTGTATTGACACTTTCATTACCTCCCAATCAATACGATCAATGAAGAGAAGTGAAGTGTCTACTGCCGTGTTCTTCTATTTTTCTTCTTCTGCCAGAAATGCACTTTAGAAAACATTATAATGAAGCTTTTAATTTTAGATTTATGTGACATTTCAAGCATTATAGAACTATGTAATGTAATTTCAGGAACAATCATCAGCTCATTAAAATCTAAATCTGGCGCTTATATTTTCAACCATTAAATGGCAAGATTGAGAAACAGTGTGTGTTCATAAGTACACCTCCTTGGTGTTCTTTAATCAAGGAAGTAAAATATAAAAAGAGTCACCGGGCGTCTTTGTCATTTTGAAATGTGTCTCTGTGAAGTAGACTGCTTCAATGTATCAACAAAACACAAAAGACTATGTCCACTATCACACACATACACACAGCGTTTTCAATCTCAGTCTTTCACAACTCAAGCCAAGCATTTCAACAAAAGGTAGAGAATGGCATTCAAAGATACACACACATATAAATACACACATATTCACACACTACATCTAAACTTCATGTCATACAACTAGCAGCACTAAGAGACAAGAAGAGAAGCTCTTTGTCTAACAGGATTACTTCTGAGTTGATCTCCCACTGAAAAGATAATTGCAGAACAATTTACAGACAAACTGAAGAAAAAGTGTAACAGAACTCAAAACAGACGATGAATGCAGGAGATGTCAAAATTTTAAGTCAGAGAAATAGGAACCAAAGTAAAAAAAAAAAAGAGTTGGCTGACTGAATGGTGGAGATGGTGAAAGAAACGTAGAGGAAGACAAATAGGAATAATGATGGTTTTGTGTGTAAATTTCCAGACACATGGTAACTACTTGGGACTGAAACAACTGAAATTTAAGGCTGAATTTTAAGAAAGCAGATATTGACCTCAGCCAGCTGCCGTAATGTTTTGCAGTGAGTGAAAAGAAAAACTCTACAAGTCAGGATTAGAAAATGTTTGACGAAACTTTGAGATTACATTATACGATGCGATGTGATGCAATGTGTTAAGACTTTGGGTCACTTAGTGAGGGGAATGGATCAGGGTGATTTTGTTTGTGTTGAATTATAAACCTTTGTGATGTTGTGCTTGTGCGCATGCGCGACTCCTGCAGGTTAGCTTTTCTCGCTGTAGTATTTATGCGCAAGCGTGACCACTGCAGGTTAACTTTTACCTGGACCATCGTCAGGAGTTCACAGCCCGTTGGTATGTTACAGCTGCTAACACTGCCTAATACTGTTCAGATGTTTGTGTACCTTAGCATTGCCACGCAGTGTTAGTGTATGTTGTTGCATTGAAGATTACTGGTCTGAAATAATCTATAACTTGTAGCGTTCGGCCATTGAAGTGCGCTTGTTTAACACACCGGCAACTAGCAGTGATGACAGCAGATGTGTTTCGTACAATCCACTGCAGTGCCGCATTATGATTTGGTTATCGGTTCTTTTGTATATAATGCATTTTGTGAGCAACACGTGTAGCTTATGAGTACTGTTTACATGTAGACTATCGTAGAGGCAGAGAGCTGCTCTGCGCATGCTCATTGAACACTAAGCATTCTGGGTAATGTAGTCAATGCAGGTACCCGTGTCAGCTCTGCTACAATTATGGCATTAAAGGTGTCTTTAGGTTCTTTATTTTGCATGATGTGTAAGATGAATATATTGTAATACCTTATTCATTTATTGTTTTCAGGTTTTTGACCTGTGGTCAATTAATGTATTAAAAAAAACAAGGACAAACACGAGTCATAACACTGTGTGCTGCCTTGCATGCCTATTCGGGGGGCAGAACAGTTTAAGTTCCGAACAAATTGCCATGCAGTGCAGTGCGAAAAGATACGTTGCGATAACAGGATACGATACAATATAATATGGAGGGATAACATAGTATACGATAGGATTTGGTGTGATAAGATAAGATATGGTGCGATAACAAAGGATAAGATACGATGCGATACGATACTGTTCAATAAGATACTGTGCAATAACAGGATATGATACGATATGGTGTGATCATATGGTGCAATACAATACGGTGCGATACAATACACTGCCATACAATACACTGGGATACAATACACTGCGATACTGTTCGATATGATACTGTGCAATAACATAGGATACGTACAGTATGATACAAAATGGTGTGATGCAATACAGTACGATACAATACAATACAATAAGTTGTGATAAGATAGGATACTATACGGTGGGATATAGCGCGATACAATACGATACGGTGCGATATGACAAGTAGGACACGATAGGTGCAATACAATACGATTTGACCATAGACTGTAAAAAATATGGACGTAGCATCCGTGACGTCACCCATCTGTTCCTGAGAGCTGTTTTGAAGCAAATCGACGGCAGCAGCCATATTGGTAATGCAGAACTCAACTAGGCAGAGTGTGACGTAGTGTGAGTCTCTTAGCCAATGGCTGTGTGTTCCCGACCGGGAGTCACGTCAGTCATGTCCTTATTTGGGCAAAACTCATAATCTTAATATCTTCTTAACCGTCGTGTTAGAAAAAAATTCACCCCCATACAGTGTGTGCCATTGGAGAGATTAGCGTTGTATGGCCAAGCCGTTTTTTGAACCAGGTTGTAAACATGTTTATTAATGCTGCAAAGATCGTCTTTTTCCCATTCATATCTATGTGGTTTCCGGTGTTTCTGCAGCCAGCCTCAAGCGGATTTTCGATGTATTGCAGTTTACATCACTTCCGCATTGGCTTCATCGTTTGAGACCGGAGTTCGCCGCTTTGATTTGACACACGATTTGATACACGTGCCATAAATTATGTTGCATCATATTGTTTTGCATTGACACAAATCATCTGGATGGGTTCACAATATGACTTTTCAGAAAATAAGGTAAAGTTTTAGAAATTGTATTTATGACACTTATAGTTTCTCAAAATAAAAACAAGAAAGTGTTTGTGTTTTAACAAATATTATAGAAGAAACAACTTGTATCTTGAAAGGTTTAGTGCGTATTGCACCCTGGCTCAGCAGCCTGCTGTGACAAAGAGTCTGATTTTTGTTTTGCAATGCAGAATTTTAAACTTGAATGATGAGCGAAATAAAACAGAGCATCTGTGAATGCTACAACAGAAAGACATTCATCACAGAAATACTAAATGTGACAACCCGCCCCCACTGCAGCCTCAGAGTTGTTCAGGGTGAAGGAACAAAGAGAGACAAAGGGCAGAAGAAGAAAAGAAAGGAAAGTGGAAAAAGGATTATTTCTTTTCTCTCCTGGGCTGTTTTCTGTCTGCCTAACTCATTCTTCCAGGAAGAGAAATCAAATCAGAAATCATTCAGTTGTCCAGTAATGTATTTTACGCTTATCTTGTGTTTGAGTGGAGACAGAACACACGACAGAAAATGACAAAACACAGGGAGAGGTTAGAAAACTATTCACAGACATTCACACAAAATGAAAGACTTTTTCTTTCCATGCCATCACATTTCATCTACAAACTCAAACACATTTAATGGACTGAGGTTCACACATCCCTGTAGTTTTGGTTGGCACTTTAGGAAAAGAACAAGATCTACAGTAATTTTTCCCCTACCACAAATAAAGCCCTTTTATAATCATAGAGTATGATGATTTATGAAAATTAACTATTCAGCTAAAGACAGCTGCCCTTGTATTAACCTCAGCTCATTATGAATCCACCCAGGTGGTACTTGCCCCAGAACATTGCATAAAATTCCCTTCCTTTATTTCGATCTCATTAAGGCTTTAATGTTAACTTGTCGACTGCCAGACCAGCAGTGGATAGGCTTGTTAGCTCGTTCTGTAGTCAGCGTTTTGCAGCATACAATGTGAAGCAGAACACATCTCAGACAGAAACTCAAAGTGATGAGCCCACGGCAAGCCAGAGAGTTTTCTTCAAAACAACAACAAAAAGCCCCAGAAATACCAGCAAACCCATCCATCAGTGAAGATATCTCAGCTGACAAGGGCAACCCCAGAGCAGGCAGGAGGCAAGTACACCCTGATTCAGAGTTGAGATGAAAAACTCTACAAAAATTCCTTTTTCAATTGCTTTTGAGGGGATATTATTCATTCCCTCCAGGATTTCGCGGGATTTTTTTGTGATTGTTGCGGCCCAAAAAGCCTGAATTTGCGGCAGCTTTTTGAAAAAATTGCGGTGAAAGTTGCGATTATTTTTTTTTTGCTTTTGTCCCCCAATAACATCTCAGGGGCAAGTAAATATGCTAAATTACAGTTGTTTTTAGAAAACATTCTTGATGTGGCCACTGACTGTATTTTGATTCTCTTGATTCACAGAAAAATGCCATGAAAGGTCTGTATTGCACATTTACGACGGTCCCTGAATGCACCTCGCAGCGACTGATGCACAGTCAGTTCACGGCACTCTGAAATTAATCTGCATCTTTGATGACAAGGAGTTGATCAAAACTTACTGAATGTGTCTGATGTTTCACCAAACTGGATTAAATCAAGCTGTAGACGCAGAGCTTTTTACAGTAACCACGGCAACAACGTCAAACATCAAATAGTAAACAGATGTCCCCCGGTTGTGTCTTTGTCACTAACGCACACCGGGGGTAAAAATCATCAATGAAGATGAGACAGATGCATGGAGGTGAGGAGAGCTGGTTCATAAAGCACACCTGCTGCAGGTAGAGACCAAGCTAACACTGAGCCCCTCAATCTATAAATAACAACGTTGTCATGGTCACTTGTCCTGCCTGCTGTCCCCTCTCTTCACCCGTTCTCTGTGCGTGTTTTGTTGTTGAAAAGTGCCGATCAAGGGAGGACTTCTGTTTATGTTCCAAGGAAGTCAAATCGATGACAAAACCGATGACGTACAGGGGCTGAGATTAAGATAATTGGTCAAATTTGCAGGAAAGTTGCGGTGATTGTAAAAAATTGCAGGGCCGCAAAAAAATCGCGCTGATTGGTTGAATTTGCGTTGATAGTTGCGATCGCGAAATCGCAACTTCCTGGAGGGACTGATTATTAGTCAATTAAATAGACATAAGCTATTCACTGTCTGTCAGTGCAAAGCCACTTTGCAAAGGGTTGTGGGAAATTGGCCTATAAGCTATCTAAAAGCAAAGTGCTATCTGTTTTACCTAGAATTTTCTTGACTCAATGTTGCATGCGTTCTCTCCTCTGGCTCCCAGTCCGCCACAGGGTTGATTTTAAAATTGCACTTTTAACGTACAAGGCCCTAAATGGATTGGCACCATCATACTTGGCTGATCTTGTTCATGTTCACAATCCAGCTCGAGCACTGAGGTCAACAAACCAGCTGCTCCTGGATGTGCCTAAAACACGGCTTAAAACACGGGGCGACCAAGCCTTTGCAGCAGCGGCCCCCGAGCTCTGGAATGGCTTGCCACTCTAGTTACGATCGGCCCCCACTGTTGAATGTTTTAAATCTTTGTTGAAGACCCATCTCTTCTCTTTGGCCTTCTCCTCGTGAGGAGGACAGTAATATCCTGATATGTTGTGTTGTTTATTGTTATCTTCATGTATTTTTACTTTTTACCTTGTACAGCACATTGGCCAACACTGGTTGTATTTAAATGTGCTATATGAATAAAGTTGACTTGACTTGACTAGTGTATTGAACCTCAGTGCAGCTAGCCAAAGGTATCTTAAGCCAAGATTGCTCACTAAAGCTAAATGTAATCTATATGCCTCTGACACTCTGATTGACAAATATTCACAACACAAGCATGCATCTATAAAAATCTTTACTTGTTAAAAAGTACAAATTGATTTCTGTTGGAGTTTGAACAGAGCATTGTGACCCAAACAGTAAATCTGTGACAGATTCTGGGGGGAAATACATGGAGATCTGAGAGATATTCAAAGCAGTGAAATCATTCTAAACATAGACCTAATCTATTATTGATCATTTTAGGGGGAGCTTTTTCAAAGGTGCTACAATAAGTTTTGTTCACTACTTTGATTATTGTCTGTGTTTTCACCATAGACTTTATAAAATATGGATGTAGGATCCGTGATGTCACCCATCTGTTTCTGAAGTGTTTTATGAGACCAATCGGCGGCGGCAGCCATATTGCTGCTGTCGAGCAATTGTGACGTAAAGAGGTGGAGTTTGAGCCTCTTTACGTCACGATTGTGCCAATCGAGAAATGAGCTATCCAGACTACACTCGTCTTTTGTACCAGGCTGTAAACATGTTTATTGCTGCTGTAAAGATCGGCTTTTTTGAATTGGTGTGTATGTGGTTTCAGGTACTTCTGGAGCCAGCCTCAAGCGGATCCTTGATGAACTGCAGTTTTTAGCACTTCTGCATTGGACTCATATTTTCAGACCGGAGGTTGGCGCTTGGTTTTTACTCTAGTAAGCTTGTCATTATAGAGACCATTCCAACCATCATCAACTGTAGGTATTAAACTGTTGAAGTACCTCACGCTAACCCAAATCTAAATACCCTAACGAAACGATCCCCTATTTTCCTGTCAATACGAGTGTTATCATGTTTTTGTGGGGTAGAAACACTAACTAAAAAGATTGTTAGGAAGACTGCACTTCAGTATTTTATTTAGTCAAAGCTTCTGAGTTTTTTTGCAAGAACTAATGGCACAGATTTTAAAGGTTCTTACTCAATTTTGGATTAAAAAGTAAAGCAATTCCTGCCCTAAAATAGGCCTGATGGGAATATTCAACACTAGAAGTGTTTAGATCTGTTGGTGTGTTACAAACTTTTTATACGCTTGTTTCTCTGTCCTTCAAACTTTATGAAAGTCAAACACTTGCTGCCTTTTCTTTCCTCAGAGTGTTTTTGCTTTCTGTTTTTCAGCCACCTGCTGGCCCGCCTGTGTCTCACTCAGCCTGTTAGCCTGTTGTGATACTATGGTTGGCAGGTTTTGTGGACACTGTTCATGCATAAACAGTTTGTACGGTTTAGTTGATGTCGCTCAAGTGGGAAAGATTGAAGCCTTCCAACTCTCTCTCAACAAAGTGACCAAACAGAATTGCTCCAGGGAAGATTTTTGAAAGCTCAATGTCAATTTTCTCTCTACCTTTTGACATTTAATTGAATGGCCTATTGCATGACAGCACTGACATCCCACAGGAAGGAGGGGAATTACAGAGACCAACAAAGAAAAGGCCAACATATTGTGCAGGAGATCGTTTGTGTATTAAATTTCACATTGAAGACCAGGCAACAAAACCCAAACATTGAAGCAGCTGGTGTCTTCCTGTGAAGTGATATTTAAACATCAACATATAAAAAGGGCTTTCTAACAGTTTGCATTTAGTAGTTGTTTGAACTTTTATTACATTAAAAGTACACTTTGAAGCTGGATTTCACTTCTAAATTAACCTTACAGATCTTTATACAGAGGCCATATTTTCCGTACTATATTATATTCCTAAAGCCTTGAGTTAACTGACTTGTTCAGAGTGCTTTGAATGTCTCTTAAGAATTAGTTTTAAATGTTACCTCAAAAAGGTCCACTGAGGGGAAATCTATGAAAGCTCAGAAAGTGAAGGAAAAGTGGTATTACTTAAGAGTTATTTCTTTTTGATTAATACATATTGTGCAGCAGCCTACTATTTTTCACTCAGGGTCTTGCAGGAGTGAATCAGAGTTTGAAAGAGATGAATGAGTCTTAGGGGAACATAAGGAGAAGATGTAGGAAGGAAGAGACAGATGCATGTTACTTTAAGCTTGAACGTATCCTTCTCTTTTTCTCTCTTTCATTACCTTTTGTCACAACCATCATCACCACCAATTGTACTTGTATCATTTTCTGTTTCTGTATAGCCATGAATCAACTCAAAACTTTCAATCATTTTTCCGCCTTTTTAAATCTTGTTTTATGGATGATAAAAGGTTGTTTGTGATAATGCTGATATTGATACCTTTTTGTCAAACCATTGCAGTATTAGGAGCCAACTAGGAGCTTCACTCCACTAAATTTGTTGCAATTATTACAATAATTACTGTGAAAAGCTGATTGTGTTGAGCACGCCAAATGTCCTTTTAAACTATTTAATATTGGCAATAGCAAAGACCAGTCACAGCAACAGATGTGTGTCAGCTCAGAGCTTGCCCAATAGTTTAAAAAGACATATAGTGGGCGCTGGTGGCCTAGCGGTCACACATACAGAGGCTATGGAACTTGTCCCGGGGGTCGCCGGTTCGACTCTCAGACGCGACCATTTGCTTCGTCTTCCCCCTCTCTCTACTCCTCAAATTTCCTGTCTCTCTTCAGCCGTCCTACCCATAAAGGCAAAAAATAATAATAAATATAAAAATACAAAAAGACATTTTAGCATGCTGACTTTTTTCTGTTTAGTGTGTTGATTGCGCAATAGGTTGAGAACCGTAACGATGATTACAATACTGCCATTATGTTAATATTTTTACTGTTGATTAAGTCTACAATTACTACAATGATTTACTAGGACTTTGTTGATAACGGTAAAATGTTTCCCTAGTAAAGGGAATCTGGTTGGAATCTATCCCTTATATTGTCACTATACATACTGGCAATGGATGATAAATGTGCTTTTTTCTTGAGCGGAGAGCACTCATAAACTCTTCCATTCTACTCTTAATCCCCCCCACCCCCCTTAACTTCTATTTGGGAGCCTGTTTTTTATTTTCACTGTTTCTGTCTATCTTGTGTTTATTTCAATACATTTATTTTACTGAATGAAGTCTGCTGCTCATTTTGAATATCTTTTCTTAAGTGTATTTTCCAATAATCTGACTCTCTTGTCCTCCTGAAGTCAATGTCAGTAACAAAGGACAAACTGAATCATTTGAGACTCCATTTATTTTTGTTCTTGAGTGGTTAAGGTTGAAAGAAACAGACACTTTCACTTTGTGCATCTGCCAAGTCATAACTTGAACAAACACAGCGGTATTTTCAGAGTGAGGGGAATAAAAGACAGCAATATTTAAACGATTATGAGCCTTTTATCCCAAAACTGCCACTCATTTCACCTGAGCATTAGTGTAAAAATGGTCCATTAATGTCTCTCGCTGACCAGATACTCTCAGGGAAAACAGACTGATATTGTTCAGTGAAATGACTGATCAAGGTGATCCCAGTGGCTTCCTTTTCATGCTTCAAAACAACCCCTGTGTCCTAATAGCCCATTAACCATTACGATGAAATGATGCAATTTATCGGTGAAAGAAAGGGCGCACTAAAATTTTATTTTCCTGCTTTCGTTTTGGAAATAATAGCATGGGCGTGACACTGTTTTTAATTCAGCATCTGCTCAAATTATGACTTCAAAGATGTGTCAGTTTTTGCAGCAGCTGCAGTCGCTTTCTCTCTAACTGTTTTACATCAGTGAAATGCAGCTTGGTGTTTGAAGCCTAAGCAGGGTAAAGCACGATGAATAGCTAATCAGTTTTTTGACACTTAGGGCAAATGTGCGTTATGTATAAAAAAAAACCTGATAAGCTGAGACTTTTCATGTTTCCAGCTGAGAAAGAAGTCCATGGCTGACTTCCAAATACTCTAAAGGAGGTGAAATGGAAGTGTGGAGTGTTCCCAGACGGCTAGAGTTTAGCCTTATAAAGACATAAGTTAGCCCTGGTCTCATATCAGATCCAACATATTTAGTTATGAAAGCTGAATACACTCAAGTATTTAAACTGATGCAGTCAATTCTCTAATCACACAACGCTGATGAACACAAGACTAGTGTGGCGTATTTCCTCATACATTTTCACTTAATCAAAAGAAATTCTTCAGTATATGCATAGTGTATGTGAAAAGGCTGATTTTACCTCAGCCTATATTCTTTTGAAACAAACACCTGAAATATATATTTTTTTTTTTAAGTTGTATTTTTGGCCTTTTTGCCTTTATCTTATAGGACAGCTGAGGAGAGACAGGAAACGTGGGGAGTAGAGAGCAGGGGAAGACATGCAGGAGATGGTCGACCAGCCGGGAATCGAGCCGGCGAAACCTGCAAGGAGGACTGTAGCCTCTATATGTGGGGCGCTTGGACCGCTAGGCCACCAGCCCCCTAATATTGTTGATAAAGATCCCTCAAATGTGGATTTTTTTTTTAATTGTTCTCTATTGTTGTACTAGTTCTACCTTTAAAAAACTTACAGAGTTGATCCATATTTTCACTCATTGGCTTTTCACCCAGCGTGAGAGTTGTGTGGTCTCCATCTCTGTCTGTTTCTTTAATTTTTTTGCTCTTACATTTTATTTTTTGACAGCATTTTATGTTCTGTGTGTTTTAACTTATTTTACCTCACTGTGCAGCACATTACTAAACTTGATTGTTTGTTTAAACGTGCTAAATAAAGTGGATTGGATTGGATAAAAGTTATCCCATCCGCACACATGTTAGCCTATAAAGTAGTAACTTATCAACTTTCGCTCAGTGGACTCCGTTAAATCAACAAGAATCTCTCCGTTCAGAAATTGCAATGTGCCCTTTCGCCGTACTGCCTTTGGGCAGTCAGCTTTTTCTGTGAAAGCCACAACTCAGTGGAACACCTTACCGGAGGACATTAAGAACTGTGAATCTCTCAGCAGCTTCAAAACCAAACTGAAAAGTCTGCTAAAGGACACTCAACACTGCAACCACTGATTTGATACTTTTAACTTGATATACATACTGTTTGTTTGTGTGTGTGTGTGTGTGTGTGTGTGTGTGTGTGTGTGTGTGTGTGTGTGTGTGTGTGTGTGTGTGTGTGTGTGTGTGTGTGTGTGTGTGTGTGTGTGTGTGTGTGTGTGTGTGTGTGTGTGTGTGCGTGCGTGCAAGCAAGTGTTTTTACAATGTGATGTTTTAATTGTGACCTGCCAAGGGACTGTAGATGTAAATTAGCTTTAAGCTAACTCTGGTACAATGCATCAGATGGTGACATTTATGTTAAATATTGTACATGGTCCCTTTACAAATAAATCGAACAAAAAAAAAAATATAATCTTTGCAAAACAGATGTGCAAAAGGTAGATTTGAGTTCATTAAGAAACATTTAAAAGTGGGGTTTCAGTTTAGTTCGGCAGTTAAATCATTCACTCCATGTCCAGACACTCAAAGCAGGCAGACCAGGTTCGAGTCTGATGGCCAAATTGCACTGGATCCATGTTGGTCCATCTCCGATACATAACAGCCCTGGATATGATAGGTTTCTTTTTTAGTCAGTTTGTTAACTTCCACTGGATCCGCTCCATTGCATTCCAGCTATATTCCAGCATGTCGGACCCTCCGGCTCAGATATGCAAGACTTCTATTTTTGCCAGATGCCAGAGCACGACCCATCAATCTCAACAAAGCAGATTAAGCGGGACAGAAAGTCAGGCACCAAAACAAAATTAAAACATCTGGTTAATTTTCAGAATAAAACATCACCAGATCGTATTTCACTTAACTACAACAACAAACCATCATAATGAGCCAGGCCTGGAGTCAACAAGTTAGAGGTGTTCAGATGCAGATAAAGACAACATGGAAGAGGAGAGGAGGAGGATAAACTTTGATTCAGTAATTACCACAGGAAAACTTTGGTCCTATGACTCCCGTACGTTCTGAAAACACAGCTGGTGGGTGTTGCCGGACTGCAGCGGATCAGAGACGCACTGGACATGGACCGGAAACAGATCTGGTGGAAGTCCCAGGTAACCCCTTACCCTTTGCTGCATGTCAGTCCCAACACTCTTCTCCCAGTTTCCCACTCTATCCACTATCCTATCCTCTGAATAAAGGCAATAAAAGCCCCCCAAAATAAGTTTAAAAAAAATGTAATGCAACATAGGTTATTCACTAGAGAGATACAATTCTAAGTGTCAATATTTAGAGCTTAAAGTACAGGATCACAATAAAATATGTAAGTGCTGAAAACTACGTATTGGCAGACTTTCAGAACTTTTCACTGCAACAAAAACTCTACAAAACACTGTGATAAGACCCAAACACTTGAAGAAAGAAAAAGTCCTATTTACCAGAACTAGGAGAAACTGTAAACACTTGTAGGAAATTCTCTCAGTGGAAAATCCAGTAGTATAAATAACATCACAGACAGCCTAGATACAGAAATAAATAAAAGTTTCTACCAGTCACACATAATGTACACTATAACTAGGCCATATAATATTTTCAAAGAGAAATCTGACGGAAAAACCTCAAACTCCAGCTGCTATTAGTTTTAATGAGAACTATTTGTCAAACATCACCCTCACCTTGAGCTCTATTTATAGTGTATATTAAGGATGGCTGTTTTGTAGAGATATTCGTTATATCAAGTGTTATCCGGAGCTGTGTGACTGAGCTCATTGTAGGTGTTGTATGGAGTTGAGTGAGAAGGTAAATGAAGCTGTTGTATGTGTCAGTGCTGCAATTAAGAGTTAATTTTAAACAATGAAAATGGGGGAAAAGGGAAATTCTTAATAATAAAAACAGATGTGAGAAATGATTTGTCAAAATAAAGAAAGCATAGGCAAAATGCACCACACCAACATTTATATTGGCTAAATAAAGTAAAGTCTGCCTGTTATCATAATAGAAGCATACTCACTGCAGCAGTATTAAAAAATCTAAGGGATGTTCTGCTCTGTTTGCTCGTGCTTTGTTTGTGCTGACAGTGCAATACTGCAGACAGGTAATCATGTTTCAGAGCACCTAGGGGTACTTAGCGACGAGCTAACACACCAACACTTTTCAGTAATACAGAGCAAGGACTACATGATTAAATGATGACAATACCTCCCCGGTTTAAGCGCAGTGTTTTACAGATATTGACAAGATGAATAAGAATCTCTGTCTCTTTACTATGATATCTTTGGTGCTGTAAGTGGGCTCAAAGTTTGTACACTGTACCTTAAGGACTGTTTGTCAGTAAACACTGATGCCAGAACCAAGGTCTTTTTATCTTTCTATACACATGGAGGTCAGTTTACCTGTCATAAGCTGTTTGAAATGTATTTTGTAGCTCTTTCATTGTTTCTAATATTTGATCATGTCATCATCAGGGTGTTAATTACAAGGGGTGTGCATATTGAGTCAACTGAAAGATCGAATCTCATCAACCTTGCCACTCAGCTCCAGAATTACTAGTTGGCTAAATGGGTTATTAATATTTGTATTATTGTTGGCCTGAAAAGCTGGTCATATGTTGTGTCTAAGTTGTAGCACTGCCACCTGCCACTAGCCGAGCTGCTGCTCCTGTTAATTGCTATACTGCTACAACGCTATAATGCTCTACCGCCCAGATGTAAACAGGCACAGACAACAGATGTCATTTCAGTGCACTGTGGTTTGGCAATTTTTTTATGTAGAAAATGCAGATACATTTGTTTGTTGGCTGGCTGTCTGTTAAAACTGTTTTAAAACCTTTTGACTAAGGCTATGTGTAATCAGCACAAGAATATGGACGTAGATCTGCAAGAAGAACCAAAGGCTGGTGGTGCAAGCTCTGCTATCTTTAGCCACATTAAGTAAACCTATTGACTGGTTCACCTGCAGAGTCTGTGATCCTGTGTTTAGCTTTGTTAAATAAATTGTGCTCAATTTCAACTGTTTCCTTGTTTGTTTGTTTTTTACCTTTAGTCCAGTGGGTCTGTCGGAATGTCAATTTTCATTTAAAATCTTTGAACAAACAACAGGATGCTAGTCACCATTATACAAAGAAATAGTGTATCAGTTAGGGACTATTTTCCACTGTAGAGTAAGCATCCGCAACAGTGGGACAATGTAAGGTGAATTTACTCAGAATAAAAATACATACGTGTGACCACATTGATGTAGTTACATATCACAGCAAAAGGGTGCGGCAAATTCATTTTTGGGGGGGGAATGACAATTTCTGTTTCCTTTTTCTACCACAGCATTTTTTTTATAAGCAATGGCTTTTGTAAGTGGATATAGCTTCAGTTAATATTACACTAAATAAGTCAGCAGACGGGACCAGTTCCAGGTAGCATTCCTTCTGTTAAAATTGTACGTATCTTTATCAAATGGACATTATCTCAGTAAATATAGGCTGGACCAAACAATGTATGAAAACGTAATCAGTTAGTGGTATATGGACAGAGATGAACCTACTTGAGAAGCAAGTAAATCCATAACCTCTACAATATTCATCGAGTGACAGCAGGATGAGAGAATGACACTGGTTTTAGCTGCAGCCTTGGCAGACACACCACAGAGGCCGTCATTAATCATTTAGACTTCCCTACTATCATACTGTGTGTTCGAGACTTAGTGTACAGGAAGTGCACAAACCATTACGCTTGGTGTGTGTGTGTGTGTGTGTGAGTGAGTGAGTGAGTGAGTGAGTGAGTGAGTGAGTGAGTGAGAGAGAAAGAGAGAGAAAGAGAGAGAGAGAGAGCTCCAAAAACACCCACCCACAACTATGTGATGAAGAGGAAAAGCTGCAAGCAAAGTTACAAGCAACACCGATTTTTTTTCTCACAAGTTTAAACACAAACACTGGAAAACATAGACACTCACACATACACACTCTCAACAACATCAACTTTATATCCAAAACTGTTGACATTTGGACAAATAAGCTCCTGGGTTCATCTCTGCACAGTGCGAGCTGTTTTTGGGAGAAACAGAGGGATGCTGACTGGAACCGGTAAAGAGGGAAATAAATGAGAGAGATGTAAATGATCAAATGACAGCAAACGGCACAGAGGAAGTCAGAGACACAGGAAGGGTAAAGATGGAGAATTGCAGAAACATGGTGAGAGGAGAAGAGTGACAGAAGAGGTGAGAGCAAAACAGATGTAGACAGAAACTGACACTGACATTTACAACATCTTTAATGAGTTACTGAAGTGCAGTGTGGCGTGACAGACAGAAGTGAGGAGTAAACATAGCAAAAAATATCAACACAGGAAGTTAAAATTCACCCTCAACAACACAGTATGTGCAAGGTCTGACATAAACTATCACCCATTGCAAAAAAAAAAAAACACTTAATCAAGCCTCTAAATGTTACATGTGAACGGCCCCTGTAGCAAGTTATATCCAAAGCTTGTGCCAACATCCTCGAAAATCCTGTTTCTTTGCCTTTTAGTTCAGCATGCTCAAAAAACTTTTAATCTTTGTTGAATTTGTAGAGCACAGCTTTGAGAGTTTAAGGCTGATGCTCCGTCTCTTGAACAGCGTTAGCAGCTGAAGAGCTTGGTAGGATGGAGGAAGATTGAGCTGGCAAACATGATCATAAAGCAACTAGACAGCAAGTGTGTTTGGTTTGTGTCTGTTTTGGTCACTTCTAGACTTTTAGCTGTGATTGAACATTTTGGGCTAACATAAATCCTGACGCTTTGAGCTGACACGATGACTTTGTCACATCAGATAAGAGGAATTAATTAAAATCAAACACTTCAAACATATTTCTTATATTCTCTGATAGGCATTTTATCATGCAAAGTTCAAAGAGTATCTGCTAGTGATAGGCCATTGGTTATGGTAAAATAGCTTACTAATTATAAGGAAGGGGGTAGCATTTAATATACAATTTATTATACAAAGACAAGCGGGCGGTTATGGAGTGTAAACTAAGGGGCTGGAAGAATATGTAAATCACAAGTTTACAAAGACTTTCTGTTTTCTTATTGTCAGTAAATAACTATAGGGCTGCACGGTGGTGCAGTGGGCAGTGCTTTTGCCTCACAGCAAGAAGGTTCCCGGTTCGAATCCCTGGTCGGGCAGGTGCCTTTCTGTGTGGAGTTTGCATGTTCTCCCTGTGCATGCTTAGGTTCTCTGTCACCTCTTTTCGACCAACGCGAGCTGAGTTGTATTTCCGGGCTGGTGCACGTGCTGGTTCGGAGCTGGTTGCTCTTGCGAAACAACACGGCAGCCGTATGTTTTTCCAACCGCTCGAAGAGTCACGTCATGACGTCAGATTTACGTGACTGCTTTTCCCAGCAGCGTTAGCACGAACTTTCCCTCACAGCAGCAACGGTGGTGGACAACGGCAGCTTGTCTCCTCGGCCAACCACTGCTTTGCCCTGGAATCAACTAGTCTTCTTAATTTTTTCGCTGCAGAACAATGGCGGAAATACGTTTGGTTTGTGTTTTTGATCACGCCAACCCCGCCCCTTGCCCCTGGCGTAAGCGGTTCGCGGTTTTAGACCAGCATAGAGTTGGAGCCGCTCTGGAACCGGTTTTCCCGTCCGTGAGCCAGTTCACTCACAGTCGAAACATGAAAAAACGGTTCACAATTGAGCACCGGCTCCGAACCGGCCCTGGAACTGCCTCGTCGAAAAGGTGTATCTGGGTACTCCGGGTTCCTCCCACAGTCCAAAAACATGCTCATCAGGTTCATTGGTCCCTCTAAATTGCCCAAAGGTGTGAGTGTGGGTGTGAATGGTTGTTTGTAACTCCATGTTTTCCCTGTGATAGGCTTGCAACCTGTCAAGGGTGTACCCTGGCTTCCACCCGAAGTCAGCTGGGATAGGCCCCTGGCCCCTGCAACCCCACACGGAATAAGCGGTCAAGATGATAGATGGATGGATGGATAAACAATTATAAAATATTTTCTCAATCTCTTAATTTATTTTCATACATTAAAGAGTCGAAAGTATGGATGTTTACATTTTGGGCAGCAAACATTTTTCTTTGGCCACAGAATTTAGTGTCCCTTGCTTTAAAACAGAAGTGTCTGCCCCTGATGTGGACCTGCAGACAAAAAATAGTACTAAGAACAGAAACATAAAAAAGGACAAGAGAAATAACAACAGGCAGATATCCAGAGGGCACATCAGAGACACAAGGCAGTCTGATGCGACCAGCTAGCTCCTGGCTGGCAAAAACAGATGCCCAGAAATAGCGGCGGCCCCCGTCTCTAGTTTGCCCAGCCCTGCCTGCTGTGACATTACCTGCCCACCACCACATAATCATGATGAATCGCTCCAGGGCCTGCCACTGACCGTTAACACCACCCAACAATGAGTGGCTATGGCAAACATCACAACACCACACAGCCTGCATGGCTCCCTTTATCTTCCCTCTCTTTTTTGTCATTTTTCATCCTTTTCCTTATCTCAGCCCCTCCCCCGTCTCTCAAACATCTCTCCTCTCCTCTGCCCTTGGCTTCTGTTCCCTCTCCACATTGTCTCTCTCCTCCCCTCTGATTCTTTTTTCTCTCTCTTCATTTTTGATGCACAGCTGTCCTCAATCTCTTCTTTCAACTTCAAGGAGGGCACACACCAAAGAGAGACAGCTGGACGTTCAATATGTAGAAGGACACTGGAGGTGACTTGTGACTGCATACAGTCGGCAGTTTAATATAGTTCACCAGAAAGTCAGCTACGTGTGTGAATAGTTAGTGTGCGATGTGACGGAATGACATCAAACCGCTTTGGTTAAAAAAAAAAAAGGTACAACTTATCACTTCGGAGTTCAGTTTCTGGATGTTCTGAAACTCTGAGGAAGGAAAGGCATTTATGTGAAATTTCATTGTGTTGCCAATATTTCCAGCGTGATATTTCTTTCCTCTGTTATCTCTCAGTATAAGAAATTTGGGCACTGAGTTTGCTACAGGGGGGAATGTGATATATTTAGGGTATTACACTCCCATAGTGCCATAAGTAAAAAGGCATCTTCAGAATAAAATAATAAGCCCAGCCACATTACTCTCAGCAGTTTGTTTTAATCTACCACAGGGATCAGCGCGAGAAAGAAAAACATAGTTTATCATCACTTTTCTCCTAAAATCAATAGCTGACAACAGGGATGAATTATATTTTTTGCTATATCAAAGAGGAGAGCATCACTGCCTTTTTTCACATCCCACCATGGATACAAAATTGGCCTCATTTCTTAGAGTGTCAAAACAACTGCAGCATTCAAAGAGGTATCTGAATATAATGGTACTAGTTGAAAAAAAAAAACCCTTAAGAGCTGCTAAAGTCCAAGATGGAGAATTTCTGTCATGACATCCAAAGCAATTACCAGTGTTTCCCTTTCGCTTTGCTTCTCCGGGCTGCTGTCTAAATAAAGAAGTGACGCTCGAGAGGCAAACAGCACCTTGAGAGGTAAACAGTGTAGCTATTTAATATTTTATGACGTCTCCACCTTGTTGCCACTGATGTGAGCAATTCTGCAGTGCCAGTTTTTCAAGTGGAAGGAGAGAAAAAAAAAAAGGAGAAAAGTCAGGGGGTTAACAAGAGGAGTTAGCTGGCCATCTTTGCCCTGATTCTTCTCATCCACAAACATCTGTCTGATCCTTTACGGAGCTGCCACCTCGGACAACTCCACCACACACAGCTGATCCCTATTACAGTGGGATGACAGCAGCCTCATTACAAGGGCTGAGGAGCTGCTAAGTGAACCTGTACATGTGTGTATGGGTTTAATTGGGCATAAGAGGAAGAGGAGGGAGTGAACGGGCCATAGGGGAAAAGGGCAGCCGTGGGAGAGAAGGGAAGTGTAGAAGGAAGTGTGCAGAGAAACAACACTCGTGTCCAATAAAGCTAACAGCCATTAGATTTCTAAAGCTGCAATCCTGGAGAAGTAATATCTGCTAAAAAAAAAGGCACTTTCCTCTGTGATGACAACTCAGAACCATTTTCTGACCAATTACTTTAAATAAAGTATAATGGGCGAGCAGTCACAAGGGGAAAGGGGACAGCAGAAGGGGAGGGATTGGATTAATGGTGTGTTTTTCCACTAATACATCCCAAACCAATACATCAGTGGTGTTATCAGTGCTCTCTCTTTCATTTCCACACATTCTGGTTATTTCATCCGTGACCCTCTTCTCCGCCCTCTTTCTGCACAAAACTGCCTCAAGGGCTCTGATATCCTTGACAAAAAGCACTCTGTTTTCTCTCATTAAATAACTATCTCCTGTGACATTAAATAACATGTAATCAAGGGTCCTGAACACCACCAACCCAGAACTTTAAAAGGTGAAGATAACAGATATTCAGACTAATATAACTGACTGACAAATGATACATTCATCCTCTAAATGTGTTCCACTTCGACCCATTGCTCTGTTAATGTGCTATATATTTCTGTAACGTGGTCAATATTAGCAGCACAACCCATAAATGGTAAAATGAAAGCTGTAAAGTTTTTATTGCCTGTGGAGTTGAATTTACTCATCCAATAAAGTGAAAAAGAAAGCGTATTCATGATAATGTTCTGGTGGAAAGTAAAGTATTAGAAAATTTTTATGTTGGGAATATTGAGGCTGTGTTGTCATAGTGAAGGGGCTGATATCTCGAGTCTTGTTTTTGAACATCAAAAGTAAATCTTGTATGTACCAGTGTGGTGGCACTGTCATTTCAACTCAATACAATAAAGTTATTGTTTGCTTGTACGGAAAGTTGACTGTAATTACAGAGAAAAAGTGCCACACAGATATGTGGGGGTGAGAAATACACACACACAAAGCCTTGGCATTTTAAAGGAAATTTTCAAGTTTAGTCGTGGGTTAATCGTGACTGGTAGATTGAAGAGGACGTTCTGACTTCTCATTCCAAGCGTTTTGTTTGGAAGATGTCTCTTTGATGGAACCGTCTTTGTCTCTCAAAGATAATTCATAGAAGTTTACCAAACACATAGGACTAATCATTTCGCTGTCTCAGAAAAACAACTCACCAAGTAATTGTACGCTGCCTCCGCCTAATCAGAAAGAACAGACTTCATTGTGCTTTGATTATGAAACAACAATATGATGAGGAAAAGGTTCACAGAAGACTGCTTTCTTGAACAAATATCAAAAGAATGTTTATCCGCAAATATACAAAAACCTCTGCTGAGATATGCATGATATTATCAGCATAATATCAGTATCGGCAGGTAAAAGCTTAAAAGAATGTTTATCAGAGGATATCTGGTATGCATTTCATCAATATGTACGGCTGAGGGGTGCCGTTAGCCTAGCGGTCTAAGCATGCGCCTCATACATAGAAGCAATAGTCCTTGTCGCAATGGTCGCAGGGTGTCTTCCCTAAGCGGCAACCTCCGGTCTAAAAATATGAGTCCAATGCGGAAGTGCTAGAAACTGGTCTGGATAGCTCATTTCTCGATTGGCACACACTGTTTTTTTCTAACGCAGCAATTTCGAAGATATTTAGATTACGAGTCTTCCAATGAGAGGCACAGCTGACTGCGGGAACACTGTAGCTGTTGGCTAGGAGGCTCAAACTCCGCCTTTTTACGTCACACTGGCTCGACAGCAGCAATGTGGGGGCCGCTGACGATTGGCCTCAAAACAGCTCTTTAGAAACAGATGGGTGACAACACGGATCCTACGTCCATATTTTATATACAGTCTATGGTCTTCCCCCTCTCTCTGCTCCCTGTATTTCCTGTCTCTCTTCATGTGTCCTGTCCATGAAAAGCCAAAATGCCCACCGTATACAGTGGTGGACCGAATTGTTAGAACACTTGGCATATTTAAAGGTCTCAGTTGTTTTTGTTGTAATACCCATAAAACGAAAGACATATCAACAAAGTCATCATTATGCTCTATAAAACATAGAATAGAGCCATCATAAGGAAATTTAGGTAATTTTCCTTACAAAAAAACAAGCTAGGCCTATTTCACTGTCAATGTCACACAATCATGTTCCTTCACAGAAGAAGCCAAATTACTTGTGTAATCATTGTCAAGTGTGATCGTGGTTAAATTGATAGTGATGCAAGAGTCTTAGGACACATCTGTGTGATTCTTTTGAATGTTTAAGGCCTTTCCTGACCATTAAGCGATTGGTAACATCAGGGCATTGTCACTGAGGCCACACCACCAATTGGTATAAATTCAAAGCCTGTAGAAGTAGTATTGAACACATGTTACTCTCTGAACATGGATTTATATTCCAATAGGACAATGACCCTAAACATTCTTCTAACTATTGCTGGAACTACCTGCGACAGAAGGAATCTGCTGGAACATTGAAAATTAAATTTGGAGCGAGTTGGAGATTAAATTGGACAGATCTATTGTTCATTCAGAGGAAAGCCTTTGGCTTGAGTTGAAGAAGGCATGGGATAACATAAGTGTTGATGTTCTCAGGAAATATGTTGATACTATGTCAGAGAGATGAGCTGCTGGGACCCCCTCTAAAATGAGATGGCACATCTCAAGGGGTTTATCCCAATAAATAAATTTCTTCTACTGTAATTGCTGCAAAAGGTGGACAAACGAAATATTAAAGTTAAAAGGGGATAAAAACAATAGGACTCACTTCATCTGATATTTGTTCTGCTCATAGCAACCATCTGCATGTTTAATGAACATTATGAAATGACATCATGTTTGAGAGGCAAAAAAGGTCAACATATTCAGATCTGTCAGGTGTAGGGTTGTAGTCAAGACCAAATTAACCAAGACCAAGACATGTCCGAGATCAGAGTGCACCGAGACCAAGACAAGACCAAGACATTTAGGGATCACGACCGAGTAAAGACCAAGACCAAGGCAGGGCAAGACCAAGACAAGACCAAGACAAGACCAAGACCATATATATAAATAAAAAAATAATAATGAGTTAACAAAATAAAAGACTTCTGTTTATTTCATTTAAGTTGGCTTTGAATACTATTGACAGCAACAAACAAGGTTTGGTTTTGTCTTTCTTGTCTTTCTTTTGACTCCTTAAGTTAAATTTTTTCTCTTATCACAGTAATGACAGGGACACAGAGTGCATCAGTGGTGGTCTCGACCGGTCTTGATATAAAATAGGGAGTCCGCCCAGTCCAAGACCGAGACAAGACCGAGTAAAAATACGTTTGATTCCGAGATGAGATCGAGACCTGAAATAAGCGGCCTCCAGACCGGTCTCTAGACCAAGACTGGTGACACATTTATGTGCATGTAATGACAACTCATGCTGAGACATGTCGGCTGTAAGCACAGGTGATGTAAGGAAGAGCAAAAAATAAACCGGTCCATAGTAAAGACAGCAATAAGATTTTTTTGTTAATCAACTACTATTAAAATTTTCAAAAGTCATAACTCATATCTGTATCATCAAACAACAGTCATGCACTGAACAAATTCTATGAATTATTACCTTCCCACACACACACTGTACATACACACACACAGGTAGATATATGCTATATGTATGTAACCTGGTTTCAATTCATAATCTTGATAATAACAAACACTGTAGCCTTATCAAAGACTATCATGCGAGTCAAAGCCATCAAATGCGAAATGTCAGCAATCAGTGATTTCCCACAAATAAGTTGGAGTTATTCTTTTGCCATTTCAGCCTTTATTTTGATTGGACAGCTGAACTTGGGGAGACAACTTGTCCTCAAGGCAAGAGAGAGAATCACATATGAGCCAGCAGAATATGACACAGTTTGACCTTTAGAATAAAGATGCAACTGTCTATTTATTAACAAAGTTTGAACCAAAGCATTTTCTGCAAGCACAGACAGACACCCTTACAATACTGCAAATAAAACCTTGAGTTTAATCTTTTCTCTTCATCAAGTAGATGGGAATTCTATCTCTGACAAATATGTCATTGTGTGTGAGGGTAAGCTAGATTTTTCACATTAAAATGCACAAGAGAATAAAAGGGATGTTTCATTTTGCATCTGCGATCACAATAATCGATCAACAATAATGAGGTTGAAAAACAGCGGTAAGCACCATTATATGGCTGGGCAAAAACAATGCTGAAACTGCAGAAAGATTAATAGGATTTTTCGCTGACAAGAAACAGAGTTGTAATAGCAAAAGCTTTGGACCGTGAATAAAATAAACAGAAAATGCCATTACACCAGAGTAAGTAAAAATTAAAACTCATCTGTTGTGACGTGGACTTGATGGGAAATGCTGCTGTGTTGACACAAGAGTTGTGGGTGGTAGGATAGTGCTTACAGCGGGAAAAGAAAGGTAGAGATGGAGAGAGGGAGTAAGAGAGATGGAAAAAGGTGAGGTCATTATGTGAGCTAAACAGCCTGGTGAACCAGCAGGATGAGCCCGGCTGTCGGGTTTGGATGAAAGGTCAAATGAGCGTATAAAAGTGCACACAGAAGAGGAGGAGCGAATGACTCAGAGGGCAACAACCGACCATACATCAAAACACTGCTAATGGAAAAAACAAAGGCAAAGCTGGGGAGTAAATTGCAAATCGGAAATTGAGGCTCTGTTGTGACACATTCAAATTTATGGATCAGGCAAACATGCAAAGGGCAACTCACAATCGCTACTTGTTTCAGGAAGATACAGTGTAAATGGTCTCATAAGCCCAACGCACACATTTCATCCTCCATGACAATGAACACAACTAATTACACTGTTGAAGTGAAAGAAAAAACAACACAAATGAGGTCATTAACTCCCTGGAGAACACTTCTGTTACAGTGACTACTGCCTTGGAAAAGTCAATATTGAAGCAGGTGCTAAACCGCAGCAGGTTCTGATATGCAAAAGCAGCAAATGGGCGTGATTCCAGCTGTCTTACGTACATAGTCAACAAATGTAGACAGTTATATAAGGACTTGACAATTACCATCTTCAGACCATGTTAACATTTATGTTTGTTGGGGCGCCGTTGGCCTAGCGGTCTAAGCGAACTCCCCTTTTACAGAGGCCATAGCCCTCGTCGCAGAGGGCACAGGTTCGATTCCAGCCTCGGCCATTTACCGCATGTCCTCCCCATAGACTGTAAAAAAAAAAATGGACGTCATCTTGCTCGGCTCAAAGTGAGGCCGCAAAGAGCCACACCCCCTGGTGGCTGGCTGCAGTATAGGTCAAAAACTCTGTCTCTTGAATGGTGCTGCGGTCAAACTTTAAAAAATAAATACACTTCGCACAAATGTTTCTCACATCCGTATGCTGTGCTGATATGTACTTATTATTTGACTGTCTTGAGTTCAAGGCCTCGTTTTTCTGAAAATGTTCTTTGTCGTTAGTTATTAGAAGTTACAAAACAGGTTTTACATTCGGTTTTACTTTGATTGGCAGCTGCCATAGAGAGAAACTCAATAGGACCTCGTGACGGTACGCTGTAGGGTGGAGCTCATTACTGTGGAAACACAAATTCCCTACTGCGCAGACTCTGGCTGCAGAAAATGTACAAGATGTCTGCTTTCTGGAACGAGATATTTTGGCTTCAAAACCGGTCAATGGGAAAAGGCGGAGCAACGCTGTCCATCATATATACAGTCTACGGTCCCCCTCCACTCTGTGCTCCCCACATTTCCGGCCTCTCTTCAGCTGTCCTGTCCATAAAAAAGGTGAAAATACCCAAAAATATAACTTATAAAATATACATAATAATAATATTTATGTTTGTTAAACTCCTGGAATAGCAACAGAAAGATACTCTATATTCTCCTGAATTAAAAAAGCACTTTTTCATGTCTCTTTATATTGAATGTGATTATCTCTGACACACAAACGTCATTACTTTCCTCCTGGTGCTGCACACAATAAGAGCTGAAGAGCATGGACAAGGTTAGCAGATGAGAAAGGAAACACAAGGAAAAAGAGAAATGAAAGAAGATGAAAGAATGTTTTTATGTTGAAGAAATGTTTGAAGGACGTAGAATTTAAGAAAGAACATGTTCTTTTAATTCCACTCGTCTATCTCAATTTTAATTAAAAACTAACATTTCCAAGACTCTTTTAGAATAAATGCTGCGTGTCTCACATATCTTGAGTGATGGTTTATTGTATAACTTACATAAATGTGTTAGTAAAAAGCATGTGCTCTGCTCTTAGGCGTCTGCTTTTTATTTGCCCTTTAAAATATTTTTTCCATTTCCTTTTATGCAATATAACACCTCATAATAAATGGAAGCCAGGGAGGCATGGAGAACCTAATTAGCAGGTGTCTCAGGTAGGCATAATGGTTCATGATTAGTTGCCAAGATGGATTTCGCACAAACAATTCATTATACACACAAAACGACACCACAGACGAATGTGTTTCACACGCAAAAACACAGATTTGGATGCTGCAATGTCACCTCAGAACACAAGTCACACTTCATAACTACATCATCTAAATGAATTATGATTGCAGAGGTAAAAGAGACCGAGTAAAAGAAGTGAGGGGGTGATGAAGGCAACAAAAGAGGAGACATGAAGGGCAATAGCAGAGGTGAGGACATTCTCTCTGTAGTGAGGTGAGGCTCCAGACAGGCAGCCTTACAAAGGAAGGAGTGATCCAAGAGGAGGAGAATCGGGGACATTTGCACTGACACACACACTCAAAAATCCAAACTCCTCATATCTAATGTTATGCCGCCAGAAGAAGAAGAAGAAAAGACAGACTTAGTCAATGACACAGGGTGAGACAGGTGAGATGACGGAGGTAGAGTCATAGAAGAAGAAATGGGAAGATAGACAGAGAGAAACAGAGATAACTCATCCTGACTGATGACTCATGAAAATGAATGCCTTTCTTCTGGAGGACATGCTTTCATTTCCCCTCCCTGCTGTGACTCCTTTCTACCTCTGCAGTGACTATGGTTTTAGGTACACCAGATGCATGAGTTTGTGTACGCATGCAGACGAGACTGCAGTGTGAGCAAAACCACACACACTCTGCCTTTCCAGTCTGTTTTGATGTTTTGTCTCCTCTCAAAGATACACCTTTGTTGTTTAAAAAATGAGCTGTTTTTCCCTCACTGAGATTCCTTGCAGGCAAACTATTAGAATACTTAAAAGAATTCCCTGTGGCACGACTAGCATTGACACCTGTAATGTTACACCGTGTAGCTTCACTTTGTAGCCTACCTTTCCAATGTTCACGAAAAACTGGGGTTGTAAAACATCTCCAGAATCGTATCTTATGTCGAAATGTACATGCCTCTTTCATGGTTAGAGCAGAAGGGAGTAAGAGGCTTTTAAAAAATCAAGTAAAAAGCCATTTCAAAGCATACAGTGAGGCTTTGGGCTGACTGTTCAAGGGACCCACACAAGACGGCTTGAAAGAGATGAAGGAGATGACTCAAATTATGAGTGTGTTGGCAGAGCATACACTCTGCATTGTTAACACATATTGTTAGGTGTACAAATACACAGCAGGCTAATAAGTTTGTACTGGAATTATAATTAAAACAGCGCGCAGTGGTGCATGTCTTCATAACTTCAGGCTTTATCACCAGTCACAACAGACCGCAGTCTATTATTTAATAAAGCAGTGCAAGGCACGCGTAAATAGAAACAATAGTCGCCATTTCTACGACATCAGCTCATGAGACCAGGCTTTAGTTATGTCAGTAAGTTGCTGCTGAATATGGCTGTATTCAACTAAACTCTAACTGAGGAGAATTAAAAATCTTCAGTTTTTAGTTTTGCATTCATTTATTTTTATTTTTTCAGAGCACTGCATTCCGACAGACATCAACAATGTTACATCGTTTCAAATCAAAATGACATACAGTTTTCAACCATTTTGCACAGTCTGCCAGTGTCCATATCTCTCCCTCTTTTCATCGTCCATCTCCAATGCAGTGCCCCCTCTTTTTTTTTCCCCCTCCCCAGGGCCTCCCAAAAATAACAAAAAACTAATTTATCTGATAGACATAACAAGAATCAAAGCAAAATATATATAGGTCATGTGTTGATAAACAGAAACACATAATGCAAATAATAAGTTACGTGTATGTATAGGGGCGCCCGTGTGCGCAGGCACTCTAGCCTGTATCCCCTCACATCAATTAAAGGGAAATTTGCAACCAGCATAAAACCTCTAATTCTGTGTTTTTCCACCCGAGTAGTGCTGCACGATTAACCTAATTGCAATCGCAATGTGAGAATGTGCAATACATTAACTGCACAAAAGGCTGCAGTTTGCATTATAGATAAATGTGCATGTGTCTGTTTATGGACTAGGCACAGCAGCGTGCCATGCTAACATGAATCCCTGCAATGCCTACACAACACACGTTTTTTTTTTTTTAATCTACCATTGTCAAATATGTGCTCATTTGGAGTGAATCATTTTCATTTGGGAGTCTCTGTGCTACCTCTCTACGTGTCTCCTCACTGCTTCAAGCTGATTCGCTTCCGACAGTACTGGTGAGAGAGAACACTGCTTTTTATGGATTTCAAACATTTAAGTTTATGGAAATGAGGTGTTATCTTCACTGACTCTATACCCTAGCTTCTAAGTGTGTGATAATTTTTATAAATATTAACATATTTTTTGTCTCAGGACTGCAATGTCACTCTATTCATGCCATTTGCACTTTCATAATCTTACACTATTTTATAATTTATCAGTAATGACAAAAGTCTGTAAATGTTATAACCTGTCCTCTGATTGTTTGTAGTCTGCTGATGGGCAAGACTTTATCTGTTACAGTCGTACTGGTTAACATGAAAACAAATTTATGTTTAAAATTTTAAATGTCAACAGGTGTCAACAGCTGGTTATGATTTTTCAAGCACTAAAATGTGTTCTATTTGAAATGTGCATTTTTTTAGATTTAATTTTTATACTAATTTTACAATTCTAAAACATTTACCTTGTTTCATTCTATTGAAACACAACCAAAGTACAGTGAATGATTACATCAACACTTTGCCTTTTAAAGGGGCATTTTTTATTCTTTGGTTAATCAGGTACAGTGACGTTTTGTTACAGGATTCTTTTGCAATACATCCCTTATTGCAGTATCCCTGTATCGTGGTCTTTTCGTTATCATGGGCAAAGTATTGCATAGCGTATCATGAGTGACCCAGCGATTTCCACCCCTAGTTACCATGGTCAGATTTAAAAGCATATTAGCTGATTCAATTGACATCAGGGTGACCTGGCAGCAAACAGACTGTTGTGACTTTACACTGCCACATATTATCCAGCATCCCACAGCCCCACATTTTGTAACCTGTGTTTCCATCCATCATAGTTAGCTTTATGGTTTATGGTCATCAAGGCTCATACTCCGGTCTAAAAATATGAGTCCAATGCGGAAGTGCTAAAAACTGCAGTTCATCGAGGATCCGCTTGAGGCTGGCTCCGGAATTACGGGAAACTACATACACACCAATTCAAAAAACCTGATCTTTACAGCAGAAATAAACATGTTTACAGCCTGGTACAAAAGACGAGTGTAGTCTGGATAGCTCATTTCTCAATCAGCACACACTGTAGGGAGGTGAATTTTTTTCTAACGAGGCAACTTCGAAGATATTGCGATTACGAGTTTTCCAATGACAGGCACAGCTGACTTCATTGACTGGCGGGAACACTGTAGCTGTTGGTTATTTGGCTCAAAGCCCGCCTCTTTACGTCACAATCACTCGACAGCAGCAATATGGCTGCTGCCGACGATTGGCTTCAAAACAGCGCTTCAGAAACAGATGGGTGACGTCACGGATACTAAGTCCATATTTTATACAGTCTATGGTACTGGCCTTAACTCATGTATATAACTTTTTTAAAGCCTTTTTTTATGTGTGTTTTCTGAAAGACTTATTTTCAAATGTTTAGTTTATTTTTCCTTTTTAAAACTCCTTTGGTGTCTCCCACATTTGTTCCCCTAAAGCTTACAGAGTGTAGTGAAAAAATAAAGACATTAAATAGTAAGGACATGATCAGGTTTTGAGGGAATCATTAGAATGAACGTGTTAGTAACCAAGGTAAAAAAAAATTGCATGTACTTTCTTTTTGGTGTCCCTCTTCTTTCCTCTCTCTTTCCCACCGTTTCTCCTGCCTACCCTCCGTCTCTTCTGCAGCACCAGCTCAACTATTTACTGACAACCAGCCACCTGGCTACGCTTCATGGGAAAGAATGTGTCGTTTAAATTTTTTTTTTTTTAAATGTCCACCAAGATCATTTCAAAGTGCGGGGGTGTCCAAATGTGTGAATGTTTGTCCACACATTTGTGAGAGAACAAGGACGAGTGTGAGGGTGTCTCTCAGAAGTCAGCACCGCATGCAGTGTTTATCCACCACATATTGAGCTGTGCTGACCAGAAAGCCCCACCGGGGGCCGTTAGACCAGCTGGTGCAATACTGGTGTACACACACAGCCATAAACACAAACACCTTTCTCTTTCCCTAACACAAAAACAAACTCATTCACGTAAGCACACATACATCATACGGTGGCAGCACTTCTATTTCCCTCCTCTCCTCCACCTTACGCCTCATCAGACATATTATAATTAGCTGTGCTGAGTAATTAACATCCAAATTAGGACTTACATTTGCATATCTGCCCTTATTTGCATAAGCTTCCAGCAGCACATAGACCTGACGCTCTTCTACACACTTATAAATATCAGTCCACAGAACAAGGGTACTCTTTTTCGGTGTCTTGCCATCACCACTCATTCACACTGCTTTTTACACAAAACAAAACCTGCAATTTTACTGCTCTGCTGGGCATTAGAAAACACAAACTGCAGATAAGAAGGAGGTTCAAAGGCAAAGGCAAATTTACAAAAAAGGTACAACAGGATTAAAAGGAAAAAAATCTGAACAGGTTAGGAAAGAGAAAATGTAGAAATGGAAGTGAGGAGGGGGTCGGTAATAGAGGTACACTGGATAGAGAGAGAGTGTGACACTTTCCAGATGAGAAAAGGCAAAGCGAGGCAGAAACAAGACTGCTTCACCATTTATACATCTCACTTAAGCCCATACAACTTCGGAAAGAAGTCAAGGCTGTGTGGAGAGAGAGAGAGAGAGAGAGAGAGAGAGAGAGAGAGAGAGAGAGAGAGAGAGAGAGAGAGAGAGAGAGAGAGAGAGAGAGAGCAAGGCCTTCTCAGACTTGGAAAAAGAACAGAGAGGAAGAATGACAAGACACTTCTCTCCTTCTCTTTCTTTTTGTGACATTTGCCCTCTGAATGGCATCAGCTCAACAGAGCGGTGCAACCAAACTGATGTGTACTCAAACTGAGAGAGACGGAGAGCGAGAGAGGGAGAGGGAGGAAAAACAAGTGAGAAAATAGAGGGAAGAAAGGGAACAGAAGGGGCGTGAATGACAGTAAAGAGGAAAAGAGAGACAGCATGGGCAAAGCAGTTCCCGCCAGACATTGTTTCACCAGTCATTGGACAGAAGAGGAAAACGTGAGTTATGCTTCCCCGTTCTACATCGCTTTCACAATTTATGTCCCGGCAAGGAAAATGCAGCTGAAAAGATACCCATAAATCTGATCTTGTTTTCGTTTTTCCTTCCTTTCTTTCTCTGTCAGCACCCCTCTAATCCTCTCAGTCTGTCTTCTTTGGCATTTGTCTGCTGTGGTCTTTCCCGACTTCTTATGTAAAGGTGTTCTGCAGCAAGCCTTTGTCTCATGTACTATACTATACTGTATTCTGCTGAGCTTGTGGAGCTATGGAATATCTACACGCACAAAAAAAACTCACTCTCTGTGTCTCTCCTGCAGCGAGCAAACACTCAGCCAGCTCACAGTGGCCTTGATCTGTTCCTTTTTGAATGGAAATAGCTATTCTCAAGAATACTAGGGCTAATCATATCTAACGGAATAACACTATTTTTTTGTGTGTGAGTCAAGTCAAATTCAGCCAGTTTATGAGATATTCGGTTGCATAATATATGACCTCCAGATTATGCAAACCCCTGGTTGACACATCACTTTCACCTTTGACAACTGGGTGAGTCATGTAAGCCCCCACAGACAACAACTTTCTTCTCTGAATTAAGTCTAAAGCTAGTTAGCCTTCCTGATGGCTCGCAGCCATATGGAGGTCTCTTATAAACAGGGAAAAATGATAATGTTTGGTTGAGTGCAGACAGCCAGTCAGCCCTGCACTCTCACTCCAGAGACCCAATTAATACCACTGTAAACCACCGCTGCCCTTCATAGGCAACACCAGTCAAGTGTATGTGTGTGTGTGTGTGTCGATGTGTGTGTGTGTAGGGGAAGTCAAAGAGAAGAAGATGTACGGGTATCGCAGGGTGAGTATGAGATTTAATAAAACACACACCATGGATCCCCTTCTCTCCTCACATGCTATTGGATTATAGACAGAAATCATTCTCACATCACTAATCAACCAGCCAATCAAAAAAGCAGCAATGTGTCCTCTGTTATCCTCAATGTCCTGTTCATGGTGTTAATCATTTAACACCACAACTGGGTCATGTAAGGTTGCCTTTAAGACATGAGGTTAATGGGAGATTAGATTGTCAGTCATCAATTAATACCTGCATGAAAATATGTAAAGTCCTGTAGTATGCTCAATGTGTTAAACAGGGGTGGTCGTGTTTATCATCATAACTAGGACTAGTTTTCATTGATATGATATCAAAAATAAATCAAAAATGATAAGTGTTCTCTAATTCTCATTTATGATTATTTCTGATTAGTATTAGTTAATTAGTTAATACTTTTTTCACTTGTGTACCATTAAATAGCTTGAACTTTTAGCCTTAAATACAATAGTTGTAAGTGTCTTATTAAAAGGTATTGATTTAATAAATAAAGATTTTAAAGAGAAAGTTAGATAAAAGCACTTATATGGGCAAAACTTGGGTTAAGGCAGGGGTTCCCAAAAGTGTGGGTCAGGACCGCGAGACACAAATGGGGGGGTCGTGAGATGTCTTCCAGGATGTTTTTTTTTTTAAGTTATCAAAAAATAGTACATTTTACCCATTACAGGAAAACATATCAACAAAAATAGTAGCTCAACTTGAAATAAAACCTTGAAAATAGAAAATGTAATGAGTTTTCTGCCTTTCTTTGTTACCAGATGACTCCTAAGTTTAGGGTTAGTGAACAGTTAATTATCAAAAGCATCAGTAGCAGTAGGTTAATTCATAACAGCACAGGAAACACAGCCACATGCTCATATAGGTAGGTTCATTTTCTGCCGACCAGCTAAATGAAGCCACATTAAATCACTTTGAGGGACTGTGGGGGTCAGGAGTCTTTGGCACCTATATTTTTGGGGTCACAAGCTGTAAAGTTTTGGAACCCCTGGGTTAAGGTAACCCAACTGTAGTTGTGTTTAACACATTTGTATGTCACTATATAGTAGTTCAATGAATTTTGTTGTCTTATTTATTGTCTAAATTGAATGTATTTGGGTTTCAAAGTGTAAGCTGCACTAAGAAAATGTAACCTGTTTTGGTTTTTTTTTTTTTAGTTTTCTATGGTGATTTAGCCTAAAGAAAACGCAATAAATCAATTAATTAATTTTGCAGCTTTCACTGTATCTAAGTTACCCAGGTTTTCCTTTTATATCCAACACAATATGAAAACCAACAACATAAAGAAGCTTTCATTTCTCCTCAAACTGGACACCTTTCCTGTTAGTTGCATTATCCGCTAAAAAAAAAAAAAAAACACACAAATGAAGTTTTTGAAAATACTCAGCTGAACTTAATTAAGGACAGACAACAAACCTAAATGGACGATCGGCGCTTTTTAAGCCAACTTGCACAACTCAAACACGACAACGCTGTTAAACATTTCGCACCCATGTATTACATGTTCTTTTTCTTTTGCATGTTCCTACCTTTTCCGCCGACAGCACAGGAGTGGCCCCACATGAGCCAAAACAGCATAAAAGGGACCCGGGGTGTCTCCATGGTGGTCGAGCTGTGTGGGTGAAGTCTACCCGTCTTCTACTCCGCTTGGAATCCTGGATCTCTTCTCCTCTGGTTTCTGTGGCACAGAGAGAGAGAGAGAGAGAGAGAGAGAAGGAGGGAGAGAGACAAACACGCACGTTTAAGAGGCGTCAATAAAAACGTTCTTCCGGTTAGGGGTTTTCAAAATAAAACACACTCAAGAATTAATGCTTGTTTATGCCGATAAATGTAGAAGAACGTGGTCGAATTTGTGCACAGAAAAACATAATAGCGTTTTTAAACATTTCTAGCTGGGCATACCCTCACTCTCGAGTGTTGGTGCGAAAAGAGAGATTTTCCCTACCAACGACAGTTTGCATTATTTTATTTTGATAATCAAAACAACTTCTCTGAACTGTCAAATGCAGTTATATGTGTTAAACTTGACAGAAGTGGTGTTAGAGAGAAAGGTAGCAAATTTAAGGAAAGGCTTTTTTTGTTTTAGATTAGATTAGGTTTATTTTGGTCTGCATCAACAACCAATACTTCCATGTAAAAATCACAAATACAAGCAAAAACCAAAATAATCACTGAGGGATCCATCAAGAAAACATAGAGTTAATTTGCAAAAACAGTTAACTCACTTTTTAAAAAAATTTAAATTTTTTAAAATGTTTTAAAAAACATGTTTTTTTCTTTTACTAGCTTTTGGTATTATCAATCAACTGAGGTTGGGTGGCTTTGACTAAGTCAAAATGACTTTACTAATCAGAGGTATCTTGAAAATGTAACTTTATTAGGAACCTATATAAAAACAGTTAAGTTTTTTGAAAATGTATAAAAAAGGAGTTATCTGTGTTTGCAAATGAACTCTTCAACACACATATATCGATATGTACATGCATACGTACACATACACATGCATACATTATTAACAATTATGTTTTTTTATAACAAAGCAATATTGAAACGTTTCATTCAGAAACAAACTTACAACCAAAAAAACAAAAAAACAAAATCTCAACAAGCAGCAATTCAGAAATCTTAGTGAAATCTAATTTAAATTAACAGTTTATACTTCATTCATATTGGCTATTTTCTAAATACACAAAGGGAGTTACACATTTTTAATTTCTCATCACAATTGTTCCAAAAGTTTATCCCTCTAACAGATACACACCTCTGTTTTATATTTGTCCTTGTCTTTGTTTTTTTTTAAATACCTGTTCCTCTTAAGTCATACCTGCTTTCTCTGATTTCAAACAACCTCTGAGCACAGTTAGGAAGTAAGTTATGTTTTGCTTAGTGCATTACCTTTGCAGTTTTGTGTTCCACTAATTCATAAAATTTAAGGGCCTTTAAACTAATAAACAATGCATTGGTAGGTTCAAGGTAGTTAGATTTTGTTATGATTCTTATACATCAGGTTGAAATGTAGGGGGAGCGAGGTCTTAATAAGATGAGTGTGAATGTGTAGGTAGTTTCAGGAAAAGATTGATTTTGACGCCCCAGGAAATGGCTGCTGCCTGCAACTGAGAAATAGCTACCACTGTGACTGAGTGCATTCCTCTACTGCTAAAATACAGCTGTAGCCTACTTATAAGATCATTTCAAGAAACCCAAGCTATGGTGAGTTGGAACACCAGTGGTTTATGAAATTGCTGAAATGAAAAATGAGCAGAAATTGCTAACATGAGCACACAGGAAGAATTATCAAAACACATGAAAACACTAAATAATAGATAATGTTTTACTCATCTTTGCTTCTCATGAAACATCAAAATCAGGCATTTCTTAAGAAGTACAATCATTCTCCTCATACACATGAGTTCAGCAAAGATTATATGAAAGTCTGAGTAACTATAATTAAGTTACCATCCCTGATAAATTATTTCTGAACTTGACATTCGCTTTCTGCTCAGTATCATAATAAAACAAGTTACAAGAACAGATCTGATACTAGATCTGAAGCCTCGTATTGCTAATGCTCATACTCTGGTTATTTTCATGTAAGGCAGCAACCCATTTGCATCCTTTATCTTTTATTAGCAGCAACACAACATTGATTGTCTGATTGACTTAAGTTAAATTTGAGAAATAAAAAAAAGACATCGCTTTAAAGTTACATCAACAGCTCATTCCTTCATTTTCTCACAGCTCTCATAATCAAACGAAGCAGCTGCTACAGAATGCTGTTATTTATTTTCAAGCTGGATCCTCCTAACAAGAACCCGAACAGTGTAGCAATCCTCCCCCTCACAGATTTGAGTCTTTCTGTTTTCACCCTGTGGCAGAATCACTGGTTTTCTCTAACGGCCATATGTTCTTAAATTATTCCCCCATGCTTCATATTCTGCTGGGTGTGGGTGTGTGTTCGGGGATTAGAGGAAGAGAGAGGGCAGACCTCAAGTGAGTTAAGAGGATAACAAAGATAGAACACACACACACGCATGCAGATAAACACATGCAGGACCACATTTACATGCACACGCAGTCACTTAGACACACATACTCCCAATTGGCTGTTTCCATGGGAAGTGGAAGCTAAGTTACAGCAGAGCACTGGCACAGGAGAAAGATGGTGCAATGAGCAGATTGTCCCTCCACCTGTGGTCAGACTCTAAGCTCAGCAGTCATTAAGGTAATAAGAAACAGGGGATGTTATTTATTCAAGAATCTCTACAGTATTTCATCCTACTGTATGTTATCACCCATGCAAAGAAGACTGGTTGCCTATTTGAAAATGTCCTCTGTTTCCAGTGTCTGTTCTCTTCAGCAAGCCCAAACAGTTAATTAATTATTCAAAAGTTTGATGACTTCTAAATTATTCATCTTATTAACAAATAGACTCATTCATTAAGTATGGCTTTCACTGTTACAAGAACTTAATTTTGCAAAGTTTCACAGAATTAGCTTCAAGGAAACGAATACTAACCACGATTCAGTCAACCATGTGAACATGAAAATGTAAATTTCATATGAATAGACCAAATTAAAACTAATATTATGTTAAAGTAGTTAAACTCCCAGAACAATCTTCAGGAGACACACCTTTATCCAAAGACACTACATCTTTCTCTATGCACTTATTGAAGTATGGCACCACAAATTAATTAAGCTTGAGGTATGACTAAACTCTCAAAACAACAATGTAGCCCAAAGAAGTCAGAATATGTAACTGTTAATTGTAGACAAATTAAGGGGGGCATGAGAACAGACCTCTATAGCAGTCCTGTTTCATTTGGTTTTGATTTGTTAGATGTTCTGATTTAATTTTTCCAATTAGTCTTTTTGTTTTGTTCCTGTTAGTCACTGTTTTAAAGAGTGCTGTGGAAATAAAGCTTTACAAACTTACTCAGTCACTCACTCTCATTTCTTTGTGATTATATTTGATATTAAAGTATGTGCATTCCCATAGAAACAGCTTTGCTCATTAAACATTAACTGTGTTGCATTTCATCCATGAAATGTCATTGCACTTACTTGAACCTCAAGTTATTATTTCACCACTGTGACAAAGCAGAGTTATAAGAAAAAACATCTGCTGCCTGTACACCCATTTTGTTATTTTTGGCTGGCTTCACTACAGACAGTCAATTAGTGATAGACAAAGCTTCCCCTATTCGTCTGACAAGCAGTTAACAACACTGGCCTGAAAGGTTATCAGGTGCACGTAGATGTTTGATGCTTTAGTTCTGTAAAGGTCAGTGTTTTTTCTGAGAAGAAACTGTTCTCAGCCACAGAGGCACGAGGACAAGTGAGACTAAAGTCAGTGTGAAAATATCTCAAACAGGTTCCATAAGTATGGCAACAACTGAGCATCTACTTTGGCTGTGTGACTAGAGAAACTTAACAGCTGCACGTCCAGAGTATTCCAGTACCATGGACAGCTCCTTCGCTTTGCTTTCAATAAGCTTCGTCCACCAGGTGTCGCAGTTACGCCAGTTTTTCTTGGCGGAACCATCGAAGTCTTCAGAACGGAGGACTGTAAAGAGTGTAACACCGTTACCAAACAGCAACAATGTGAAAAGGAGGTAATCAAATTCATTGATATTCCTACTTTCAAATGTGTTGTGCCTAATAACTTAACCATTTCAACGTCCTACACAACTGTTTGTTTGAATGTTAAATGATTCGGCGTGCGTGTTTTCCTCTTTCCGTAGTTGAGGTGTTAAGCTAATTACTGTAGCCGTTTATTCAATGTCATGGCTTCGTTGGCAGACACTGATGGTATGTTGGTGCTTTCCTCTTACCAACATGCTGTGTAGTACAATCAGTATAACTAGTAAGCTTCTCATAGTTTCTACATCTCACAGTATTCAACTTATGGGCTGGTTTTGTAAGAGGAAAAGGCGTGTGTCCTGTGTCGTGCACTTAGCATGCACCTGTCTCCATTAACATTAGGTTGCATTTGCACAGGACTACAGGAACTGATATCTGTTTGAAAAATAAATGACAGTAGATGCTTAAATGGCGTATTTGCTATGTTGCCAAATGAGATCAAAACAACATGACTTGTATTTATTTATTGTTTTCCACAGGACTGGATTTTTGTGCCTTTTTATCTTAACTCACAGAATTCATGTACACTACCAGTCAAAAGTTTGGAAACACCTTCTCATTCAAGGGTTTGTATTTATTTTAATTATTTGAAACACTGTAAAATAATACCAAATCCATCAAAAATATGAAAGAACATATATGGAATTAGTTAATTTAAAATAAGTGTTAAACAAACCAGAATCTGTTTTATATTTTAGATTCTGTAGAGTAGCCCCCTTTTTCCTTCGTGACAGCTTTGCACACTCTTGGTATTTTCTCAGTCTGCTTCATGAAGTGGTCTCCTGGAATGGTTTCTAATTAACATGAGCCTTGTCAAGAGTTCATTTGTAAAATGACTTGCCTTCTTAATGTGTTTGAGACCATCAGTTGTGTTGTTCAGAGGTAGGGTTAGTACACAATGGATAGCCCTATTTGACTACTGTTGTAATCCAGATTATGGCAAAATCAGATTATTTCATAGTTTTGATATCTTCAGTATTAATCCACAATGTTGAAAATAAGTAAAATAAATAAAAACCATTGAATGTGAAGGTGTGTCCAAACTTTTGACTGGTAGTGTATGTTGTAGATGAGCCATAGTGTGATGCTATATCTATAAGAAATACTCGGATCAGTCATTAAACAGGAAAATTTGTCAAAAATAAACTAAAAGCTCAGTAACAAATGCCATAGTAAAGTTATTCAAAAGGACTGTAGAAATATAGCGCTTTCTCTGTTTAATTTTTTATTTAGCTTTTCCATTATACATATATATTATTCACCATAACAAACGAACAAATGAAACAAAAAGACAAATAGATAAATAAAAAAAATTTAAACAAAATAAAACAGGACAGTCAACACATACAAACAAGCGCTCTTCAAATAAAAGTAAGCTGATAGAAAATAAAAATAACACACATTGTTCGTTCACAACTCAAATGATGCCTCACTGCAACAACGTCAATAATTTCATCAACATATATGTGTATTTTAATATTTTAATATTTCTTTAGTCCTTTTTCAAGAAGAATTGCATGTACTGCCCCTTTTAATACAAACATTTTTGTTTTTCCTCCTTTCCTTATTTTTTCTAAAGTGAGGCAGCACATGTACAGACCTTCACAACAACATTTGACAAGACAAAGACAGCAACATAGCACTATAAGTCCACAGACCAATGCGTATCTATATACCACCATATCCATATCCACCACTATGTGCTTCCTCTAGAAACCTTCCCAAAGGCTGGAGAGGAGCGAATACCAGAGGTCTTGAAAGATGTGTCCTCTGTTTTGTCTTTCTGCAGTCAGTTTCTCTAGGGGTACAAATTGTGGAATATCTTAAAGTTTGGGGGAGATTATCTCCCCACTTAACACACTTTAAATTACATGTCACATTCACACCTAGTTCATTTACTGATGGCAGAGGCTGCTATGTAAAGCGTCGATCAGTATTGATTCATCCCATTCCCACACTGCTGGCACAGCCACCAGGCAGTGTTTCAATCTTGCCTGAGGACATTTCAACATGTGGACAGCGGGATGTAAGATCGAACCCCCAATCTTCCAATGGAGGGGCAACCAAAGACCACTGAGCCGCACCCGTGCCCCCTATATTTTTCATTCTGTTGTTTCTAACTGCCCCAAGTAAATGGGCAGAGACGCGAAACTCATACACTGGAAATGGTATAGGTAATAAACCTTACCATCAAATGACAAATAGTTTGTTTTGGTTAATGCAACACAGACATACCCTGGTGAAATTATTTGTGAGTGCAGACTTTCCAATAAATAAAGACATAAACATTTGTGTAAAGTTTAGAAGGGAATGTCTTTACTTGCTACCTTCTTCCGGGCTACTTATTTTTTTCTGACTCCCACAAATTTAACAACTCTATTTCATCTGTTTTCCTCCAAGGTTCTTCAACAGTGGTGTGGGTGGGTAATCCAAGATGGCCACTCACCGTGTTCCACTAGTTCTGCTAGCCTGCGGCTCCTTCAATCCCATCACCAACCAGCACATGAGGCTGTTTGAGCTGGCCAGAGACCACATGCACAGCACAGGTCCGATCCAGACCTCACAGACAGTTTCTGCTTTGCTTGTGTGTTTAATTTGAAGACACCTTGTTGGAGGTTTAGGCTCCTTCTGTAAAAGCTTCTGGATAATGAGCACTCAATTCATTAACTTTCAATTAACAGTGACTCAGAGGAAAATGTGTGCAGGAGGAGAGAAGGAAGTCGCTTATAGAGATCAACCTACAGAAAGTTATGACTCAACTTTGCAGCTCTGCTGAGCTTTTTCGACAGCTCATTCTTTTTTTAATATATTCTACAGATGTATGGTTTGGCTTTACATCTTTCATCAAACTGTGATTAACCTGATAAACCTACAGTCTCTAACCCAAACAGCACTGAACAACAGACAAACAAGGTTTATAGAGAGAAGCTGGAGGAGAAAGTTTCAATTTAGGAAACTTGTGATGCAGTTATTTACATACTATCCGTCAAAATTTTGGACACACCTTCTCGTGCAATTATTAATTTTTTTTATTTTCAGCATTGTAGATTAATACTGAAGACATCAAACATATAAAATAATATTGTTTTGCTATTATATGGATTTCAACAGTAGTCATATAACGCGATCCATTGTGTACTAACCCTACCTCTGAACAACACAACTGATGGTCTCAAACACATTAAGAAGGCAAGTCATTCCACTAATGAACTCTTGACAAGGCTCACCTTGTCACCTTAATTCAAACCATTGCAGGAGATGACTTCATGAAGTTGAATGAGAGAATACCAAGTGTAGCGACTACGAAGAGCCAAAAGCCGCTGAGAGGCTGAGGTTGGGCCTAGTGAAGTGTTGGACGCGCTAAAAGCAAAAATCACTAATGCACAAAAAAGTTAGTTTAACCTTTTAGATAATCAATTCATGATGAAGTGCACAAAAGAAAATAGCGAAAATAAGCGATAATAAGCGGTCAACAAAAAGGACGGAGACCCAGCTCACCCACTCTCTCTACCTCCAAACAAAAGAAAAACAGGTGGCCTAAGTGAACTGAATATCCCCGCCCTTAACCCTGTTAGACCCAGATATAGAAATACTTGAGAAAAAAAAATGTTTCACCGCTCATATGTTTTTGAAGGGGGACTCTGATACAGAAATTAAAGGGTTTTTTAAAATTTCGATGTTTTGGTAAGATTTTTTTCACATGACCCGTAAATAACCTAATTAACTGACCCCACAATAAACCATATCGTAAACAAACAACAAAAAATATACAAACAATAAACTACCTACCTATCAACCTCAAAAATAAGATACAATAAACAGTTAAATCCTTCATGGCTCCTACAACAAGAGTGTGCAAAGCTGTCATCAAGGCAAAAGGGGTGTACTTTACAGAATCTAAAATATAAAACATATTCTGGTTTGTTTAACACTTTTTTGTTCATTAAATAATTCCATATGTGATCTTTCATAGCTGTGATGCCTTCAGTATTAATCTACAGTGTTTCAAATAATTTAGATAAATAAAAAACATTGAATGAGAAGGTGTTTCCAAACTTTTGACTGGTAGTGTATCCAAAGTAAAGTTTTTTTTATTATTTATTTTAAGTTATGTTTTTTGGGGCTTTTTGCCTTTATTTATCGGGAATCGAACCGGCGACCCATGCGACAAGGACTGTAGCCTCTGTATGTGGGGCGCTTAGACGGCTAGACCACCAGTGCCCCATCTCCAAAGTGAGTTTAATACAAATGCCGGAAAAAAATATAATTTGTGCTCAAATATGCCAGGCTGCCATAAACACCCTTCAAAATGAATGCTAATGGGGTCTTCCAGCTCTGTAATAGGCTTTTGGAGTCCTAGACCCCTGGTGGCTTCATATTTCTAACGCTGCAGACCTCATCTGCACTTGTTGGGTTCTCTTCCAGTCTGAACAAAAAGCTCATTCAACCTGAGTTGCATGTCATGACATGTGTGGCCAGTGGTCCCATGTAACGACCCCACAGGCCCCTAACATAAACCCAGCCAACTTACTCTTAAAGCTGTTCCTAATAAGAGAGCTGGCCTCGCTCACATGTTCATAGCGACATAATTATACCGCTACTGAGTCATCTCTCTCTTAAGATGCTTTATGGACGCATGAACAGAGCACCATTTAAGTGGGCAGGAACACAAATAATGCTCTTAAAGTTTTCTTTGACCCCTCACCTATAACACGTAAGCTGACTGATTACAGGGTGGTCAGGAAACGTTTCTTCATATGTTGCTACTCAAATTTACTCCTGGATTTTCCTCTGAAAGTGTACGTCAATTATACAGATTGATTAAAGCTGTTTCTTAACCGTTAAAATGAATTACACGCCATGACTTTAACGTAATTATGTTGTTGTTGAGCACCTACATCACTCTTTTTAAGCCCTCAAATGTTAGATCTGTAGAAGCACTCGTTATATGAACATCAGTATTTCTCCGAGATGACTCTATCTACTGATTTGTATTCCATGTCTGTATCGACTGACATGACCCAGAAAAACTGTTTTGATCCTCTCTCCCCTCAGGCCAGTACCAGGTGGTGGGTGGCATCGTGTCTCCAGTGAGTGACGGTTATGGAAAGCAAGGCCTGGTTCTGGCTCAGCACAGAGTCGCTATGGCGAAGCTGGCACTGCAGAGCTCAAACTGGGTCACAGTTGATGAATGGGAGAGCCAACAGCCAGACTGGACCGAGACTGTGGTCACCATGAGGTATGAGACTTGTTCGGAGCAGCGTTAGAACTAAAGTTGCTTCTTTAAACAGCAAAGTTTGGTCATAGTAGGAGAATATCGGCCTATAAGAGGAGTATGTCTTCTCTCCTGACACGTCCTAGTTTTAAAGCAGCACCAGCAGAGTTCTGGGAGATGTGCTCTCCTTGGCTACTCCTCCACCCGCCCCGCTGTGTGCCAACTCCAGCCAATTATTTAACAGAGTGTTGCCAGGTTCCCTGAGTCTCAATTACAGGATTTGATCTCTTGTGGGCTGGCAGACCAGACTGGACCCATGTCAGGTCTGGTTTTTATGAGGTGAAGTAAGGGGCACGAGCCGCTAAACTCATTGGCCGAGTGGGAATGGTTGATTTGCAAAAAGGCTGTCTGGGCAGATAAATATGAGGTAACAGAGGCTGCAGAGGTGATGTGATTAATATGTGGGTATCTTAATATTGCAGAAGCTTACTGTGCAGCAATATGAAATTTATTCACACCTAAATTTCATCAAGAGTTCGGCCTGAGGGAATTTTATCATCTATCGCACAAACATGCTGCATGAAGTTTGACATTTTGGGCTTATTTTATAAAGGTCTCTTACCCTTGCTTCATTTGAATTCTATCATTATATTCCCTCTACTTCTTCCTGCACACTGCTGAGCAATCCCTTCAGGAGTGCCACCCCCCCTCCCCGTCCTCACCCAGGCCCCACATTTGTGCGATATGCTGATCAAGGCATGAAACAGCCTGTTGTCTGGGGACAATGAGCAGGCCGTGCCACATGCTACCGCACTCCATAATACACACGCACACATGCAAATGGATTTGCATCTTTAAGAAGCTTTAGTTGAAAACAGCAGCGTTATTCATTCTTCTCTTACATAGTTCTCTGTGACTTCCTGATACTTATGGTGGACTTTTTCTGTTCAGTTTGAGGAAGTTTTACTAACTTAATGTTCAGATTGAGAAATTTGACTGTGAACATCCATTAAAAGAGAAAGATGAATAATGCAACCTTGAACACCTTGAAGTACTAATCTGCATTATGTAGTGAAACTAGGGTTGCAAAAAGGTGGAAAATTTCCGGTAAATTTCCAGAAAGTTTCCATGGGAAGTTAAGTTGGGGAATTTTGGAAATATTCTAAATTCAAAATTATGGGAATTTAAGGGAATTGAGGGTAATTTGATGGAAAGGTATCATATCCAAGCATAAATATTTGTTTAGTTATAAGCAGACATCCATCCAAAATAATACAATTAAAACAGATTTATTTGTAAGTAGAACTTTATGAAGTGTTAAATATTTTATTGAACTATCAATTCTTTCATTGAAGAACAAAAACATGAATGTTGAGTAAAATATTAATCATCCCTCCGACCCAATCCATTCAAAAATTAACAAAAATGCAATCCCAAAAAAGTCCCATTCAAATGTTAAAAAGTGCATGTAGGGGGCGTGGTCTCAATAGCCCTGCAGTAAGCAGTTTGCTATGTGCATTTGATTGAAGAATAGCATAGATATTCAACCGTACTTGCATGAAATCTGGTTGTTTTAGTCAGGATTATGCTAAAATATATTTTCCCCAACTTTATTTAAGTTCCCTATTAAGAGCCAACCTTCAATTTAGTAAATTCCTGTTTATTCCCATAAATTCCCGTTAATTCCCATGGGAAGTTTCCAACTTTGAAAATTCCTGGAATTTTGCAACCCTAACTTCAACAGCTAGTTTCATCAAAGTAAAGTAGTTGGAAAAAATACTCCAAATCAGATCACAAAATGATGGAAATTGTGTGTAACTTATGAAATTAGGATAGTAAATTCACCGTCTCACTCACTGTTCTGTCTTCTGTTTGTTGTCAGGTATCATTATGGACGAGTTCTAAACAAGTACAAATGCAGCACAGGAATGCAAGGTGACTTCAACGGCAATGCCAATCCCCTCTTAAGTAAGAACCTCTTAATGTTGTGAAGTTAAGATCAGCTTGTAAACCCTTTGACCACATAAATATATAAATGTAAGCATGCCAATGTTAGCATTACTGTGCCAAAGTACAACTCTAAAGATTCCTTGCTGTGACTTAGCACTTTTTTTAGGGGGGGGGGTTAAAGCCTACATAATAGTGGGTTTTTTTGAGAGTTGGGGTGAAGGATTTGCATTTATTCTGCATATAATGCTTATGTCTAACACGAGCAGAGTAAGAGATTAACACTGCTTTGTTGCTCTGGCGAACTGTGGTTTAAGAGTATTAGGGATGGTTTTAGTACTTTTAAGACTGTGTTTAATTAAGTGTGCTTGTGTGTGTGTGTGTGTGTGTGTGTGTGTGTGTGTGTGTGTGTGTGTGTGTGTGTGTGTGTGTGTGTGTGTGTGTGTGTGTGTGTGTGTGTGTGTGTGTGTGTGAGTGAGAGTGAGTTTGTGTGTTCAATACCTTGTTATAGCAGCACTGTGGTAGTTGTGTAACTCAGGGGTTCCCGAAGTGTGGGTCGGTACCAAGCGGCAACCTCCGGTCTAAAAATATGAGTCCAATGCGGAAGTTTTAAAAACTGCAGTTCATCGAGGATCCACTTGAGGCTGGTTCCAGAAATACTGGAAACCACAAACACACCAATTCAAAAAAGCCAATCTTTACAGCAGAAATAAACATGGTATATGGTAAATGGTAAATGGACTTGTACTTATATAGCGCTTTTCTAGTCTGTCTGACCACTCAAAGCGCTTTTACACTACTCGTCACGTTCACCCATTCATACCCATTCACTCACTGATGGTAGAGGCTGCTATGTAGTGAGGGACCATCAGTGTTAGCCTAACATGTTTACAGTCTGGTACAAAAGACGAGTGTAGTCTGGATAGCTCATGTCTCGATCGGTACACACTGTACAGGGGGATGAATTTTTTTCTAACGCGGTAATTTCGAAGATATTGAAATTAGTAGTCTTCCAATGAGAGGCACAGCTGACTTGATTGATAGTCGGGAACACTGTAGCTGTTGGCTAGGAGGCTCAAAGCCCGCTTCTTAACGTCACAATCGCTTGGCCGATTGGCCTCAAAACAGCGCTTCAGAAACAGATGGGTGATGTCACGGATACTACTTCCATATTTATACATTCTATGGTTGGGACCCATTGGGGGTTGCGGTACACTATTGGGGGGTGGCAAGATGTCCTCCAGAATTTTTTTTTAATGATTTCAAATGTCATATTTTAACCATGATTGTAAAAATATCGACAAAAACAGTAGTTACATTTGGAATTAAACTTCCAAATGATAATTGTTCATTAGTTTTTTTGCCTTTCTTTGTGCACAGAGAACTCCTGAGGTTAGGGTTAGTTAAAAGTTGATAAACAAAAGCATCAGTAGCAGCAGGTTCATTCTAAAAAGCACAGGAAACACAGCCACATGCTCATTTACTGCAGACCAGCTAAATGAAATATGAAGCAATGTTTTATCACTTTGAGGGACAGTAAGGGTTGCGAGTCTTTGGCACCTATATTTTGAGGGTCGCTGGCTGAAAAGTTTGGGAACCCCTGGTGTAACTGAAGAATCAGTATGCTCAATCAATAGAGTTGTGGACAGAATTAGCTGTAAAATCTATCAGATATGAAATGGATATTCTTCAAGGTTTTAGGCTATATTACATCGGTTGGCTGTTTCCATTTAAAGCTATTTTTTATATTCAAAACATTATTCTGAGTTCATTTTTAAAAGAAGAGTGGAACTACTCAGGTAATGGCTGTTTTTATAATTTGCTATAGCCTCCAGCGTCCCATCAGTATCTAACTTAGGTAATTATTCAAAACTAGGAAGTCATTTTTTACTCCTGTTGCCAAGTCTAAACCCAAAACATGCTCTTTTTCTTCCCTTTATGTTAACATCATCATTGCCTCCAGTGTTTTGAATTTTCTCCACAACATTACAGGCACTCTTGGATTGCCTCCTTTTGCTCGTGGATGTGCCAGTTGGCAAACATCTTTGGACTGTTTTTAAAAGTAATGCCACTTGAGGATTATGTCACTCTTAGCAATCTTAATCACTCAGAAAAAAGTCACAAAATGTGAATTGAAATACCAGGAATTGAAAGGTATTACAGAGAGGTGAAAATAGTAAAGGTGAGTGATTATTGGATTCCTTTGAAGAGGAAAAAAAGGAGTCAGGTATCTGAATTGAGGCGAGCCCTTTGTTTTGGGTTGTTGTTTGTGTGAAACTTTATTTACAGCAGCTGGCATTGTAAACAATCTAAAAGGAGAATTATTAATGATGGGCATTTTTAAACTCAAAATGACTCACAAGAAGCAAGATTTCAGCCTCCAGCTGCGTATCAACTTTTCACTGAGCATTAGACATATTGAAATAACAGACATCTTTACCTGTTTTTATGTAGTCTGTGTATATCATAAATAATGCAGTGGTTTTAGCAGTCAAGGGAGATGGCTGTCGAACATGAGTCTGGTTCTGCTCGAGGTTTCTGCCTGTTAAAAGGAAGTTTTACCTTGCCAAACTAACTAGCTAAATCCTAGGAGGTGCAATGCTCATGGTTGATTAACCCTCCTGGTATGTTGTGGGTCAAATTGACCCTTTTTTAAAGTCTATTTTAAGCAATATATGCCTTCCAAACCAGCTAAATGCAGCGTAAAAATCTGGGCAGCATGTGACAGAAGAGGTGTCATGTTAATTTATCATCATCACTTCATAAAAAAATCTAAATTCAAAATAAAGAAAACAAAAATCTATGTCATGTAAAACTATTGTATTTATATTTAGGACTTTCCAATGTACATTAAAAAAGTTTTAACATGAAAAACGAGCGAGTTATCCTCATTGAGCCATGATCTGTGAGAATTAAAGAACACCAATGGACTACATCTTGATTTAAATGGTTAGTAATGGAGCTAAAAAATTGGATTTAAAAAAATGTGTATTGGGATTCTGACACTTTTGGATAATTTAATATGCCCCGGGTCAAACCGACCCAGGAACATTATTGCTGTTCCAAAGAAACGAACATAACAGGAGGGTTAAGATGAGATAACATCAAGTCCTGTCTGTAAGAGGGGACTGGATCCTGTCTTGATGTGGGGTCTTTGTTAATAATTTAACATAGAGTATGGTCTAGACCTGCTATGTTTGTAAAAGCATCTTGAGATAATGTTTGTTGTAATTTGGCACGATTCAAATAAAGATTGACTGACTGATTGATTGATTGATTGATTTTTTTTTTTTTTTTGTGGTATATTATTTAAAAGAAGACTTGCACAATCTTCCTCTCTCCCCAGGCCCACGTCCCCAGCTGAAGCTCCTGTGTGGAGCCGATTTCCTTGACACCTTTAAGATTCCAGACCTGTGGCGGGACGACCATGTGGAGGAGGTCGTCGGGCGGTTCGGTCTTGTCAGCGTCAGTCGAGGGGGGCTTCAACCTGAGCGAGCCGTGCACGAGTCAGACACCCTCTCCCGCCACAGTCAAAACATTTTCCTGGTGAGGGAGTGGGTGAGGAATGAAACCAGCGCCACTGAGGTTCGGCGAGCTCTGAGACGCGGTCACAGCGTGAAATACTTGATCCCGGACTCTGTGATGGATTATATTCACCAGCACAACCTCTACACAGAGGACAGCGAGAGGAAAAATCAGGGCACGGTTCTGAGGCCGCTCGTCAAGCAGGCACAACAGCCTGTGAAGAGTTTGGATGACTGAGAGATGGAAGGCTGGCCATTAGAGGCCTTGGAGTGAGAATTCCCTCACAGGGAGCTCTGTGCACTTCTGCAGTGAGAGAAATAGTTTGCACAATCTGCAAACATCTAGAAAGAAACAACTCTTTGCCTAAATGTGTTTTCACCTGTTTCCAGTAGAACACCTCTATGCCGTGAAGTGGTTTATTTTGAATCATACACATCAAAAGTTGCAGATCCTGAGCCTCATCGTTGTGCCAGCGTATGAAAAAACTGTTCTTTGATAACGTTTTCATCCTCTCTAGTTTTCATATATATTGCTGAGAAAAAGTTGAAATAAAAACCTCCATATTTGGTGTATTTTTGTCTGATGAGTGTTTTTCTCTTGCAGCTGTCTGAAAAGTGTAAACCAGACAGAGTGTTACTAACCTAGACAAACCAAATCTCACTAAAACGAAAAGACATACAAGAATGTTTCTATTGTTGACAACATTTTCATATTTTTTATGATAATAGGAGAGAACGGGGTTGGTTGTCAAACGGGTTGGTTGGCATACTCGTTATATCTCACCACCGTAGGGCACTGTCTCTCAAACTGGGGTATGATGGACATTTCCAGAATTAGGATCAGGGCTCACCTACATAGTCTTCTCTGGAGTAAGACAGCTGAACTTGAGGTGAGAGGACTTTTTGTGTTTTTCATGTCAAATTAAAAATATTCAGCTCCTCCAGTATTTTTCTTGTAGGCTTTTACATGATGGGTTTATAACAAAACAAGTGTTACCCTTACAAAGTGTGAGGGGAAAGCTATAGTTTAGATTTCAAAGTTGCTGTCAGCTTTCTGTGCAGGATTGCACTCTGGAGGTCTGTGATGTACTTGTAGTCCTTATCCAGCTTCTTGTGTAGAGGTTCCACTTCTTTTACTTCTTGTTAAACATTTTGCCATACCTGACATAGAAGAAAGGATCAGAAGTTTAGTCAAAGGTTCTCATTATCCTACATCACAGCACTGTGCATTTGATTTCAATCATAACAACCCTCTCTTCAGCCCCGGATGTAAGCAGTTATTTCTTCTATCCATGCAAGGAGTTGACGCCACTATCACTAGTGTGTGCTTAGTACCTACTGCAGTGTGTATTGGGCACATATGGTACATATATTTCTTATTGTTATCTTGAATATTATCTAATATTTTCTGAGTAAGTGAAGTCAAAATGTGCTCTCTCCCTCCTTGGAGAGGGAGACTGTGCCCACAGATTATTAATACAGTTATTCTGTGTATTTGATTCTTTGTAGAACACTTATTTATGCTTTCCTTCACCAAACCAAGTTTTAAGAGAAGCAGCTAACATTCACAGGATTTTTATCAGCCAAACTTTTTGTCTCTCATCTCTTTAGTCTGTATGGTGTCTGCCTGTCCTGCTGTGGTCTCAGGTTGCAAATTAGCATGCAGATCACGTGAAGTGAAAGAGAATGGTTTTACAAACAAGTGGATTTTATTTTGTAAGGAGCTGGAAGTGCGGACACTAAAACCCCCCTCAGTGTACGTAAATCAAAAATAGCTCCTTGTAAAAATGCAGAGCAGTATTTGCGCCTCCATGCAAGCAGTGGTCAAAGCAACGTTCATGTTCATGGAGTTCTTATCGGGCCTGAAACTCACCGGTCAGAGGGTAATTAACCGGTCAGAGGGGGGCTCACCGGTCAGAGGGGGGCTCACCGGTCAGAGGGGGGCTCACCAGTCAGAGGGGGGCTCACCAGTCAGAGGGGGACTCATCGGTAGAGAGGGACTCACCGGTCAGAGGGGGGCTCACCAGTCAGAGGGGGACTCATCGGTAGAGGGGGACTCACCGGTCAGAGGGGGAATTGGGATCTGCATCCCGTGTTTTAACTGTATGGGCGTCCATGTTTCCTTCTAGTAGCTATGAAAACACAGAAAAGACAACATGCAGACTTTGTACAACATCCCATTCATGCTGATACAGAGCAACAGAAGAGCTACCAGCTAACAGATTGTATACAGGTCTCTGTAAACACAGTTACAAGCCGTTAGCCGGCTGCTAGCATTAGCTGAAGTTATCGCTAGCTGTCGCATGAATTAACAAAACCATGAACACAAAGACAAATGAAATGACATCATTACATGTCTCGGAGAAAATCAGCAACCATGGCGTCGCTTTAGAGACCCTTCAAATCCTTCAGCTGTTGCGGAAATGCAGCCCGAATATTCTTCTTCTTCCTTGGGTTTTTATTGGCTGTTGGCAAACAACGTCAAGGTGCATTACCGCCACCAGCCGAAATATTGACTTGTGCTTGTCTCTTTATCCAGCGTTTTTTTAGTCGTCGCTTTTTCCATCACAGTGTTCTTCTCTTTGCTCTGCATAGCGGCAGAACTTGAGGGTAGAAGTGGGGCTAAAAACGTTCGTTTCTCTCTCTCTGTCATGTTTGTCAGGGTTAGTGAACAGCCTGCTATGAGATGATCTCAGGTCACGCCGCAGTCTATGGGTCACGCGCGCACATCGGTAAACAGTAGGTGTGTCTTTCGGCAGGTCACAGGTCATCCGGCAGGTCATCCAATGACTGCACTCTGTGTGTGTGAAATTATTGGACAGACTTATTGCAGCCTAGCTCCTGACCATAGACTGTAAATAAAAATGGACAGCAGAAGCTCCGCCTCTTCCTGTTGTACAGTTTTGAAGCCAAAAAGTCCCACTCCTCGGCGCAGCCATTGTGCAGCCAGAACCTGTGAAAGCCACTGTAAGGAGCTCCGCCCTACAGCGTAGCGCCACAAGACGCTGTGTGTCCTTTGAAGTTTCCCTCTACCGCGGCTGTCAATCAAAGCAAACCCGGAAGTAAAACCCTGTATTTTAAAATCTAATAACTAATGAAAAATAGACTTTTCTGAAAAAAGAGGCCTTGGACACAAAACAGTCAAATACTAACTACATATCACCACAGCATACGGATGTGAGAAACATTTGTGCGACGTGAGTTTATTTCTTAAAGTTTGACTGCTCCCCCATTCAAATGAATCGGGGAGATGGATTTTTTGACCTATACTGCAGCCAGCCACCAGGGGGCAGACGCTCTGCTGAAAGCTTCACTTCCAGCCGAGCAAGATGCACCCCTGCTCCTGACACAGACAACTGAGATTTCTCATCTCAGTGTTAAATCACTTTGTGTATCACTCCCTATCGATGTATAAATCGCTTTTTTACAGTTATTGACAAAAATGTATCAAAATAACATGTCCTACTCCAGCTTTAAATTGACTGAAGTTGCTGAAAGTGCTCCATAAAAGGTCCCCACATTTGAATAAAAATTTTACTGCAGCCAGTGACTGAATAGCAGATCTTTTCCACAAAGTATCTTTGATTATATTTTCATTGGGCAGTTTGCTTCTACCAGAGTACCCCATGTGTACAGCTTAAATGGTAGAAAACGAAATTCAGTTTTACATTCTTTCTTTGTGTTTCTGCTCTCCAGCAGCCTCCTGACAATGTTTCATTGTGGATCTCTTCAGTTTCACCATTATCATCCACACACAGTCTCAGCAAGGCCTGCATTCTCCCCACCAAGGATTTGAAGTAATCCTGACAGTTGCTCAGCTACAGGAGGTGTTTTCTCACTGAGGCCAGTGGCTGAAAGCGTTGCTGTGAGTGATACTAACTAGCATCCTTTGAAAGAGGCTGCATGTGCGTTAGAGAGAGAGTGTGTGTGTCTTTAGAGTTGTCTGTAAAGGGACGGAGATGGCGGGTTGGCTGCAGCTGGCCCAAAAAGAGAGATTATCAAATTAATTGAGTTATTTAAGCGAGACAAAAGATGTGACAGGCCCATTGTGCTTCATTTAATTTTTGAAGGTGGATGGCTTTAAGCTCAGGTGATTCTGCTTTTGTACTGTGATTACTATCCACACAGTGCGCGTTCCCTCAGCCAAATTCATATTCTGATAAATGGCTCTGGTATCCATAACATAAATCTGATTTTGACTTGGTTAAAATGTTGTCTTTTTATAAAACAGGCCAGGCTAGAGCTACCACACATGGTGCTCTAAGTTAGTGCACCTCTGTTGTTTAATAATGAAAGGGTGTTCACCCTAATCCCACATATAGGAGCACACAAGCACACAAGTGTTTCCAGCGTTATGTATGCATGCCACATGTTCCCAGCATACATTGTGTGGTGACAGCGTGGAGGGGATTGAGGGGTTACGTGGTGTCAACCGGAGGAGGGGGGGGGGGAGGTGCGAGTAACATTGCCTCATAAAAAGAATGAGACCCTGTAGGTAATCCGATTAAAGCTGGTTTCATTCAAATTGAGGCTTTGGAGAGCCATTTCTGCACTCTGTCACCAGTAGCCGTCCACAGCGGATCTCTACATTCACAGGAAAGTAAGGAAAGCAACTGAGAAACAGCCATCATGCCTGCTGATCTGAACGGATATTGGAAAATGATTTCCAATGACAACTTTGAGGACTACATGAAGGCTCTTGGTGAGTTTGAGGTCAGGGGAGCAGACATCATTTGGTCTGGATTAGAATTAGGGATCTGACTTTATAACATGGATAATTCTTTGATAGTCCATAAAAAGCCTGATCTCTACACCATAGTAGAGCAAGATTGCAGAGAAATAGCCATGGTTTTATAGCACACATTGTATCAGTATGATAATGAGAGAAAGCACTTTTTTTTGTACATCTCGTAGTCACAATAAAGTCACTTGGGCATAAACTTGATTGAACAAGCAACAAAGGCAAGTAAATGCAACTCAATACCCTGCTTCTTACATTCCTCCACTGTTTCTCTCTCTTTCTTTGGACAGATGTAAATGTTGCCATCAGGAAAATCGCTAACCTGCTGAAGCCTGACAAAGACATCACTCACGATGGGGACCACATAATCATCAAGACCCTCAGCACCTTCAAGAACTACAACATGGACTTTCACGTGGGCAAGGAGTTTGAGGAGGATCTGTCAGGAGTCGATGACAGGAAATGCATGGTGAGAATTTGGACCGATGTATTTAGAGGGATTACATTAAAGTTGCATTGCTGTTTTGAACTTTGACAAATATACGCTCTACTGCTAAAGTGACATTCCAGCAAATGAAGGGACATGTTGCATTTACACATCTCTCAAACCAAAACCTATAGTTTTATAAAATGACACCCTTCCAGGATATAACAAGCATATGCTGTGTTGCGATTTGGCCATACTATAACAAACTTTCCACCCACTCACAAAAGTTTCCTCAAACTTTTCACACTTTTTAATAATTTGAAATAGTGAAAACTGATGTCAGATATTGCAGGAAAGAACAGGCAGACTCACATTTGTTGAATGTGAGATGTGTCTCTGAATACTAAGTACAATCCCAGCTTATCTGTGGTGTTGCTTGACCTGTCTTGTTTGCTGGTTCATGCTTTTAAGAGATTGTTAAATTTAAATAAATCCTCCCCGGGTGCATCCTGTATAATATAACATGTCTTCACAACCTTTGACCTCATGCAGACTACTATCACCTGGGAGGGAGACAAGCTGGTGTGTGTGCAGAAGGGGGAGATAGAAGGCAGAGGCTGGAGCCACTGGCTGGACGGAGACGAGCTTCATCTGGTGAGAAAACATGGCCTCCTGACAAGAATATTAATAGATGCAATTTAAACACTTTAGTCCAAATCCAGAACGCCTCTCAGCGCCGTATGTGCTGTGCATATATTTTTACTTGTGACGGACTCATAAATTGGCCTGAAAGTTGCAGCGGTGGTAATATTTTGAGGTGCATGCACACAGAGAAACTATTTATGAAAGTTATAAGAAGTATGTGGATATGACTCATGCACTGCCAAAGATGTAGTATTATTGCTGCATAAGGAAATACCTCTCCATCTGAGAGAAGGCCATTTTGCGGATTATTACTACATGATTCAAAAGATTTTTATACGCAGAGTGGGGAAAAACTATCCAGATCTGCTTCTCATTCATCTTGTAATCATTAGACCTCTGGTGATTGAGCACATATCAACATCAGCCTCTACTATCTTGACTATTCCAATTAAAGTTCTGTAACAAGGACTTCATTAACTCTTTCTTTTGAAACATCTTGGTGAAGTTCACAGTGCAGCGTATTATGAAAGAATTAGCATCTTAAAAGACTTTAAAGTAATGACTAATGCATTACCATTTTCATTAGCTCAGCATTATCAGATTTCCCTCTCTGTGATTACTGCTGTGAAAGCAAAGCTGAAATAATCTGCTTAATTATTTTGTTAAAATGATGGCAACAGATGTTTTGATCAGCAGCCTTGAAATTAGTTATAAATTGAAAGCTCTGGGGGAGGGTTTAAATGTTGAGCCACAGCGGCCTCTGGTGGCAAAATATAAACAGTAAGACTCAGGTGTAGAAGGATAAGGAGGTGCACTTGCAACTTCAGAATATAAACAAGTATTTGTAATGCGGTACATTCAGTGCCTCCATCCTTTGCCATTAACCGATCCTCATTAATAGCAAAGGATCCAATCCTCAGCTCTACCACCCGTAATTACTGCTGCAAAGGCTCACAACTTTCCTTTCTGTGTTATTTTAGGATTTTTAGACCTTTATTTTACCAGGTAAAAATGTTTTAGAACCAGTTCTCATTTACAAGCAACCAAGAGGTGCCAACAGGAACACATACACACACATAGACATATAAACATAAAACTATTATTAAGAGAAAATAACTTGAATACCATATTTTCTGATGCAAATAAAACATAATTTGACTGATATGAATAATCTATGATGCATGATAGATAATCTATTTTTCAAATACATTCTCCACCATGTGTGATACATTATCAACTGTTCCAATCATTCAATATACTATCCTACCTGATGTATTAATTCTTTACTGGTATTGGCACCAACTCCCATGCAGTATACATTATTTACTGTGCAATAAACATTAACAGCCATGCAGCTTAAATTATCTGCTATTTCACAGTGCAATAACATTATCTATAGAGTTACACACATTATCTTCTCTTCAATATATTGTCTCTAGCATTCAACATGCATTATCCACTGTTCAATACATGATTTATTATGCAATATACATTATCTACCATGCAATTTACATTACCTGCTGTGCAGCATGCATAATCTAATGTGCAAAACACAATATTCAATGTGTATTAAGCATTAACTACAGAGTAATATGCATTATCCACCATGCACTGTACCTCACCCACCTTCCAAATTTTCTACCACACAATTTACATTTTGTACAAAGTAATATGCATAATCAATATACATTATCTACTATGCAAAACACATTACTCATGGTGCAATTAACATTATCTACAGTGCTACCTGCATTATATACTGTTCAATATACTGTCTCTAGGATGCAGCATACATTATCTACTATTCAATGTACATTATCTACAGCTTAATATACATCATTCACAGTGCAATAACAATATCTATAGTGTTATATACATTATCTTCTGTTCAATACATTTTCTCTAGCATTCAACATGCATTATCCACTGTTCAATACATGATCTATTATGCAATATACATTATCTACTATGCAATTTACATTACCTTCTGTGCAGCATGCATAATCTAATGTGCAAAACACAATATTCAATGTGTATTATACATTGACTACAGAGCAATATGCATTATCCACTTTTCAATTAATTATTTACAGTGCAATATGCATTATCCTACTTTCCAATTGACATTTTCTACCATACAATTTACATTACTTAGAGAGTAATATGCATAATCAATGTACATTATCTACTGTGCAAAACACATTACTTACAGTGCAATTAACATTATCTACAGTGCTACATACATTATATACTGTTCAATATATTGTCTCTAGGATGCAGCATACATTATCCTACATTACGCATGCATTACGGGAAATAAAGACCTTCATTTTATTTTCAATTAGGAAATGTGATCATGTCATTTTCTTTCTTTTTTTTCTCTTTTTTAAGAGTTTCATTCCTGTTTTTGTACATATTATAACTTAAGATTCTCTTTTATTGTTTTCAGGAGCTGAGAGCCGCAGGAGTTGTTGCCCATCAGGTTTTCAAGAGGTCTTAAACTGGCTGTATCTGATCTGGACAGTGCCCACCCGGTTAAGATTGGCTCCGAGTCACAACGGACAAATACAACTTCCCCTTCAGCATGTATACATTTCTTCAAAGGTGCATCCATCAAACTGTTATCTATATTTGGCATATGAAAACGGTTATCTCTCCATCAAGAATGCCCAAGTGAATTCTTGTACAGTACAATAAAGGGCAGGCCCAAGAGTGTATCATGTATTATCACTAAATGCTAGGCTGTATATCTATCTCAGGGTGGTTGATCTTTTGATTACACAAGTTTAGTTGTGTTGAACGCATGCATACTGCGACTGTAGGTGAAGTTTTTCTCATTGTTGAGCCTGACAAATTGGAATGTATTGTACACAGAGAAGGAAAGAGAGCAGAAATAATACAAATGAAAAAGGGTTGATCCCTTATAAGTTCTCTGAATGATTGCGTGGGATAGAAGAAAAGACACAAAGCATGTTTGGTGGTTCTTGACCAGTTACTTTGCATATGGAATGGATATCAGCTGTATATATGTATGCCTCCTAATGTCTTTCAGACTGTCACTAATAGTTATGTAATGGAATCAATAAAGTAAGACGTGCACAATAATGTGGTTGCCTCTATCTCTCTTTTGTATTTATCATGCTTTTTCAGTAAAAGAAAAAGAGACAAAAGAGAAATGACTTGTTGTTTATAATTTGTAACAGAACAGGTATGAGACACATCTCTCCCAAAATGCCTCTCCAGACAGCACTGAGACTCTGAATGCTGCTTTTGGAGAATTTCAGAGAGTGAAGTGAAGCCTGCAGAGCTTTATCCAGACAGCTGGAGCCACGCTGCGCTCTGAATCAACTAATCTGTCAACTCACTTTCTGCATCACTGTTACGAATCAGCCAGTCTATATAAACTGTCCAGCTCACTTGCTCATTCTTTGCTGCTGCTGCTGCTGCTCACCCTGCTGTTCTGCCTCCCTCTGCTTTGTGGGCACTCACACCCGGCCACCTGCCTGACGTTTATACCTGCGGGCTCTGTTTATTTATGGTCCTTCAGGGGGTTGCTATTGATCACACTTTGCCTCCGGCTTTAGCTGGCTAGAGAAATTATGCACTCACAAAGGGGTCGAAATAGTCCGCTGCCAGAGTCAAATCTGCATTTATTCTCAATAAGAAGTGGATGGATTGTGAGTCCTAAAGCCAGTTACCCATTTCTTCTTTTCATTAGGAATATAATGTACGAACAGCTCAATACAGAAGAGGATGTTGATCTATTGCTTGATTTTTAAAGTCCCTTATTGTTGTTTTTCTTATTGTTTATTTGTGGTGTCAAGATCACAGGATCACAGGGATCCCCTTGCTGCTCTTCCAAATTTTATGGACTGAATCCGGACTTTACCATTTTAGTAACACCTTTATCCTTTATCCTTTTATGTATGTTAACCTACATTTAATCTACATTCATATGCTTTTTCCCTTGCTAAATGTGCAAAAAAACTGCAGTTAAAGTCTAAACTGTGGACACTAGTTTGCGTCTTATATTTGGGCTAAAGGTGTAGTGTGTTTTACATCATCTAGCCTTTGAAAGTGGACTTACCCTTGGGACTTACATCCAAGTCACTACACTTTTATTCACTAGCAAGGACCACGCCACACAAGGATATAAGTTTGAACATTTAATTAATAAGTTGTGCATAGTGTGCCCAGCAGAAGGAGACTTAGGATGGGGGTTACGTCTCAGCGTTATCCTGCCGGAGCTGATCTTGACCCCAGGTTGGACCTGGAAGTGGACAAGGGCACAGAAGAAGCAAGCACAAGTTGAGTAGGAGAGGATAAGGAAAAAGGTTAAGTGAAGTAGAGTAAGGTGAGGGAGGGTGGGTTGAAGAATCACAGACGAGCAGTTGGAGTAGGCTAGTTAAATTTAAGTAGGCTTATCAGGTGATTGAGGGTGTGGTTTAGGCGTGGTCCTGCTCCCGAATTTAAGTTAACACCTTAATGTCATTCCTGGCAACTAATGGCAAGTGCCAAGAAGACTTAGAAGAGAGCTATCGTAAATGGCTCTTCTCTGGCAATGGTATTAACACAAGGGCAATTCAGCTGAGTGTCATGCCAGGATTGTCGCCTAGATGAAGGCAGTTAGAAGAAAGGCATGTCTCCTCGCCTCCATCTTAAACAGTCCTCAGTTGGTTTTCCTCCATCTGATTGCCCCCAGTGGATGCTGAGTATTGAACCTTTTAAACAGAGAGCTGGACCAGAACGTTCTGTACAGGTGTACATCGGGTTCTAACAGTGGTTTGACCTTAACTGTTTGGTAATAAAAACAATAATAATAATAATTCTAATAAACTTTATTTATATGGCACTTTTCAAAACAGGGTTAGAGGTGCTATACAAATGAGAAAGAGAATACAAGAGAAGTGTAAGGAATACAATGCATAAAACAGGATAAAAAGTCAAAGATAAGTGAGATATAAAAAGAAATAAAACAAAATAAAGAGGCTGATAAACATCAATGGATAAAAGGAAATAAAAACACATTGTACAGCATATAATAAAATGCTAAAACAATCAAAGGATCAAAGAGATAAAAGAGATAAGATCCTACCTTTGATACTGTCTGAAATGGAATAAAAGCAGCATCTGGAGTATTGAAACATGCTTAGATAGCATATTAAAAGAGGATAAAGAGTTCGCCAATCCGATCTCAATCTAAAATAACAAGATGTGTGTGTTTTCACATTTTTCACATTCATCTCTAAACTCTCCTGAGAGCTCCTTTGGATGACTTTGTGATGATTTGGCGCTCCCCTGTGGACAAAGCTGTACCTGCTAATGTAAATGATGGGCATTGTGTTGCTTTGTGATTTAAAGTATACATGCCTTGACTCCAGGATACTCTTTCTTTCTGCACCTCCATTTATTATGGCACAAACACAGATAGAAGCAGCCGTTATGTAACTATTAAAGCCTGCTCCAGCTCCTACATGGATAAAAGAAATTAACATTGCACAAATTAGCTCAACTTTACTCGTTCATATGTTAGCTTTAATTGCCAAGAATTTTAAGCGAGCTCACTGACTAAAATAAGTATTTTACAAGACAGGGGTGTGAAACAAATATAAAGAAACAACCACAGAGGAAGAAAATCATAGGAAGTAGGGGCTCTGAGTCCCAATACTAACACATTATAGAGTTCTGATGTCCTCCTGGTTACACATAGACAATTGGCAGGTATATATTGTGTAATTGTAAAAGATACAGGTGCATAACTGACCATGTTACACTATGAACATTTCAATGATGCAAGTCCAAAAATGTATTTAGAAATGTATCATTTATCATTCTCTGGAACGAGGAAATTCACCTTAAGTACACAATTTACAGTTTCCTTTAAATGCCTTGTATATGTGCACTTCTTTTAAATCCAGTGTAGGAATGGAAAACTCTGTCACTTGTGATGCAGTCTACACTAGGCGTCCCCAAATTTTTTAGCCCGGGACCCCCAAAAATTAGGTGCCAAAGACTTGGGACCCCCGCTATCCGTCAAAATGATTTAATGTGGCTTCGTTTAGCTGGTCTGCAGAAAATTAGCTGAACTATATGTGGATGTGTTTCCTGTGCCGTTATTAATCTACTGCTACTGATGCTTTTGATAATTAACTGTTCACTAACTCTAAACTTAGGAGTCATCTGGCAAAAAGAAAGGAAGAAAACTCATTACATTTTCTGATTTCAAGGTTTTATTTCAAATTCAGCTACTATTTTTGTCGTTATTCTTTACTATAATGGGTAAAATGTACTATTTTTAGATAACTTAAAAAAATAAAAAAAACATGGAAGACATCTCACGACCCCCCATTTGTGTCTCGCGACCCCCCAATGAAAGGGTGGGGAAGGATATGTGGCAAAGGGCTACAGGTTGGAATTTAATCCTGACTGTCCACCTCAAAGGCTGAAGCCTCTGTACATGGGGTGCATGATTAAACCACTGAGTGAAACTGACTTACCAGGATGTATCTTTTAAATAAGGATACTTGCATGTTCAGATATTCTTGATTGTTAAATCCACAACTAATTGTAAAGCAGTTTTTTTTTTCCAGCAATATATTTATTGTGTTTTATGTGACAAGACAAATACTAATGGTACAACTGACATAAAATATACATTATACCAACAACATAATCCCTCCAAATAAATAAATGAAAACGAGTAAAATACAATAGAATAAGACATGAATATAAAAAAAAGGCAAAAAATAATAATAGTAATTAAATAAAATAAGCAAATACAACACAGCACCATTTTTCGATTAATTCACTTCGTAAAGTCCGAGAAACTCAATTAAAGGTGACCAAATTTCTTGAAAATCTCCCCCCTTTCCCCTGACAATATAAGTAAGTCGTTCCACTACAATGCAGGATGCCATCTCCTTCACCCACATATGCATTGAGGGCACGTCCACTTTCCTCCAGTATAAAGATATCAACCTTCTGGCCTGCAGGAGTCCAAAGGTGATGAGTTTTAGTTGTCTTGAGGTAGAAGTACAGTTCTCTGGGTGTATACCCAACACACACATCTTTGCTTGAACAGGCACACTCACTCCAGCGATCTTAGATAAAGTTTATAAAACTGACTTCCAGTAATTCTGTAGTTTTGGACAGTCCCAGACACAGTGAAACAGAGTAAACTGTCCTTCCTAACATTTACTACAGGTATCTAGGATGTTGGGTGACCAACGATTCAATTTGACCGGGGTAATATAAGTTCTCATCAACCATTTATATTGTAGGAGTTTCATCCTTGTATTAATTGATTGTTTTTGAGCCTTTAAACATGCCGCTTCCCAATCTGCCTCATGTATATCCTAATTGTATAGCAGGTAATTGAAAATAAAAAAGATTTATCTTCACTTTGCATCAATATTTGCATAAAGGAATTGCAAATGTATTTTTTCCATTGAAATAAATAGTCTGGTAATGAATCCATTTTTTTTTAACTACAGGACTTGTTGAACTTTATTAACCTCTATGCTGAGTTTTCAGCTTCTCTGGCTTAGTTTGAGCTTACCACAGAAAAAGTTCAAATAGAGAGTACACACTGTTGGCAGAAGTTACAAAACAGCCTTTTCTGTCTGCACACTGTACACTGACCACCACTGTACAGTCTGTGTGTGTGTCTGTGCAGAAGAGCTCTTGTGATTGGTGTAGCATATTTGCTACCTCCCCCAATGACCGTGTACAGACGAGGAGAAAAAGATGAGTTTGCCTCCTCCTCCACCAAAACAACTGACCCTGCCAATCCCCTTCAAGCTGTAAACTCACTTATCAATACTTTTCTGCCCCCATGCCCCATGACTCATTTAAAAGCAGAACACCTCCCTGCACCTTCCCCTGACCGAGACTGTCTAAAGTCTATGCACAGCAGTGTCACCAGCTGCCACCATGCCTGCAGACTTCAATGGAAGGTGGATACTGGAGACCAGTGAGAAGTTTGAGGATTATTTAAAAGTCCTGAGTAAGAAACTTTCATTTTCTGTTTCAGATCTCTCAGTGATGCTTTAAAGTATCTTGAAATACCTTTTTAAGTAATAGAATCATCCAATTTCATGCTCACTCACTGTTTTTTCTTAATAATATGTTTCTGAACTTGTGTTAATGCTCGTTTGAATTTAGAGCTAATGCAAAAATATTTACTCAGGCAGGTATTTTACCAAAATTCTCACAATTATGAAGTCGTATTTTCTAATTATTCTGATAAAAAAAAAACATGCATGGTCAGCCACATGAATTTTTGATGAAAGACTTTCTATAGCCTAGAAGAAAAATGATTCATGTCCGATAATCTGGACGTGTAAATATGCATAACAAAGTTGTTGTTTTTATTATTCTGGCTCCAGATATTGACTTTGCCACAAGAAAAATTGCCATCTCCCTGTCTCAGACCAAAGTGGTAACTCAAGACGGAGACCACTTTGATTTCAAAACACTGAGCACCCTGAGGAACTACGAGCTCTCCTTCACCGTTGGGGTCGAGTTTGACGAGTACACCAAGGGACTAGACAACAGAAATGTCAAGGTGAGTTGACCCTACACTTAAAGTGGTGAGGGTCAATGATAGTTATACTTATCTGATGGGTTAATATTTCCCTTTTTTCTTGCTGCTGCTGATAATGAGGCTGCTGTTATCTAAGTGTACCCAGGGCAAAGATTGGTCTCTAGTCTCTGTGGGCTACAACCTACAGTACTGGGCGGACAAAAGACATGGACAGAGAATAACAGTGATGGCCTGCAATAGTGAATGCCATCCAAAATAAGACTTCTGAAAATAAGTCCAGGGTAGAAGAAGAAGGTCTGAGAACCTTGTTAACGTCATTGCCTTTCTTACTGTCCTAAACAATCAATAACTTAGTTAAAGAAAATTACTTGCAAATGGTTATGAGACACCTGTAGGCATTGCAGCATTGATACATCTATAGGTGCATTTCGACCAAGAGTTCCGGGGTCTTTTAACCCCCAGGACTACTTTACCCTGAACTAAAAGGTTCCTGTTCCCCCATTGTTGTCTGCGTTTCCACCACGGGCTGAAGTCCCGGGTAGATTGTGCAAATCAGGCCAGTGACGTATGGAGAAAAATTTTGGAATCTTAATAAAAAACTAAACTAGTATGCATTCCCAAGAACTCCCTCTGTGTTTCAACAACTGTGTAAACTCCACAAACACTGTTACGTTCAACCGAAAGTCCCAGGACCTTTGAAAAGTACTACCCCCCAAGCAGGGGTTTTTCAGGGCGGAGATTATCTACTCCTGAACTAATTTTAGACCCTGGTTCCTCCGGTCAAAACGCACGTTGTTCAGGGGTAAAGTCCCTGGTTCCAGGGTAAAGTTCCTGCGGTCGAAAAACGCCTTATGTCATTACTTAGTCCCACAGAACATAGGAAAGGTGGATGGGATAGTTAAGTTGAGTAATTATTAGACCTGTTGAATGACATTTATAATCCCGTGTATAAAATTGCTTCCATTTGTATTTCAAAGCAGATTTAGTCCCTGTAACAATGTAAAGTAATTAATGTGAACCTAAGGATGTCCCTTAGATTCAAGTATTCCACAATGTAGACTGATTTGCAGTCAGTTGCCATCTATTTATTGTTAACTTCTTTAATTTAGTTTCATCCCCAGGTCTGATCCAATCACCAAAATAGTGTTCTAATGGCTTTTGTAATGTGGTTACCCCCCCACCCTCAGTCTGATTAGCTCCACTTGTATGCTTAGCTCGTAGGTGGTAGTTAAACTAAAAGAACTTTAATTATAATTTCATTCTTTTTGACACAGAGTGCATATTGCCTTGAACTTGCCAACTGAGCTGTCTGACAGTATTTTTAAGTTAAATATGGCCTTCAAAAGTGCAGCAGTGTTGTTAAACTCAATCACAGAAGCAGCAGGAAGCAGGAAGATGCTGCAGAAGCTTAACATGTTAATGCTGACATCCCTAGCAACTATTAAAGCTCCTGTGAGGGTTTTTTAGCGGGACTGAAACTTGTATAAATTCCACTTTATAAACTGCAAAAGCAATCAAGACTATCAAGACTAAGATTGATTATTAAAAAATGTTACTTTTAATATCTGAAATTGCTGTCAGGGGGTAGATGTCAGATAAACAGAGCTACAGCATGCCAAGGAAAAAAACTTTTTTATGTTTTCCACAAGACAGAATCTCAAGGAGTGATGCAAACCCAGTTCAAAAAAAGTTGGGACGTTGTGCAAAATGTTAAGAAAAACAGAATCTGATGATTTGCAAAAAAAATAAAAATGTGAAAACTGAAAAAATGTATTGACAAGTTGGGGCTGCATGTAGGTCAGTTTAGCACCTGGACTGTTATACTTCTGATCCACGCTGGTGTAATATATGCAGAATGGGGTTTTGCATTGTCTTGCTAAAATATGTATGGTCCCCCCTGAAAAAAAGCATTGCCTGGATGGATGGTAGCATATGTTCCTCCAAAACATATATATATTGTTCACAATTAATGGAGCCTTCCCAGATGGGCAAGCTAACCATGCCATGGGCATTCATGCACCCCATACCATCATGAATACTGACTTTTGAACTGCGTGCTGATAAAAAGCATGGTAGTAATTTAATTGTTACAGAATGCTCTTATACACAGTATGAAAAAGGTCAAAATATTAATAGAAAAAAGGAATAAATAAGATATACATACAAATAAAATAAAATAAAACAGAATGAATAATAATAAAGTATATACAGAAGCGCAGAATACTTTGCTTTAGCTATGTACAAAAGCACTGGGAATGAAGGTATTATATATGTGATGGAATTCATAAATAAGCTGGACACTGGACACAGACGACTCAGGAGACTCTGATGGCTTACGTTGAAATAGTTTATGTAGAACTTGGCCAAGGAGAAATAACATAACAGTACACAGGCAGGGGAGTGCAGTGCAATGCCAAGTCAGTTCTGTCAGACAATTCCTCAGGCATGTTCCTTTATTCCCCCAAAGACGACACTACAGTCAGATAACCATATTTGGACAATAGGAAACAAAACAATCGGGAAGAAGAGCTGTGCTCTAGTCTGGAGAAACTAAGTTAGTCACAACACACAGATAAAGACAGGAACGGGGGAGAGACCTTGATTACTGCACTGACCCTGTCTCGTCTATCCCCCCAGTAGCCACAGCTGACATAGAAGGAAGTTAATCTGCACCTGACACTTAGACTAGAAAAACACAAGAATTAAACATTCTTACATACATATAAGAAGAAAGGTACTTTATTAATTCCCAGGGGGTATTCAATTTTTTCACTCATGCTATTTTTGTACATGCTATACAGTTTTTTTTTTTGGTATATACATACAAATGCACACACATGCAGTGAACATGCTTAGGGAGAGATGTCAGAGTGAGGATACTGCCACCAACCAGCGCACCCCGAGCAGTTGGGGGTTCGGTGCCTTGCTCAAGGGCACCTCGGCAGTGCCCAGGCAAGTGAATCAGCACCTCTCCAACCACCAGTCCACTTGCCGAGCTTCTTCCATGCTTGGACTCGAACCGGTGACCCTTCGCTTCCCAAGCCAAGTCCCTATGGACTGAGCTACTGCCGCCCCCAATATATTTAAGACTATGAAAATTCCACGACAATATACAGGATGTTGAAGTGGCAGGGATAGTGCACAGTGTACTGCACAGTGTACAGAATATAGTTCAGTGATCAGAGGGAGGAGTTGTGCAGTCTGATGGCCACAGGCAGGAGTGACTTCCTGTGGCTTTCTGTGGTGCATTTAGGGGGAATTAGTCTCGCACTGAATGTGCTGCTGTGATTCACTAGCATGTTGTAGTGAGGGTGGTGGATGTTGTCCATGATGCTGTGGAGCTGTGACAGAGTCCTCCTCTCTGTCACCACTGTCAGAGAGTCAAGCTCCACCCTGACAACATCACTGGCCTTGCAGATGAGTTTGTTTAGTCTGTTGGCATCTGCTCCCCTCAGCCTGCTGCCCCAGCACACCACAGCAAACAGGATAGCACTGGCCACCACAGACTCATAAAACATCCTCAGCATCGTCCTGCAGATGTTGAAGGACCTCAGCCTCTTCAGGAAGTAGAGGCAGCTCAGGCCCTTCTTGTAGACGGCTTTGGTGTTCCTGCCCCAGTCTAGTTTTTTGTTCAAGTACACCCCCAGGTAGTTGTAGTCCTCCACAATGTCCACACTGGCCCCCTGGATTGAAACAGGGGTCACTGGTGCCTTGCTCCTCCTCAGATCCACAATCAGCTCCTCTGTCTTTTTCACATTGAGCTGGAGATGGTTCTGCTCGCACCATGTGACAAAGTTGCCCACCACAGCCCCGTACTCATCCTCCTCACCCTTCCTGATGCATCCAACTACAGCAGAGTCATCAGAGAACTTCTGAAGGTGGCAGGACTCTGTGTTGTAGTAGTTTGGCCTTGTCCCTTTGGTATAGAGATTTCTCCAGATTCTCTGAATCTTTTAATGATAATATCTACTGTAAATGGTGAAATCCCAAAATGATTTGTGCTGTAGAACATTATTTTGATTTTATTGGACTATTAATTAACTCAGTCTCTCACAGAGTTGCGAATCTCTTCCCATCTTTGCTTCTGAGAGACTCCGCCTCTCTGGATCATTCTTTTTATACCCAGTCATGTTACTAACCGTATCAGATTAACCTCATTAGCTGTGAGATGTTCCTCCAGGTGTCTTTTTTAGCATTACAAAAACTTTGCTGTGTTTCGTTTTCCCTGTCCCAGGTAATTCCTAAATTCTGTTTAAAATTCTGTAAAATTTTGTTTTTATTAACATTTTACACAGCATTCCAACTTTTTGGAATCAAACTTATTGATATGACCGTTAAAAGAAAGCTAGATTTTATTTTTGTGCTAAGAAACACTACCGTATACATGTAGAGCACAAAATCAGTAAAGAGATAAGAGGTACTGCTTTTGTCCAAGGGGGGGCACCATAATCTACATAAACTGAAAGTTTCCCTTGGGAGCTGAGAACTAAATTATAAAGATATGTATTGAACTGCTTGTTGTGTAGTCTGCTATGTGCTCCTTTGCTGTATTATTTTGAATTCATAGACAATATTAGTGACAACTTTTACTGTAGGGTGTCCACGTATAGGCATGCAGTCAAATATATTCCCAAAATGTTATTCTAATAAAGGACATATACATTGTCTACAACTTAGGGTGGTTACAGTATATTCATTGTTTATCAATATTTAGCAATCCTGAACTAATTAGTCTTAATAGTTGCAGTTAATGGTCAGCCTAAAATAGGGGTTACAATCCATTACTCATTTGCATGATAAAACAATGTAGAAAAAAAACCTTGACAAAAGTGTAAAGAAAGTCTTTAAACACAAATAAAATCAACAACTGGCAGTTTTATTAAAGAAGAGTTTTAAGAAGTTGAGTATTGTAGAAGACACAGAGCTTGCAGCCCTGGTCACATATGAATAATAATGAATGTACTATATGTTGTCATGTAGAGTCTTGTGACCTGGGAAGGAGACAAGCTGGTGTGCACTCAAACAGGAGAGAAGGCCAACCGTGGCTGGAAACACTGGATTGAAGGAGGAAAACTTTACCTGGTGGGTTTGTTGTACCTGTTTTGAAAGTTAGCTTATTTTTTTAAACATGTGAACTGGAACATTTCATAATAATCTTTTTATTCTCCCTCACAGGAGCTGACGTGTGAAGACATAGTTTGCATTCAGGTGTTCAAGAGAAAAGAGTGAATGCTTCAATTTCTGTTTCTGTTTAGGTCTTTTGTTTGCTCACCATTAGCATGCTTTCCCAGAATATATGGATCAAATGAATAAAGGTGCTTTTAATAAAAGGAATCATGCTGTGTAACAAACGCATCTGTTGCCATGTGAAATAAACTTTGGGTTTAGAATTGGTGTAACATTACAATTAGCTTAAAATTGGAAGAGTTTCATATTGTGCCAGCTCTCATTTTACTGAGGTAATTTAGCAAGCAATGCCTAATCCTGTACATGGCTATTCGGAATCAATAAATGTCATCACAAGCTTTTGACCAATCAGAATCAAGTATTCAATAGAATCGGGTAGGTATTAAGAACTTAGCTTGGTGCTTCACAACACACACACACACACACACACACACACACACACACACACACACACACTGTACTTATTCACAAATGATTCATGAAGCAATGAATGAATGCCAGAAGAAATCAGGTCAATAGGTTCATTACGTTTGTTTTGGTAGCTGTTTTTAATTTTCAGTCTTTGAGGATGACTTATGGAAAATTCGGATGTTTCTTTTATTGCTATCTGCTGGAAAAATGAACATTTTCTGCAACTTACTTCAGTGATTTTTTCAGCGTTTTCACAACATGAATCAGACACTTGGTCAAAGGTCATATGCTGGTCGAAGATAATGCCTGGATTTATAGCAGTGGATTCACTATTTGGTTGTAACAGGTAAAAAAAAAAAAAGGTCAAGGTGTCTGGTCCTATTAACAATATTTCAGTTCAGGTTAAAGATTTTTGAAGAAAAATAAATCAGAGTATCATCGGCATAACAATGATATTACATCATGGAATTGGTTAAACATATTACTCATAGGCAGCATGGAGAGAGATAAGATGATAAAGGGCTAAATTCTGGGGATCTCTATACAGCAGAGGATCAGAGGAAGACACATCACACACACACGCACACACACATAAGACAGGGTCAAAAATGCAAAGAAAAAAAAAAAAAAAAAAGCTCCAGCTGGAAAAAGCCTGCTGGTCATCAGGAAAGGGAAAACTGATTGGAAGGGGCTCAGAGGAGTGAAATAGACATAGAACAAAAGTACCATTAATGCTGCTCTGGCTCTGATTGGTCCGTGATAACGGGAACAAGGGGAGTAATAACATTGCTTGATACAAAGACATTGGAAACACAGAGATTTCGCCATAATCTCAAATTACTCCACTTACAGATGAGTACCTATGGGTATTATGACCTTTTCTCCAAACCCAGCAGAAAAAAGTAACGTTTTTTACACCATTCCTACCAACAGCAGCTTTCCTTTTTCAGAGCACATGCATTTTAATAGCTTTTTTTTATCACGTGTTTTTTTTATCATCTCCAACTTTTAGTCATGTCTACTGAAACCCTTGACATCAGTCTCTGAAATAATAAATATGGTATTTGTGTTGAGAAAGATTAACAATGAATCTAAGACAAGGAAATGCATGTAATATGGCTATTACTACCCCGAATCACAACAGGTTTCATGAATTTACCTCTAACTAATCTACAAACGATACGGATCATTCTTCATTTCAAAAACCTCTGACACGGGCTGAATATATGGACATGGGTGCTCAGGTGGAGAATTATAGCCATCATTACAACCTCTAAATGAACTGCCTGATCTGAGTGAAATGTTTTCTGTGTTTGCTCCATGTTCATCTGTTGAGACACATGATATACAGGTATGACTAAACCACTGAGACGAACAGAACTACACAAACACATTTTACTGTCTAAGGGATCAGATTTCAGAAAAGAGAAGGAAATTCATGAGCTGACTTCAAAGCAAAAGTAGTGAGTAACTAGAGCATTGATAGAAATGTAGTGGAGTAAAAAGTACAATAATTGTCTTCTGAATGTAGTGGAGTAAAAGTAATAAGTTTCCCCAAAAATAATACTTAAGTATAACACAGATACTCAAGTACATTTACTCTGTCACTGTCCACCACTGTTAACGTCGACCCACACTTTTTTTCCCCCATGTTTTTTTCCTCATCAACTCTTGGAGGGGTGGAAAGTCATGTCAGTTCACATGTCACGTCATCATTTCCAGAGCGCAACTCTCGCGAGATTTCGTTCCAGGAACTTCCACGTCAGTATCGTCCAGTCGTCTGTTCACTGTAATCGCAACACTCGAACCCCGACTGCTACTGTTCAGAGAACGTTTATCGGATTCTATTGCCACAACACGGGGATAAAACATGGTAAGACGGATTCATAACAGTCACTAGGATGTTTCATGACCCTACATCTCACCCACTAACCACATGTAGAGACCTTTAAATGTGTAATAGAATGATGTATCCTTGGAAATAGCTTAGCTGCTAACTAGCTTGAGTTAGCATAAGAGCTTTTGATATTTCTAACACTGGTTGTAAATAACATTAATTTGTGATTACAGTTACTATCAACCAGTTGTCGAGTGAATTCTAAAGGTGTTATACTTCCAGAATCAATGCAATGTGTTAGGCTCAGTGTGAGGATGTCAACATTTACATTGGGTTGTCTATCTGTCAGACTACTTCGTTCATTCTGTGTTTAATATCATCATTAAGTATTCGAAATCGATGATATTGAGATTTTAAAAAGCATAACAACCTTTTGATTTCTGTTGTCTCGTCAGCCTCTGAGGCTGGATATCAAGCGGAGGCTGACAGCCAGGTCAGACCGAGTGAAGAGTGTGGACCTTCACCCAACCGAGCCATGGATGCTGGCTAGTCTGTACAACGGCAGTGTCTGTGTGTGGAACCATGAAACACAGGTATGATTCCAATTCAATTGATCACTCATACAAAGTATAACCACACATTATTGAAAGACTGTTGCCTTGATGAATTCTTAATCAAAGAGAAACATTAGAGGAGCAGTGATGTCATTAACAAGTCACCCATGTTCTTTTTCCAGACCCTTGTTAAGACCTTTGAGGTGTGTGATCTCCCTGTCCGGGCCTCTAAGTTTGTGGCAAGGAAGAACTGGGTCATCACTGGAGCAGTGAGTGGCATCTGTTTGTTTGTTTGTTTGTTTTGGGATCACAACTCTGACAGCTGTGTCCGTTACACCGCTGTTTCACTAATTAGTTACATGAGACTGTATGAACTTGTATTTGTAAATTCAAATCCTGTCTTGTTTGTGAGTTTTCACAACAACAGAATTTTGAACTTTAATACCATAGCAACAAAATGTTTGGCTCCCAAAATGGATATTTGGTTATATTAGATTTCCAACGTGCACATTGTACTGGTATAGAAAAACGTTGAACACAGGCAAACTTTTGACACACTTCAGTAATGGAAGGTAAAATAATGTTTTTCCTAAAGGTGATGTACACATGTATGGGCATCAATCTTTGCACCCCAACATAACAGGAGGGTTAAGGACTGAACGAAACACCTGTGTTTTCCAACTTGTGAATGAGAACAGTTAGCAATGTAGTGGCTGTGACAGACGGCGGAGCAGAGACACACACACACAGCAGGCAAGAAGAAGCGTGACTTAAGTGGCAAAAAATATCCTGCACTCCTCCCTGCATGTTTGTGGAGAGGTGTATATATATAAGTTCTTTACAGCACAGCTGCTGTCAAACAAGAAAATGACATCTTAAGTCTTTATGTTTCTATTTTCTTTACAAGCGCTCTCTCTCTTTACTTTATCTCTGCGTCGGATTAACCCATCTCTCACTCTCTCTCTCTCTCTCTCTCTCTCTCTCTCTGTGTCCCTCTCTCTCTGTCTCTCCCTCCCTTTCTGACCGTACATCTTTTTGTTTAGGTGCTTTTAGATACTATCTTACATAACAGTAATGGAGATTGTATTGTTTTAGAGCACTTAGCATTGGAAATATCAAAGTATCAGACATTCTGACAACCTCAGAGGTGTCACACTGATTACATTTGGGCTACACATCTGATTATATAGGTAAATGTTTGCTTCTCATTATGCCTCATTTAAACAGCAAAACACAACAGTTAGTTTGTACTTTTATTTTATACATTTGTCAATCTTCTTTGTCAAGTTTTATGATGAATCAAATGAGCTGTCCTTTTGGCTGATATTCAAACATTTATTTATCCCTGCTCAGGATGACATGCAGATCCGTGTGTTCAACTACAACACCTTAGAGCGGGTCCACATGTTTGAGGCCCACTCGGACTACATCCGCTGCATTGCAGTCCATCCAACACAGCCCTATATCCTCACCAGCAGTGGTACGCTAATAAACTCATGTTTTCATTGGTATCACATGAGACTCCTGAGTTATCCATCCCAAAATCACAACATACCAGTTTTCTCAAATGCACACAACATTTGAATGTACATGTTTTCTGTGTAGATGACATGTTGATCAAGCTGTGGGACTGGGAGAAGAAGTGGTCGTGCAGCCAGGTGTTTGAGGGTCACACTCACTATGTCATGCAGATTGTCATCAACCCCAAAGACAACAACCAGTTTGCCAGTGCTTCCCTGGACAGGACTATTAAGGTAGAGATTGCTTTACAGTGAGTGGGCGAGTTCTGGTGGACATCTTAATACTACCACAGTACTTCAGCTCCTCTGTCTTACTTTACAAATATTTCAAGTTAAAGGTCTTTTGAGTCCATTTAGTGACTCACCATCATGTCCTCTGCATTATTTCAGGTTTGGCAGCTGGGCTCTTCCTCTCCCAATTTCACTTTGGAGGGTCACGAGAAAGGAGTCAACTGCATTGACTACTACAGTGGAGGAGACAAGCCCTACCTCATTTCAGGGGCTGATGACCGCCAAGTCAAGATCTGGGACTACCAGGTTAGGAAATGTTATTCTACTCTACTTTTGCTTTAATTTACCTCACAGGCAGCTGATCTGAATCACTTAGCCATGGCCTTTACTAATTTCAAAGATCATAGCTTGCTTTAAAAGTTGGTTGAGTAGCCAATAGCTTTATTTATAAATGCTGCAAGTGTCTTTTTTTGTTTATCTTAGAACAAGACCTGTGTGCAAACTCTTGAGGGCCATGCCCAGAATGTCTCTTGTGTCAGCTTCCACCCAGAGCTGCCCATCATCATCACTGGATCAGAGGATGGTGAGTAAGAAACCCCATAACCCCTATACAGATACAACCCAATACATCCAACCTCATGGCCCCACTGATAATTGCTCACTATATGCAACGTGTTCTCTTCTGTCTGTAGGTACGGTGCGTATCTGGCACTCAAGCACTTACCGCCTGGAGAGCACCCTGAACTACGGCATGGAAAGAGTGTGGTGTGTGTGTGGCCTCAGGGGTTCCAACAATGTGGCACTAGGCTATGATGAAGGCAGCATTATTATCAAGGTGAGCAGATGATTGTTTAAAAGTGGCTTATGAGGATTTTTTTCATGTTACATCAAATGTTGAACTGTTATCCTTTTTCTCCTTCTGCTGTGAAGGTGGGTCGAGAGGAGCCGGCCATGTCTATGGACACAAATGGAAAAATCATCTGGGCTAAACATAGTGAAATACAGCAAGCCAACCTGAAGGCAATGGGTGACGCTGAAATCAAGGATGGAGAGAGGCTACCATTGGCTGTTAAAGACATGGGCAGCTGTGAGATCTACCCCCAAACCATACAACATAACCCCAATGGAAGGTATGCATACACTGACCCACAAACTTTCGACAGAATTTACAATAAGACCTCTGTCAGCGAACCTTTCTCCCTCACATGTACATCCTTTTACGCGACAGGTTTGTTGTGGTGTGCGGGGATGGAGAGTACATCATCTACACTGCCATGGCTTTGAGGAACAAGAGCTTTGGCTCAGCGCAGGAGTTTGCCTGGGCACATGACTCATCAGAGTAAGTTTGTTTTTTGTTTTTTATTACAGCTTTAATAAAGGTGAGATACTTCTCTGCTTTACTGACCTGCTATATTTGTTGTATTTTCACAACAGATATGCCATCAGAGAAAGCAACAGTATCGTCAAAATCTTCAAAAATTTCAAAGAGAAGAAATCTTTCAAGCCCGACTTTGGAGCTGAAGGTAATGTTAATATTCAATGGAGCAGACTGGTAGTTTAGGAGGAGCATGTACTGACTGTGTTCTTAACTGGATCTGCTCCCACTCTTCCTGCAGGGATCTATGGAGGCTTCCTACTTGGGGTGAGGTCAGTCAATGGCCTGGCGTTTTACGACTGGGAGAACACAGAGCTGATCCGTCGCATTGAGATCCAACCGAAACATGTGAGACCAACTAACTTTTCATTTTGGACTGATATTCCTCATATGCCATATTTCTCTTTTGTTCGTGATCTTGTAAAAGCCCTGTGTGTGTAAATAGTTTATTCAAGGCCAACCAGAAACTCTTTTCCAACAACTTTACTGAAACATGATTTTCTTTTTACCTCTCTTTCTCTTAACGTATCCAGATCTTCTGGTCAGACTCTGGTGAACTGGTCTGCATCGCCACAGAGGAGTCCTTCTTCATTCTGCGTTACATGTCAGAAAAAGTAGCCTCCTCTCAAGAAAACAATGAAGGCGTGACTGAGGATGGTATTGAAGATGCTTTTGAGGTAGGTGGTAGTGTCAGCATACACATGATCAGTGCTAGGAATACTTAATGGATTTATTGAACCAATAGGATGTACTCCTTGCTTTTTTTACTTTAGAACCTTTGTATCCTTATTTCTGTCTCCAGGTCCAGGGAGAGATCCAGGAGATTGTAAAGACTGGACTCTGGGTTGGAGACTGCTTCATCTACACAAGCTCTGTGAACCGGCTGAACTACTACGTTGGAGGAGAAATTGTCACTATTGCTCACCTAGACAGGTACAAAAACAGATAGTTGGTCTTGAATGTAAGGGAACTACTGTAAAGACTGTGAGCACATATTGCAACTCCTTTCTTCTCTACCCAAAGAACCATGTACCTGCTGGGTTACATACCCAAAGATGACCGCCTGTATCTGGGAGACAAGGAACTCAACATTGTCAGCTACTCCCTGCTGGTCTCCGTCCTGGAGTACCAGACTGCTGTTATGAGGAGGGACTTTGGAATGGCTGACAAGGTGCTGCCCACAATTCCTAAGGAGCAGCGGACCAGGGTGGCCCATTTCCTGGAGAAACAGGTAAGAACACACAATGCAGGGCTTCAACTTTTTAAAGCAGAAAACAGGGAGCTGCTGTGTTCTTTCTCCTCTGTTTTATACTGAGCTTGAATCTTGTAATGATTTTTTTGTCTCGTCTCATCAGGGTTTCAAGCAGCAGGCTCTAGCTGTGTCCACTGATCCAGAACACAGGTTTGAGCTTGCGCTGCAACTGGGAGAGTTGAAGATCGCCTACCAGCTGGCTGTCGAAGCAGAAGTAAGAGCTTACTAAACTTTATTATATATAGCATCTCATTCTTCTCAATTAAACACAACCAGAATGAATAAAGACATTGTTGAGCCATTGGATGTCAGTCTTACACATGTGTAATGTTTTTTATTCTTACCCCTGCAGTCTGAGCAAAAGTGGAAGCAGTTGGCAGAGCTGGCTATCAGTAAGTGCCAATTCGGCCTGGCCCAGGAGTGCCTGCACCACGCCCAGGATTATGGTGGCCTGCTGCTCCTTGCCACAGCCTCTGGTAACGCCACTATGGTGGGCAAGCTGGCTGAGGGGGCAGAGAGGGATGGCAAGAACAATGTGGCCTTCATGACCTACTTCCTGCAGGGGAAGTGAGTACTATAAGTCTGAAAAGTGGTGGCAAAAGAGGACTAATAAGGGAAGAGATATGTATGCAGTGTGCGGTGACCTTTGTAACTTTTCCATATGTTCTGTTCTCCACAGACTCGATCAATGTTTAGAGCTCCTGATCAGGACAAACCGACTACCTGAAGCAGCCTTCCTGGCTCGCACTTACCTGCCCAGTCAAGTGTCTCGTGTGGTCAAACTGTGGAGAGAAAACCTGGCAAAGGTTAATCAGAAGGTCAGTTTAGTTTTCAGGGTATGAGGGCTACAGCAAGGAATTCATATGTGAAATGTAGGCATTAAAGCTACAAGTAGAGAAACTAAAGGGACAAATATTTGTGTTTCTTGTTTACCATGTACATAATTGCCCTTCCAGGCAGCTGAGTCCCTTGCAGACCCCACAGAGTACGAGAATCTATTCCCCGGGTTGAGAGAAGCCTTTGCAGCTGAGCATTACCTGCGAGAAGCCTGCTTGGGCACCACCAGGCCTGCCACAGATTATCCTCTTGTCACTGTAAGTTGTTTAAATTCATAGCTGTAAATATATGCAGACAGCATCTCTATCCTCTTTCCTGTATTTTAACAAACACCCTTACTTTTTCAGCTCAACGAAGACAGGAATATTCTTGAGGAGGCACAGGGATATGAGCCCAAAGGAACTTTCATCCCTCATGTTCCCAAGGTTTGTCAAAGTATCCATTGTTTTCTGCGGAGACAACTTTTCTGGTATCTTACTAAAAGTTTTTTAAAAACTAAAGCAACTGTAACTCACTCTTTTTTTTTAACATTCATTTTCTGATAGACTCAAGAAAGTGAGGAGTCTGTGGCAGCCGCTACTGTTGCTGTAGTTGCAGCTGCAGCTGTGACGCTTTCACAGCCTGAGCCTGCTGCTCCTACAGTAGTAGACAAAGAGGAAGAAGAAGAAGAGGAGGAGGAGGAGGAGGAGGAAGAAGAGGGAGAAGAGGAACAGGAAGAAATTGCTGCACTGTCTCAAAAAGAGGTCCGTCTTTACCTTTAGATTATGGATTTTTAAACAGCTCAACACTTTTTATAACAAATGGAATTACCTCCCTATTTTTAGAAATATGAAAGTTAATGTTTGCAGCTTCACCTGTTTAACACTGTTAATATTTAAAATAACATTTCAAGTCTGTCACATAATATCTGAAAAGAAACACAATAAAAAAATATGCACATTATATCTCTCAAACATTTATTTATTCTTCCGCTAAAAATCTTGTTATTTTGTCTCTATGTAGACCCTGGACGAGCTGGAGGTGGACTTGGATAACATGGAGCTTGATGACATTGATACCACAGACGTCAACCTGGATGATGACTTCTTAGATGATTGAGACCTGCCTGGCTGCTCTGCTCTGCTCTGCTCCCTTCAGAGCTTATTTAAAAAAAAACAAGAAAGAGACCAAACCCCCTTTCCCCCATTTGTTTTTGTATTTGTATGTAATAATATTATATTGTCATCTTCGCCTATTGCAATGACAGGGTTCATATGGATCATTTTGATGATGATTGGGGTGATGAAGAAATTAGTCATATTTTATTCTCAGAAGAAATAAGAGACATCATGCCTATTTACAGAAACTCCATTTTGTACACTGTTTAAAGATAGCTTGAAATGCTTTCACCGATTCTCCATTGAGCAATATGTTGTATTTACTTCTTGCTTTGTGTTGTCTGTACCGGCAAATCAAAATTAATTCTGTCCAATAAACTGCAGTAGCTGTACATATCCGCAACTGACTGGGGTGTTCTATGCTAGAAGCTAGTCAGTGGATCTGGATGAGGAGGGATAATGTCAATTGGTGGCCAAAACAGAATTAGGGAAATATTCATTAGGGGGGAGGTAGAGCACACAGCCTATACCGGCAGGGTCTAATAGCCTAGACCAGGGTTTCCCAAACTTTTCAGCCCGCGACCCCCAAAATATGGGTGTCAAAGACTCGCGACCCCCACTGTCCCTCAAAGTGATTCAATGTGGCTTCATTCAGCTGGTCTGCAGAAAATGTGCCTACCTACAGTTGTGCTCATAAGTTTACATACCCTGGCAGAATTTGTGATTTTTTTTTGGCCATTTTTCAGAGAATATGAATGAAAAGAGAAAAGCTTTTTTTCCACACATGGTTAGTGGTTGGGTGAAGCCATTTATTGTCAAACAACTGTGTTTACTCTTTTTATATCATAATGACAACAGAAACTACCCAAGAAATCCTAAATTCTGCCAGGGTATGCTAACTTATGAGCACAACTGTATATGAGCATGTGGCTGTGTTGCCTGTGCCATTATGAATTAACCTACTGCTACTGATGCTTTTGATAATTAACTGTTCACTAACCCTAAACTTAGGAGTCATCTGGCGAAAAGAAAGGCAGGACACTCATTACATTTTCTATTTTCAAGGTTTTATTTCAAGTTTAGCTACTATTTTTGTTGATAATTTTTATTATAATGGGTAAAATGTGCTATTTTAGATCACTTTTGTCCTTCAACGTTTTTATTGCATTTTTTCTGTATTTCTTCATTTACCACAAGTTAACAAATTATATATATGCCAAGCAAGAGAAAAAAAATGCATTCATAATAATAATGATAAAGAAATAATAATATAAACAGTACAAACAATAAAGGAAGATACAAAATAAGAAAACAGGGTAAATAAACAAAAATAAATAATAATAAATATTTTCATATAACTTAAAAAAAAAACATTCTGGAAGACACATCAGGACCCTGGCCTAGATCAGCATTTCATCTTGTTTCTACCTCCCCTGTCTTTTAATATCTGTCTGCAGACTTGTGTGTTGGGTGGTGGGGGCTGCTAGAGTAGGTAGTATTGGTGTTGTCACTACCTGGAGCTTGCATGTACAGAGCCTGAGTCCGTTGAATGTGGCAATACTGTACAGGTTGAGTTATTAAATTGTGGTGTTCTACTGGTGGATGCAATGGACAGTGGGAGCTGGTACGGAGGGGGGATGCTCTGGGATGCCAGAGTTAACTATATAGCCTCTCCGAGGTGTCGTGGGCCTAACTAAAGGAAACATCAGTGAAGGGAGGAGCCCACTTGATAACCCCAGTCATGTGCTGGCTCTCGCTCCCCATCTGTCCTTTCTATCTCAGGCTTTGGGGGACATCAGGAACCATGGGGTAGGCTACTTAATGTATCAGTATAGGGCATAGTGGGTGGGTTTCTATACTTTATATAAAAAATGTAAACCATGTAAATGTAAGCGCCATGGTAAGCACTTATGGTGTACATATAGTGTTGTCCAGGATCTTCTGCAAACCTCACTGGGATTGGGGTTGAACCAATCTTGTAACCAATACAAACTCTACCAATAAGACTAGAAGGGAATCAGTAATCAGCCAAATTTAGTAAATTGGTGTTCTGCAGATGCCTAAAATTTCAAATTATACTGACACTTTTAATGAGTCATACACTACATCCTTTTTTTGATAGGGCAAAGCACAGGATGACATTTAAAACGGTTAATATAATCAACTGACTGAGGCATTGAGATATATACTACCAATACCTGAAAGAGTTTTCAAAGATTAAAACACTTTTTTATTGTGTAAAATTATTAAAGAAAATATTGTGCTGTACCAAATTCATAGGTAGACAACAAAGGTATGCACAACAAAATTGATTGCCGCTACATTGCTTCATTGGTTACTTAGTTGAAAAGAGACTAAATGGTATCTTAACAGCAGATTGTAAATTATATTGTATCAGACTTTTTGATTGATGATGTCCCACCACATCCAGCTGATGGTGCTGTTTCCTATTGTCCCCTCAGACAGTATGAGTCTGCCATTGTTGGTTTGTTTCATTACATTGCTGTTCAAAATAATTCAGAATTTATATTTTGCTGGCCAAGAAGCAATATTATGAAGTCAACTGAAACATTTATATCAAGGAAATACTGAGAAAGCTCAACCCAAATGTTTTTAATTTATTCAAAACGGATTTTACCATTAAGCCTCCTCATAATGATTAAACATCTTCTTCACAAGAGTGTACTGGCCAAGAAAGGCAGCAGCACAATTAAACCCTAGTATACATGTCATTTGGATGTTCTGATCGATGCGCTTCAGGCAAAGATTCCAACAATGAGTCTTGTGAATGGGTCACAGAGTGAGGACCGGGGTGTCAAGCATTTGGCTTCTGAAGACCTTCTACCAGCCTGTGGGGCTTCTGAAGACCTTCTACCTTCTACCTTCTACCAGTCTGTGGTGGCCAGCACTCTGTTCTTTGCTGTGGCGTGCTGGGGGGGAGGCATCAAGACGGGTGAGGCCAGCAAGCTCATCAAGCTGGTAAAGAAGGCCCGCTCTGTAGTTGGCCTTGAACTGGACAGTCTGGAGTCAGTGGCTGAGAGGAGGTTGATGGACAAACTGTGAGCCATCCTGGACAACCCCTCTCACCCTCTCCATGATGAGCTGCTGACACATTACATTATTATTGTTTAATACAATTTACCATCATATTATATACCGGTCATGGTTTGGCCAAATATCTCTGAAGGAAAGGAATTCATTAAACCAGATTGTTAAATGGTCAAGCAAGTTGATTGGTGAGCCACAGGCATCCACAGCATCCCTGTACACTAATCAGTTACAGCGGATAGCCACCTCTATTTTAAATAATGCCTCACACCCTCTGCACAGTGATTTCAAGCTTCTACACTCAGGACGACGGTTTTCAGTCCCATGGTGCAGGACACAGCGTAACAAGAAAAGCTTTGTTCCTGCTGCTATTACTGAGCTGAACAAGCAATAGCGTTTATTTTCTAACACAGTCCGCCTCCAATTTTATGACTTGAGCCCAGATTGTCTTATTTATTCATGTGATTCTATTGTTTTTATTGGTTGACTGTTCTCTGATATGCATTTTAAATGGAATCCTTAGCACTTTTATCATTTTATCATGTCTATTCATTTTACCATGTTTAGTGTTAGATTGGTTTTAGGATATTTTTGTATGTTTTGCACATAAAGTAGTTTGTTCTGTCTGACATCTAATTTTGTATTGACCTAACATCTCACTGGCTGCAAAACAAGTTTACCTACGGGTACAAATAAAGTAACCTGAGTAACCTGATACACATATTTATTTATAATATTGCTTAATCTGTCATTACCAACCATAATCCCACCATGTCAACCTGTCAACATTTTTAATGCTGCCTGTAACTACTGCTATTGAATCTGTTTGAAACATTTGTACTTATCTAAATTCCATTTGTAACATTGTTTAATTGTATTCTATCTTTATTTATCTATTTGTATTTTTACTTATTTTATTTTATTAATAGGAACTTCTTCTTGATTGTACTTATGTCTGGGTTGCTGCAACAACTGAATTTCCCCCCCGGGGCATCAATAAAATAATATCTTATGTTATTTTTCTGGGGAATACAGTTATTCAAGTCAGATGGGAGCAAATTGAGAATAGCCTTATAAATAAAAACATGCTAGTTATTTACTCTATGGGTGGAAAATACTGCCCAGTCAACTCAAGCATACAGTGAGCAATTATGAGTTTGCACCTTAACACAAGTAATGAACATTAATAAGCACATTGTCTGTCCCACATGAAGGTGGCCTCCTGCTGAAGGGGTCAGTGCTTTTCCTCTGTATGACCGCCCTTATTGACTCATGCACTGCGGCAGGACAGTGTCACTCTCCTCCTCTCCTGTGGATGGCGCCCCTCTGAGACAGGCTTGAGCGATTTTGTGCAGTTTCGTGTGCAACAAAGTACCGAGCTTGTCAGCTAGCGAGAAGAGAAAACTGACCCCCCTTAGATTGTCTGTTTTTTTCTACGGTTTTACACTACTTTGAAATTATTTGATTGCTTTCGGGTGTTTTGTTGTGTGGAATACAGGGGAACCTACAGGATTAAGTTGTTGGACGGTGTTTGAACGCTTCATGGAGGGGAAGCACGGTGCTTTCTTTTAAAATAAAACGACAGGTTCAACATTGCGAGCTGGCGTAAAAAAAAACCAACAGATAACCAGGACTACTTAAAGGGTCGGTCCACCAGGGAGAGCCGGGGGAAAACCACCGTACAGCCGCCGCCAGCGCCACAGGGAGTCGGGGCCGGAGAGGGAGCCAGGCCCGCGGCTTGATGTACTCTGCCTGCGTCCCCTCAGCCGCAGTCCGAGATGGGGGAGACGAAAATTATCTACCACCTCGACGACCAGGAGACACCGTATTTGGTGAAACTGTCGGTACCGGCGGACAAAGTCACTTTGGCAGACTTCAAAAATGTCCTCAAGAAGCCGAATTACAAATTCTACTTCAAATCTATGGACGATGACTTCGGGTAACTGCTTCAGGTTTTATTGTGTTTAACCGAGCATTAGTAACACCTCTCCCTGGAGTGCCTCTTCTTTAGTACAGCTGGATCTACATTCACTGAGTGGCCCAGTCCGTCCTGCTGTCTTTAAAATAACCTGTCTCTGATCATTAGCTCGCTTCTTCCATTGCAGTCCCTTTGTTAGCCGTTAGCAGCTCTGTTTAGCGTCCCGACCCCGTTTGTTTACATTGCCTGTGTGGCTAGCTTACACGTCTTGTGTCTTGACTTGCTCTGACCAAGTTTGGTGTTTAAACACTAGCAGCAGCCTTATATGACGCTTCCTTGTAGTTTCAGCCCAGAGTTAAGTGGGGACAGTTGACAAACAATGATATTAAGCAGTTATTATGAGTAACTGCTGTCATGTTGTCGGCTAATGTATGGCACATTTATGCTAACAGGCTCAGAATGTAAAGGGTTCAGTTAGCTGGTCACTGAGTGCAGAAGGCCCCTGCTGCTGCTGCTGTTGTTGTCTATTAGCCCGAGGAATGCAGAGTTGAACACAGGAATGCCCTGTTCATCACTCTGGCAGCTTTATGAGCATGTCCTTTTGTGTTAGAACATGGCTGGAAAAGTATAAGTTTGACACTCTTCCTGACAGTGTCCTCTGAGTAGAATGTAGAATATCTTTATTGTCATTGTCACAAGTACAACGAAATTAAGTGCAATCAGTGGTGGACAAAGTACACAGCTTCATTACTTAAGTTAAAGTAAAGATACTTCATGTCAAATATTACTCCAATACAAGTGAAAGTTGCTCTGTCACATTATTACTTGAGTTAAAGTACTGCAGTACTGGCTTTTTAAAAATATTTTAGTATTCAAAGTACTTTTTAAAATATCTCTAAACATTGTATTTTCACAAAGCATGAGTGCAGTCAGGAATACATAGGAGTACATTCAGTTACATCATGTTTATCTAGAAACCATTATTTGAAATCTCTAAAACTATACCATGGAATAAAAACAGAAACTAAGTTACTCCAAGCACAGACAACTTAGTTTGAAATGTTCATCTGGAATGAAACAAATGTTCTGTAGCTCAGCACACTTTCTCAGGTTGGACTGTGAATGTTTGTATGTTTGAGCAGAGTGGGATTTCAAACGATACGTATCATTCTTCATTTCAAAAACCTCTAACATGGGCTGAAGATATGACCACGAATGCCATGGGGGAGAATTATAGCCATCATTACCACCTCTGAATGAACTGCCTTATCTGAGTGAAATTTGCTCTGTGTTTGCTCCACGTTCAACCGTGGAGACGCACGATATACAGGTATGACTAAACCACTGAGACAAACAGAACTACAAATACACATTTTACTGTCTTAGGGATCAGATTTCAGAAAAGAGAAGGAAATTCATGAGCTGACTTCAAAGCAAAAATAGTGAGTAACTAGAGCACTGATAGAAATGTAGTGGAGTAAAAAGTACAATAATTGTCTTATTAATGTAGTGGAGTAAAAGTAATAAGTCCCCCCCCCCCAAAAAAAATAATACTCAAGTAAAGTACAGATACTCAAAAAAATGTACTGAAGTACTGTACTCAAGTAAATTCAGTCTGTTACTGTCCACCACTGTACATTGGACATTCATAATAATTCTCTTAGGCAAGATATAGTTATACAGTACTGAATTTGGGGTAGAAACTTTTTTTCAGTCTATTTGTCCTACTTTTCACACACCTGTACCTCTTGCCTGATGGCAGTTCAATCAAATTGTGACCAGATATGAGGGGAAATATAAATGTTAAAAACATTTGAGCTAGGTTTCCAAAGTTGTTTTTGGCTAAACGTAAAACTACCCCATTCGGGTGGGGCATCAGCTTCTTAACATTTCAAGTGGGACAGATATGTTTTGAAAGGACCCACAGCTATTCATGTTGTAAAGAGTGGAGTGGATGTTCTGGAAATAAGGATTTAAACTTGTACTCCAAGCTATGGTATTGATCCAACAACCTGTCAGACCAGAATAAATACTGGTGGGCAGAAGTTTTTACTTCAAAGACTCCCTTCCCTTTACTATTTAATCCTTTACTTGAAGGCACAGTTTATCATGTCAGTAGTTTGAGGTTTATCCTGACCCCTCTTGACTGGGGGGCGGTGTGTTGTCAAGGTAACATCTGACATCTGATCCAAAGGAAGCAGTCTGTCTGGGAAGGTTTCCTGGAAATTGACTCAATGTAACTGGTTGAAACATTAACAACTAAATCCCTGTCTTCACTTTTTTATCAGCTAACACTAAGGCCTTTTTCTGGTAAATGTCTTAACACATTTAGGACCAACCTGCTGTAATGCAGTGATTACTCCCCTGACAATTTGAGATTGTGTTGGGCTGTAAATCTTGATTGGCAGACCTTGCATTTTATGACAGATTGCACAAACTCCTAATCCACATTCAGTTAGACTGTAACACACTTCGGCATGCATAAATGCTGCTTAGTTTTGTTTGCTCCTTAGGTATGTCTATTCTCCACCACCTGATCTCTTCTACAGGCAGTATTACATTTTCCTAATTGTCGCTGTGTAAAAACAAGGTTGTAAGTGCCCTGTAAAATCTGCATTTGTTTTCTCTATTGTCACTGTCTGTCCTGACTGTTGGAAGCGCTGCCCAGCTTTATGTTTTATTGCCCTGAGAGTGCCTTTGTGTTGGAAAAGGTTTACTGAAACAGAGCTTTGTTCTCTTCACAGGGTGGTTAAAGAGGAAATATCAGACGACAACGCTAAGCTGCCCTGTTTCAATGGACGTGTGGTTTCATGGGTAGGTTCTAAATACATCCTGAAGTAATTTTCTGATTTGTTTTTTTGTTTGTTCCATTTTATGGAATTTGTTTGGTATTTTGAAAAAATAATTCCCATCTGTTAAATCCCAATCATGACCATACTGCCTCTAGGGAGAGGCCCTGTGCATCCTTATGATAATATCATTATCGCATAATGATCCTTGTTGCAACAGACACATGAAAACACACATTGTATGTTCTATGCTTTGTATTTTCAAGTAAGAACTGCAGTGATTTGAAAGTAATTTAAATCAAAGTCTTTTCTCATGTAGACAAAACCTCCAAGACATATGTACACGCACTTGCATGTACAAACTCCTTCAGAGCCTCTGAGCAATAATTCTCCTGTCTCCACAACACAAGAGACATCTGGTCTGGGTGCACAGCCTCCCTTCCCGTCTTGTCGACATTGAAATTGGATTAGCAGCAAGTGAAATCACAGGATAGGAGGAAAATACCCCATAACAAAGAGCCTCACTGCATGTCATCTAACAAGAAGATTGAATCTCACAGGCGGGGTAGAAGAAGAGTTGAAAGAAAGGGTGTTCTGTTTCTTGATGTGAAAGGCTGATGCAGTCGGTTAATCTAGCACAGTGTGGTTGTGATTATAGGTTTTATTTGGGAGTCATCAACACAGTTTTGTCACTAGATGAGCGTGTGTGTGTGTGTGTGTGTGTGTGCGTGCGTGCGTGCGTGCGTGCGTGCGTGCGTGCGTGCGTGCGTGCGTGCGTGTGTGTGCGTGTGTGTGTGTGTGCGTGTGTGTGTGTGTGTGTGTGTGTGTGTGTGTGTGTGTGTGTGTGTGTGTGTGTGTGTGTGTGTGTGTGTGTGTTATCCAGCCTGCACGTCCTGATGTGTCCCTCTGTTGTGGTCTTTTTCACCAGACGAAATAGACAGTTGGGTTGGCAGTGGTTCAAAGCCAGTTTATGACTGTGTGTGTGTGTTTGTGTGCGTCTGTGTGTTTGCATATTATGTGTTACCTCAGGGGGGTTGTTGAAATGTTCCATGTACAATGAAACATTATCTCTGTTACAGTCCATTTGTTTTTCTCCACTTTTCATCTGTCATTTGGATGATCTGATTGATTGCTCTCTGGGGTCTGAGGGGCCCGGCTCGCTATCGTCACATCATAACAAGGCAGCCCTACACACAGTGTTGCCTGTCCTACTATTTTTGTCAGTTGATATAGAGATTATTATATTATGTTATTATTCTATTATAATATGTTGTAGTGCACCTTCACAGTCATGCTATAAACGCACCTCTCCTTCTGCAAACTGAAGAAGCCTCTGTGTTAGCTAAAAATAAAATGTAGAGGCAACAGTCGTTGAAGCAGAAGGCCCAGGTTTGGGTGGCCCTTTATGGCATGTCATTATCCTCTCTCTCTCTCTCTCTCTCTCTCTCTCTCTCTCTCTCTCTCTCGCTCTCGCTCTCTCTCCGTCTCCCTCTCTCCCAGTTTCCTGCTATATCCACTGGACTATCCTCTCCAAAAAAAAGGGCACAAAAAACAAAACAGAAATACACGTATAACCAGTGAAAAACGTATTTGATCAATCAGACTTTATTTTTAAAGCGCTTTTCACAAAAAATAGTGATTGAAAAACTATATATTATAAAAAAAGAAGTTGCTGAAAAAACTGAGGAAACACTGTCATGATATCTTAATGAAGAAACACTGGAGGGAAAATATGGTGTTAAAACTCACCAAAATAAAATAAATTACTAAGATAATACAACACAAAAATATTTAACTAGTAAAAGAAACTAACATGCTACACTAAAATTAAATGCAGCAAAGTAGACCAGAATAAAATATTAAAATGCTGAGACGTAATCTGTAAAAATCATAAAATGATATGATCTAAATAATAAAATGAAATAATCAACAATAAATTAAAGAAAGAAAAACATATTTTGACAGAATAAATATTACACATATGTCACATATGTCTATAATAATTTGCATTAAGACAGTATATACTTAAAAAAAAGTAGCTAACACTTGAACTAGATTATGAATAAATAAATAAAATAAGATGGAATAAGACTTTTATAAGAATAGGTTATTATTGAGATAAAGAATGTCAGCAGCACAGTTGACAATGTTTCTGACAAGGAGCAGCCATACATACAAACATAATACAAGATATAAGACCATTATACATTAAAACATAGAAAAATAAGTTAACCACAACCATAAATGTATCAGCCAAATGTGTCTGCCTTAAAGCTATTCAAAGACATCTTAAAAGTGAGAGACCAGTTCATTAAGTTTCTGATATTTTAAACAGACAGTAAGAAAAGTTCTTGGGACTGAAGATTATAAGTTCCTGTAGTCTCCTGTGAGATGTATGTTAGAAGGGAGGATGGAAGTAGACCTAAGATAGACTTATATATAAGAATTTGCCAGTGTCTTAGTCTATGTGTGGACAAGTAGACCAGCTAATATGTCCATAAAGCAAACAGTGATGAGCTTTAGAATTAGTGATTAACCTCATGTATCCTCTGAGAGGAGATGTGTCAAACACAGACACAAAATTGCAGCAGCGTGATTTGAATCTACACACAAACGCAGTTATTTTCATGTTGTTGCTTTTTTTGTTATTTAAGTTTTTATTGACTTCATCACAAGAAATGCAATCACTGTAAATGATACATGCATATTGAAGGGCATATTATCAACAGACAGCACAGCCAATTTTTCAGTTGAAGGATCCTTTCGACAAAAAACAAAAAGACAAAAAAAAAAAAACGCCCCCCCCCCCCCCCCCCCCCCCCCCCCCCCCCCCACACACACACAAAAGAGACAGAAACAAAACAAAATAAAACAACACTAAAAGGCGGCCTTTTATAATAGCTTATATATTTTTAAGTTAATCTTCACACCTGTACACACATTCTCTGACATTATATACAAACCTTGGCTAGATAAGCCCCGCCCCTTAGTACATTGTGCCCACTGTGCCCTTTTCATGTTATTTGTCCGTCTCTAAAATGTCTTCACGGATGTTTTTATATGTGCTCCAGTGCCCCCTGTTGCAGCAAAACATAATGAACTGGTCTTTTTGTTCGTGGATAGGTCTCATTTTATTCATTGGGGCATCCCTGGAACTGAAATGCTCCTGAATCTAGTTGCTTTTACGGACTCAGTTTTAAAACGCCCGTCCAAACTTCTTCACATTTTAATTCTGAGGATCTCCTACACAAGTCCAGTACTTGTTCTTTGAAATGATTGATCATTAAACGTTTGATAGTGTGAGCTTTTCAAATTAAAGGTATTAACTGTGTCTGCTTGATGTAGAGTCCAGGACTCTGAACATGTGTTTTGACTTTGACCCATTGACAAAAAGACAACTGAAGACATTACCACAGACACTTTGTAGTTCCCTCCAACTCATTAGCCAGTAACAAAAAAACAAATGTGATGAATTAGCTCTAGGGTATGTTACAGCTGGCAAACTCCTCAAAGTTTTTTTTGAACTTGATGACTGTGGTGATGCTAGTGAGGAATGTGTTTCGGCTTGTGCCTGCTGTGTATAAAATGAAATCAGATTCTCTGCAGTGGACAAACTGTAGGCTTCTCACAGTCGCACTGATTTTTGTGCTAGCTTGTTTTTGCATGCACACCATGCACGTCGTTCACGCTGCTTTTCTAGCATGGAAAACATCCAAAATACCACAGCACTCTAAACCCATGGCAGATTTGGGAAGAAAATAACATCTCGAGAGCAGGACTAATGTTTACTGGAATGTACTGAAGGTAAAAGGGGGAGATGATGGAAATATAAACAGGGAAATAATGTAACGGTACATTTTTACCACTTCTGTGCCCTAAAACACAGTCATGGTCCAGTGGATGCTCCTTTTTCCCACACGTTGGTAACTTAGGCAACACTGTCAGGTAGTTAAATCACAAGTCTTGGCACATGCTCCTTCTTTCACGTCTGTTTCCAACAACAGCAGCCTTTGTAAAGCTTCGCCATTCTAGCAGGAAATTTACAGAGGACGTGTATACAGTATAATTTAATGAGACATTTTAGCTCCTACACTGCTGGCACACCTTCACACTGTGACAATAAAACAGGATATTCCCAACCCTTGCGTATACGGCAGTGTAAACACAATACATCTCTGACGTGGGTCTTCTGCCCTCTTGCTCTATTTCTTTCAGTTTATTCTTTCCCTCTTGAGTGTTTGTGTCATCCGTCTGTCTGACCTGATTCTCCGTCTGTCGACAGCTGGTCTCTGGAGACGGGGCCCACACAGATGCAGGCTCAGTGGCAGATAGTTTGGAGGCGGCGCCACCTTTGGAAAGGACCGGGGGCATTGGGGACTCGAGACCGCCTTCCTATCAGTCAGTGTAATAACAAAATATTTCCTGATGTGTTTCTTTACACACAAATTTTTTCTGCATTGTGTGTGTGTGTGTGTGTGTGTGTGTGTGTGTGTGTGTGTGTGTGTGTGTGTGTGTGTGTGTGTGTGTGTGTGTGTGTGTGTGTGTGTGTGTGTGTGTGTGTGTGTGTGTGTGTGTGTGTGTGTGTGTGTGTGTGTGTGTGTGTGTGTGTGTGTGTGTGTGTGAAAGAGAAATAGATGCCACATGTAATTTGTGTTTGGCTCAGTGTGTGTTTTTCAGATGAGTCCATCTTTTTTTAGCAATAACAACATTAGCTGAGGGAATAGAAAATTGAATGTGAAAAGTCTGACACCTTGTGACTGCCCGGAACAAACTTCAAAATCAACTTTCTTTTATTTTGTATATGCCGTATATATTTTTAAAGGTTTTCTTCATCTTTGAAATGAATCACATTTGACTTAGTCATGTAGAAAACACATTCCTACTTCTCATAAGCCCTGTTTTAAGACTTTAAGTTCCTAAATATGTGTTAGATTATGTGGTAGAGTTTATTTGACTCTGAGGGGCTGGTCACTTTGTAAAGAGTGTCGAGTAATTCATTTTACACATTTGTTTTAGCAGCTGTCAGATAAGCTTTATTGCCTAGATAATGACACAGTGCTAGGGTTGCTAAGGGGTAGAAAGTTCCCGGAAAGTTTCAGGTAAATTTCCATGGGAATTTAAGCTGGGGAATTTTGGAAATATTCCATATTGGAAATTATGGGAATTTAGGGGAATGAACTGGGAATTGAGGGTAATTTAATGGAAAAGTATCATATCCAAGCATAAATATTTGTTTTATCAGCAGACATCCATCCAAAATAACACAATTAGAACAGATTCATTTGTAAGTAGAACTTGAACAAGTGTTAAATATTTTATTGAACAATCAATTCTTTCATTGAAGAACAAAATATGAATGTTGAGTTAAATATTACTAATTCCCCTAACCCAACCCATTCAAAAATTAGCAAAAATGCAATCCCAACAAAGTCCCATTCAAAATGTTAAATGAAAAGAGCTGCTCTCCCTCCAAAACAGTCCCATTCAACATACAAATAAAAAGTGCATGTAGGGGGCGTGGTCTCAATAGCCCTGCAGTAAGCAGTGTGCTATGTGCATGTGATTGAGGAATAGCATAGATATTCAACTGAACTTGCATGAAATCTGGTTGTTTTAGTCAGGATTATGCTAAATATATTTTCCCCAAACTATATTTGAGTTCCCTATTAAGAGCCAACCTTCAATTTAGTAAATTCCAGGTTCATTCCTGTTAATTCCCATGGAAAGTGTCCAACTTTGAAAATTCCCACAATTGTGCAACCCTACACAGTGCAACTATTTTTAACGCTAACTCTGCCTTCTGTGTATCGTCTCTGTGTGAAGCGGGAAGGCAGCGAGCGGTCGGGACAGTTTGGACAACGACACAGAGACTGGCTCCATGGTGTCGCAAAGGAGGGAGAAGGAGAGGCCGCGACGGAAACACACCAACGACCACGGTGAGAAAATGTTTGCTGAATACTGTCATTATTTTCTCGATGCACTGCAAGTGTCTTTTTCTACTCATACTAGTAATTAACTTGGTAGGTAAAGAGTGTTTCTATAGACTAATTTGTTTCCATCAGAAAAACGAGTCGCCAAGAATGTAGAGGCTCATCCTATAACACATGCATGACTTTAGGAATGCACAGCCAGCTGCTGTCACAGATGCAACAAACCATTGAGCGTTAAAGGGGAGTGTAGAGGTTCAATATTGCAATTTGAGTGAAAGGTTGTTGCTGAAGCTTTCACAACACTTCAATCTCAGAAACTGCATTTAATTAATATTTTAGTGAAGCAATCTGTATTTTTTTGTCCATCAAAACAAAACAAACATATTTTTAAATGATCTCTTGTATGTATGCTTCATCCTGATCATAACATTTAACACTGTACACTGCAGGTGGAAGGCAGAATGGTTTTTCATCGCGGCCTGCAGGGCGAGGCGGCCCCGAGTACGACAGCTGCTCGTCTTTCATGAGCAGCGAGCTGGAGTCCACTTCCTGCTTCGATTCAGAGGACGATGACGCAACCAGCAGGTCAGAAATTGTGTGGAGCTGATTAGCTTATTGTTCATGAGGGTAGTTAACAGTGAACTCTGGCATTCAGCCTTAAAGCAAGGCATCTGGATTTGTAGTTGGTGGTTTTTGGCACACTATCACAATCCAAGAGTCTGCTGGTTTTTGTGGTTACCCCCCTGAGCCTGAGCTCTCCTCTAGGAGTGGTGGAAGAATTTGTAGCCCACTGAAGAGACTGCTGTTCTCTATCTTCAGGCATCTCACAGGATTTTTTCCAGCCAATGCAGCTTTAATAGATCTGGATTCAAGATTTGTCATGTTTACAAGCATCTCTCCAATCCTGAAAGAAATTATGTGCGCCTAAACAAACATTCTGTATGTGTGAGTCTTGCAATAATTTTAGAATTTGTGAGTTTTATGCTTTTTTATTTATAATTACTCCTGTCAGGCACCAGGAGTTATGTAAACTGCTTAAAGAGCCTCTTATCATTGTGTAGGTAAGGGCTTTGATTGGATGTTCAGTTTAGATCAAGCGGCAACTTCCGGTCTAAAAATATGAGTCCAATGCGGAAGTGCTAAAAACTGTAGTTCATCAAGGACCCGCTTGAGTCTGGCTCCGGAAGTACCGAAAACCACATACACACCAATTCAAAAAAGACGATCTCTACAGCAGAAATAAACATGTTTACAGCCTGGTACAAAAGACGAGTGTAGTCTGGATAGCTCATTTCTCAATCGGCACACACTGAATGAATTTGGGTGATTTTTTTTCTAATGTGGCAATTTCAAAGATATTGAGATTACGAGTCTTCCAATGAGAGGCACAGCTGACTTGATTGACAGGCGGGAACACTGTAGCTGTTGGCGAGGAGGCTCAAAGCCTGTCTCTCTACATCACAATCGCTAAACAGCAGCAATATGGCTGCCGCCGACAATTGGCCTCAAAACAGCGCTTCAGAAACAGATGGGTGACGTCACGGATACTACGTCCATTATTTATACAGTCTATGATTGAGATACATGAAGGACATAGCTTCTGTGTCTCTCCACATATTTTTATAACAACATTGTTTTTATGAGCTGAGTAGAAACATTTTATAAAAACTGAATTGTGTTGAATGTGTTCAGCTTCTTTTAAGATCTGTCTTGTCTTGTATTCAGATTTAGCAGCTCCACCGAGCAGAGCTCCTCTCGTCTAATGAGGCGACATCGCCGTCGCAGACGGAAACCAAAGGCTTCCAATATGGACAGGGTGAGGCCTCAGCACACACTGGACAAACATGACTGCTTTACATTTCTGAAGTATCAGCTTTTTTCTAAGATTGCTCTTCTTCTCTCCAGTCCTCCTCCTTCAGTAGCATCACAGACTCCACCATGTCTCTGAACATCATCACTGTCACTCTCAACATGGGTAAGTTTCATTAACATGTGGAATCTGTACATAAAAAGCAGTTACATATGTTGGAATGAGTGGAGTCTGTCTCTTTTTTTTTTAATAAAGCTTCCACAATACAGCCACTCACTCACGTTTAAATGCTTCTTGGACGAAAGAAGGGATGATATGCAGATGTGGCTGATTGGCTCCATATTGATTCTGGCCTCAATTGTCTTTTCTGTCTTTGCTTACATCTGTGTCTGTTTCTCTCCTCCTCACAGAGAAGTACAACTTCTTGGGCATCAGTATTGTTGGTCAGAGTAATGAGAGGGGAGATGGTGGGATCTACATTGGCTCCATCATGAAGGGGGGAGCCGTGGCTGCAGATGGACGCATAGAGCCGGGGGACATGCTCTTACAGGTGTGTGTATTTGTATATGTGCATACCTGGGACTTTGCATGAAGTGTGAGCACTCACCAATCAAAATTGTTTATTCAGATTTACATGTGTTAATGATAAGATGATATGTTTTTAAGACATTCCTTTTATTCAATTTGTATCATTATGATCTCGCTCTATGTAATCTCAATCATACGATATTAATCTATGCAAATATCAAGCAGTATGCCATCATAGTCATTTCGTATTTTATACAAATAAAAAAAAAAACATAATTAAAATTGAACATAGTGCGTCATATTGAACATGGCCAGTCCCACATGTCTTTATAGTGTGGATTTCAATAACTGGAACTCTGTGAAACTTTATTATCCTCCTTATTAAATCAAATTTGTACAAGTATATTATACTTAGGGATGCACATTTTAAGTATTTTCCAGGATTGATTTTTGGAAATGTTAACAATCAATTATAGATCAATCAATAAAAAAAAAAAACCATTATGGGGCTCTTGGCCTAGCAGTCTAAGCATCCCACGTATAGAGGTTATAGTCCTCTTCGCAGAGGTCGCCAGTTTGACTCCCGGCCGGTCGACCATTAGATGTATGCATGTATTCCCCCGCTCTCTACTCCCCACATTTCCTATCTGTCTTCAGCTGTCCTTACCCAATAAAGGCAAAAAAGCCCCAAAATATATCTTAAAAAAAAATTAAAATAAACAACAAAAAAAAACATTATTATTCTTATGTCAAAAACAAGGCCAAATATGTTTATTCCCCCTAAATTATATTTTCCTCAGCAACAAAATGCATATAACTGACGGTATTGAAAAACGGGTACATGTTTAACACTGATTATCAACGATCAGGCTCATAAAAATACCCTCCGTGGACATAGTCTTAGTATCATAGTATTCGGTCAGGTGTCAGCCAGGAGCGCAACCGGGTCATAATCAGTCCAGCTGCAGAAAAGCCCAGACGGCTCTGATGTTGCTGGTCTGCAAACAGTGTACTAGCAATTCCCACCAGTCTGTTGGCTTTGTATCCAAAGGTGGAACTGTCCTGTTTAAAGTTGTCAACCTTCGTGTCTGTGTCGTTGTTGGCAGCCGTTGCGCATTGATCCTCCTTTAAATGAGCTGATTCACATCGAAACATGCTTTAAACTTTAAACACCTCCCTGATAGATGAGTGTAATATGAGACCACGTGATGTTTGTTCTACCTGAATGAAAATTGAAAACAAAAAAGGGTATTTCTACTAATGTCTTAATCAATTAATCGATAATTGATTAATTGTGTTCATCCCTAATTATGCTCACAACTTGATTTATTCTTTCATTGTTGTTTTTCCCTATAGGTGAATGACATCAACTTTGAGAACATGAGCAATGATGATGCAGTTCGAGTCCTGAGGGACATAGTGCATAAACCAGGGTAAGCAGCACATATAAACACCCACATCATTGTTCTGTAAGGGAAGGTTAAAGAAATGTTATTCCATGACTCACAGGATGTAGTAAAGGTTACCTTGTCTATGTGTTCATGAACAGGCCCATTACTCTCACTGTGGCCAAATGCTGGGACCCAAACCCTCGGAGCTGCTTCGCTCTGCCCAGGAGTGAGTCTCACTCTACGTTGTTTCTGTTTTTCAGCCATTTATTTTTACGTGTCACTCATACCCTTATGCTTAATCAAACAGGTGAGCCAATCAGGCCTATTGACCCAGCTGCATGGGTTTCCCACACCGCTGCAATGACTGGAGTTTATCCTGCGTATGGTATGAGCCCTTCCATGAGCACCGTGACCTCCACCAGTTCCTCCATCAGCAGCTCCATCCCTGAGACTGAACGTGAGTCACACATTTTCTACTGCTACCATTGCACTCTATCCAAAACTTACATCTAATCACAACATTCACTTTCCTCTTGTCTCTGCATTTATCTCTGTTTTTATGTCAGTTGTTAGGCACCAAAATAGCTCAAATGACCCATTAAAAGCCATTAACTCCTCCAGGATTGTATATGTTTCAAAATTTCAACTTTGAAACATTCATCTCTCTAGCTGGGAGCCCCACCCTCATAGTTTCCAACGTGCAGTGATATCAGTATCTCCCTGAGACTTGTTAGTAAATTTCTGTGTTAAGTGCAGCCCTGCCCTTTCCCTGCATTCCTGGGACGACTGTCTGTTCCAGCTTTTCTCTATGCTCAGGCTCACAGCTTCCATCTGCTCGATAACTCTTGTCAAAAGTAGGCCATAACTCACAACCTTCATCCCTCTGTAATCTTGTGGGACACTGATGTCTTTCTGTTCTGTTCGGTTTGAGGAAAATCTTTCCACTCTCTCGACACACCTTCTTGACAGAAATAATATAATCCACGTTTTTAGAGATTTTCCTCTCAAGCAGATAAATAGTTTCAAGTGATCACTTGTGAAAAAAAAATTATGCGCACATTTCCACTCCAGAGTGCTTGATTTAGTGGTTGGCTTACTGTATATAATTGATAATAATAATTATCTTTATTTAAACTTGAAAATCATTGAGAGTAAGCCCTCATTTACAATGAGGACGAGCATTTAAAAGAAACATTTAAATGCATGTCAAGCTAATAAAAGATATAACCTTAAAAGAATGATGATCAATTCAAAACAGTCAACAATTAAAAGTAATGTTACAACCATTGAAAAATAATGTTACACGAAGTCAGTTAAAACAAGTATAATCAGAGGTTAAACATTTTAAAACTAATTGATTAAAAGAAACCAGTGCATTCATTTTTAAAGTGCTTTGAAGTGAGTTCCATGCAGATGGTGCAAAAAAGCCAAAAGCAGATCTTCCCGGCTCCGAATTAACTCTGGGAACCTGGAGAGTGAGCCAATATGTGTGAAGACCTTTTTGATTGAAGCTACAGGGGGTGTTTAACCCCCCTGTTATGTTGCGGGTCAAACTGACCCTTTTTAAAGTCTATTTTAGGCAATATATGCCTTCCAAACCAGCTAAATGCAGCATAAAAACTGGGCAGCATGTGACAGAAGAGGTGTTGTGTTAATTTATCAACATCACTTCATAATTTCTAAATGTAATATAAAATATACAAAAAACTATGTCATGTAAAACTATTGTATTTATATTTAGGGCTCTCCAATTTACATTAAAAAAAGTTTTAACATGATTTTTTAAAAAACTTTTTATTTGCTTTTTTCCAATGTTGACAGACATAAAGCACAACAAATTATACACAAACAAACATAAATATAGTAAGGGGCGCCTTCTCAATATCTATATTGGTTTTTTTTATGAAGCCTTTTCCACACAGCAGTTATCACCTCCTGTCTTTTTATTCTGGTAATCAGTCCATTTATTCCAGCGTTGATCATGGGTCCGTGCTTTAGTCCGCAGGTAATGTGTCAGTTTTTCCATGGAATATATTTCTTCCACTATGGCCACCACTGTGCTGGACTTGGAGGATCACTTTTTAACCAGTTCCTTGTAAAGGCCTTTTTGCCGGCAAGAATCAAGATTTTAAAAAGGAAGATATCCTCTTTAGGGATCAAGTCATTGGGGATCATGCACAGATACACAATCCGGGGGTCTCTGGGGATCTTGAATAACAAGAAGACTGAATAACACTATCCCAGAATGTTTTTACACACAACCAGAAAATATGTGAGTGATTGACATTCAGCTGACCACATTGTCTCCAACATTGCTGCTGAGTACCAAGTTTTAACAGGAATTTTCATGAAAAACAAGTGAGTTATCCTCTTTGAACCATGATCTGTGAGAATTAAAGAACACCAATGGACTAAATGTTGATTTAAATGGTTAGTAATGGAGTTCAAAATTAGATTCATAAAAATGTGTATTGGGATTTTTGGGGGGTTCTGACACTTTTGGATAATTGAATATGCCCTGGGTCAAATTGACCCAGGAACATTATTGCTGTTCCAGAGAAATGAACATAACAGGAGGGTTAAAAGAAGATAAGGTGTCTATTATCATTCTATTGCTTTAGCTTAAATTTAATGTTTTTTTTTCTACACTCTGCTTCCATAATATGATGCTACCACTCTTAAGGTGGAGTTTTGCATAGATGATGCTACTGTTGTGAATTAAGAACAGCTGGCACCTCTCTGAAACACCAAAAAAAAAGAGTCAGGTCTATGTGAGAAGTGCTTCTGAATAACAGCAGCATTTTAAAACAGAGGTATGCTAAAGCCCAGAAAACATGGAGAGCATTTGGGAACAACAAAAGCCACATTATAACCCTCCATATAAAAATCATTGTATTCTGAAATGCCATGAGCCTTCTTGCAATTATATCTAGTGATACAATACTCAGACATCTACTTAAATGTGATCATGGTCCTATTGAGAAACAATAAAAGAGCTCGGTTTGAGTCCAATTTTACCAAGATCCAGTATGATTCATGATCAGGACCACACAAGGGTCAAATTATAGTCCAGACCACAGGAAACCAAACATTATCTGAGGCAAATTCCACAACAAACCAACATTTTTGTACATGTTTAGATTTAGAGGTTGCTCTCTCTTGTGCTTTCATAAAATCTGTCACCAAAGAAATCCAAATCTCCTTCACACTTTTGATTTTTCGGACAGTTTATTTAAATTGTTCTGGAAACAGGTTTAGTGATGTACACACACACAGTTCTGAGACAGATTTAAAGCAACGTCAGCCCTTTTTTTTGGAGGACGTGGTTCAGCTCCTGACTCCTGTGGTATCTTCAATATGTCCTTTTTTTTAATGTTTTCCAGGATTTGATGACTTCCACCTTTCCATCCATAGCGAAATGGCAACAGTCGCTAAGGCAATGGCCTGCCCAGAGTCAGGTCTGGAGGTGCGAGACAGGATGTGGCTCAAGATAACCATCGCTAACGCCTTTATTGGTACGTCTGTCAGAGAAGAGGCCATGGCTGGGCGTTTATTACATCTCTGCAGTCTGCTGAGTTCAATCAATGAAACAGTGTTGTAGTATTGTGGCTGGGAGACGCCTGGAGGCCTGTTGCATCCAGTTTTTACATCCAATCTTGGATCTAATAAGACTTCAGAATATGATGGGTAAATGACATGTGTAGGATCTAATCTGTGTGTATCACTGTGTCTTCAGGTTCTGATGTGGTGGATTGGCTCTTCCATCATGTCGAAGGGTTCTCAGATCGCAGAGAAGCCCGCAAATACGCCAGCAACCTTCTCAAGGCCGGCTACATCCGACACACAGTTAACAAGATCACCTTCTCTGAGCAATGCTACTACATCTTTGGAGACCTCTGTGGCAGTAAGTGGACACAGATCTTTCATGAACTAGCCTCAGTTCTTCCTCTTGTGAGGCTTAAATAGCCTCTTACTGTGGTGTGTTCTTAAATTAGATGTGAAGTCTAACACAGGACTTCCACCAGCTCTATCTCCGAATTTGCTGCGGTCCGGCTCCATGCTCTCTCGTCCGTCAACACCCACCAGTTGGGTTTTCGGAACGCAGCATGGAGCAGGACCGCCAGGCAGCTGGGGTCATGTGAACGAGGTTTTCTCGCTGTAATTACTGAATCAAGGATTCTCCTCCTCCTCTCCTTGTCCATGGTGTCTTTATCAGCCTCTGAAAACCTCTGACCTGTTGACTCCAGGCCTGCCTCCGCTCTAAATGACATTTTGTTGTCATAGTTAAGTTAAAAACGGTCTAAACGATAAAACGTAGTGTTTTATTCTGAAAATTAATGGATGTTTTTATTTTGTTTTGGTGCCTGACTTCCTGTCCCGCTCCATCTGCTCTGTGCTGAATTATTACGTCGTGCTCCGGCATCCGGCAAAAATAGAAGTCTTGCGTATCTGATCCGTTGTGTTCCGACTTGCTGAATCAGAGACGCAGCAAGAACGCAAAGGAGCAGATCCAGTGGGGGTTAACAGATTGACTGGAATAGAAACCTATCAGATCCGGTGCCATGATGGATCGGAGACGACCGGACACGGATCTGGTGGAATTTGGCCTTCAATCCGTTCCTTCTTTTATCTCCCTCAGACATGACCCACTTGTCTCTCCATGACCACGATGGTTCCAGTGGGGGCGCCTCAGATCAGGACACACTCCCCCCTCTGCCACATCCAGGAGCGGCTCCCTGGCCCATGGCTCTGCCCTACCAGTTTCCCATTCCACACCCGTACGACCTGCCGCAGCCATTCCATGGAGGACCAGCAGCTGGCAGTGCAGGAAGCCAGAACAGTGGTGAGTAGTTAGAAAATACGATGTGTTGTTTTCGGGTATTTTTGCCTTTGTTGGATAGGAAAGCTGGAGGGAGACAGGACATGTGGGGAGTAGAGAGTGGGGGAAGACATGCAGCAAATGGTCGAGGCCGGGAGTCGAACCTGTGACCTCTGTGATGAGAGCTATAGCCTCTGAACATGGGGCGCATGCTTGGCCAGCAGCGCCCTAATACGTGCTATGGATCCTTTCTTTCCACCTATATGCCGCAAACACTTTGGTGCACAATATGTCACAGTCACTCACAGAAACAGAAATATTGATGAGTTGTTAGACTTATTTTATCTGATGTGAGTATATGCAAGCTGTGACGGATTAGCTTATAAAGGCGCAAACAAACCTTATGCAACCAATCTCCAAACTGCATAGATTTTGGTTGCTGTCACTCCTCACAGAGGTATTCCAAACACTACTCTCCTCATTTGACTGTTTTCCATATTTTGTTCACTCTCGCACACAGAACCACATGAAAATAAGTTAAACAGTGACAGTTTCAGTGCATGCCTAACTTAACTTACTTCAAAGACTTAAAGAAAAACAACCTTCCTCTGTCAAGACTGAACATTTTTCCTACCAATAGCTCCTCGCTGCGTTATTTACATGTTTTATTTTGTGTATTTAATGTGTGGAAATAGAAAACCAGACGTCTTGGTTTAAGAAGCTGTTTGCTTACGCAATGGAGGTATTTACTGACTAACAACAGCTGGGCCTACTGGCTGCAGAGTATCTCAGACGTTCTGTCCTTATTTTGTGGTAGCACACTAGCATTGAATATGTTTCTGAATAGTTTAAAGTGGAATAAGGTGGTGCAACATTTGGAGTTTTTTGTAGCTTTCAGTATTGATGCTAAGCTGTTCCCAGGTCTACTTTTCTACAAGATTCAGAGATGTGAAAAATCTTTACATGTCTTTGGTTTGATGTGAATGAGCATGTTTTATTCAAATGTTTGACTGTTCCTTGAGAGGAAGAGAGTTTTATTATCAGACAGAAGACCTTGCCTCAGAGACAGACAGCCTGTTTCTGGTAATAAAAAGACAAAGGTGCAATTGCCTTTGGCTACGTATTTCAGCCTGTGGGAGGCCGTGATTGCTCAGTGACCATGTCTGCATTAGTCATGCAGCTCTCATGAGAGTCTCCCACAAACTGGGTCAGTACTGCCTGCATCATTTCACTTCTACTATCAAAGCAAGTGGCTTAGTTAGGGCATTTTTATCTCAATGAATGTTACATTTTTGTATTTTATGCTTTGATGATAATCGCTGCATCCTCTATTCTGTCCATAGGAAGCAGCGGTTCCAACTGCAGTAAGAACGAGGGGCGAAAGTCTGGGGGCAGTGGCAGTGAAACTGAGATAAGGAGCCACAGAGCTCCTAGCGAGCGCTCAGTGGCTCCCCCCAGTGAGCGAAGTGTCCGTAGCTCTGTCAGCCACCGCAGTGCCAACTCGCACTCCATAGCCTACGGTCCTGGCCTCGTTTACGGCCCCCCTGGCCTGCCCCCCCAGCCCCAGCATCTGTCTTCAGCAGCACCTGGTGCACCCCCGGGAAGAGAGCTCGTCACTGCGCCGCCTGAGCTCACCGCTTCACGCCAGTCACTGCGCATGGCAGTTGGAAATGCGGGAGAATTCTTTGTCGATGTGATGTAACCCAGGCTGTAGGCTGATAACAAAGTAGCAGAAAAGGACCTTCTAGTGTCATTGTAAGGAAGAGTAGGACAGTATGAAAAGACAGGAGGGAGGAAGGGTTGCGAAAGCTGTAACCCAAGGCCTTGATCCAGCTTCTCCAAAAGCAGAAATAAAAACCGTGCTGTATGTGTTGAGAGAAAATGTTCCTCCTCTCTTATGCTTTTCTTCCAAGTAGTAGTGGCCATACTTTCTTCAGTGAAGAAACCCCCTCACTCAAGATGGAACCAAAGCGCCTCTCTGTTTCCTCTCTTCAGTAGGGAAGAGTTTGCATGAGGACAAAAGAGCAAGAGAGGGAGGGAAGCGGTGGAAATGAAAAGCTGGGGAAGATGACTCAGCGCTTTGCTACATGGATGTTTTTCATTTGTTCTTCTCTTTCACTCTTCACTTTGCCTTCCTTATCTTTCTCTGTCCTCCTCCCCCACCCCTGCTCACCACAAACTGAGAGAAAGAAGCCTCTTCCTTCCTTCTGTTCTTTCAATCCCCAAACAAAAAAAAAAGAAAGCTGAAACGAACGCTTTTAACTTTATTCAGACTTTTTAACTGTTTGCTTGACTTGAGAGAGAATGAAATGGGAAAATGTGTTTGTAGTGCAAGAGAATCACAGTCCTTACTGTAAGAATGCATTTTGTTTGATTATATATGTAGTTGTCTACAACTAGTCTCATTTATCAACGCTAAAAATGAGCATCCAGCTTGAAGAGTCATTTTTACACTACATAACTGCATTTTCATCTGTTAACCAGAGCATTTTCCGACTCTGTTGTGATAATGTATAGTGAAAAAAAAAGTTTCTTAACATGTCTTTCACACTACTCTTTTATCAAGGAAAAATGTCTTTTTATTTATAAATATAGTTTTATGACTTAAATCTGCTGCTTTGTGTCATGGTGTTATTTGTGTGAATGTGCATGTGTGAAACAAGAGGCTGCAGCCTGGTGTGTTTATTTTCCTTCACGGTATCTGAGGTCATATTTGCATTTAAAAGGCACTGGATTCCAGACAGTCCAAGATCAGGAATGTGAAGGTTAGACAATGTGGTGCACAGATGTGTGTGTGTGTGTGTGTGTGTGTGTGTGTGTGTGTGTGTGTGTGTGTGTGTGTGTGTGTGTGTGTGTGTGTGTGTGTGTGTGTGTGTGTGTGTGTGTGTGTGTGTGTGTGTGTGTGTGTGTGTGCGCGTCTGGGGATTGGGGGCATGCAAGAGAATTAGCTTGTATACATTAGTTGCCTAAGAACAGACTGATCCAATGCAAAATGTTCCCTTTGGTGTGTGAGTGGAGTACCGATTCTTTGTGTAGTTTAATTTAAAATAAATTAGAGTTTAATCAGATGGCTTCTGTAGGAAGCAGTGCAGAAATACACCCTTATATATATATATTTTAAAGGACTTCTATCAATTTACTGAGGGCGGAAGTAGTTTCAGATCAGTTCTCTGCCTCTGGAGGGAGAAAGATTCCACAAATTACATTTTGATGGAGAAAGTTGAACACATGCCAACATGGTGTTAAGTTATTTTAACATGTTGAGTAGCCTTCCATTCTGACTTAGGCAGGCTGTGCAGGGTCATTTAGTTAAGCGAAGACCCAGAACTGATACAGTGAGCAGATCTGTTATGTATAGAGTCATCACAATGGGGAATAAGTTACCAGTTACTATAATTGAAGCACTCAGTAAAGCCATTTGTTTTCTTAAATGAAAATGTGTTTTGGCCTTGGTAAAAGTGTTTTGCTATTGTAATTTGTTTTATAATCAGAGGTGTCAAAAGTACTCACATTACTCAAGTAGAAGTATAAATACTAGGGTTTATAAAGACTTCTGTAGAAGTTGGAGTATCAACTCGAGCTTTTTACTCAAGTAAAAGTGTAAAAGTACTGGTTTCAAAACAAAAGCTTTTGGATGGGCCACAGGGGCCTATAGTGCACTACCCCACCTCCCAAAAAAACGTTTTTCTAAAGCCCATAATGACTATAATGATATATTTATATGTTAATGTATCATGTTCATACTTCTCATCCAACCACAATCAAATTCACTCTATCCGGACAGCGCAATTTATCGGGATAGGTTTTGTTTTTTTGTGTGTTTTTTTGAACAATGACAAGCCGGAATGAAATTAGAGTAAAAAGGTTATTTTTAAAATGTAAGGGGTAGAAAGTACAGATAATTGCGTGAGTAGAAGTAAAAAGTTGGCTGAAAAATAACTACTCCAGTAAAGTATAGATACCCAAAAATTCTACTTAAGTAAGGTAATAAAGTATTTGTACTTCGTTACTTGACACCTCTGTTTAAAATGTAATACCCTACGAGCCAACGCGTGCACTGAGATCCTCGGGCAGAGGTTTACTGTGCATTCCTAACACAAAAATGATAACAAAATGGGACAGGGTGTTCGCAGTGAGGGGTCCGATACTCTGGAATCATCTGCCCGAGAATGTCAGGTCTGCTGAGTCAGTGAGCTCTTTTAAATCCCTTCTTAAAAGAGCTCACTGACTCAGTGAGTGAGCTCTTTTAAATCCCTTCTTAAAATATACTTTTATCGCAGAGCCTTCCCGGATTTTATTTGAATTTTATTTGACTTTATTTGATTTCAACCATCTTAAGAAATACATTTTGGGGCAGCAGTAGCTCAGTCCATAGGGACTTCGCTGGTTCGAATCCCAGTATAGACAAAGTTTGGCAAGTGGACTGGTGGCTGGAGAGGTGCTGGTTCACTTGCCTGGGCACTGCTGAGGTGCCCTTGAGCAAGGCACCAAACCCCCAACTGCTTGGGGTGCGCTGGTTGATGGCAGCATCCTCACTCTGACATCTCTCCCTAAGCATGATCACTGCATGTGTGTGAATGATTGTGTGTATATACTGTGTGTGTAGCATGTCCAAAAATAGCAAGAGTGAAAAAATTGAATTTCCCCCCTTGGGATTAATAAAGTACCTTTCTTTCTTTCTAAAAATAATTGTATTCCTTTAGAGTTCTTTTAGGGGAATGTTATGTCTTTTAAAATAAGTTTTATTACTTTAAATTGACTTGTGTGTTTTTAAGATCTGCCTGTTTTTTTTTTCTGCCCATGTGAAGCAGTTTGTAACATGGTTTTTGAAAAGTGCTCAACACATAAAATTATAATTATTATAATAATAATAATTATAATATTATTATTATTATTATTATTATTATTATTATTATTATTATTATTATTATATGTAAAAATGTTTTTCCATATGTAAATTTGTTTCCAACTTTGTAAAAGTGTTTCATCTTTTGTAGATGTGTTTTGTCCTTCAGGGCCACCGTACTATGATAAAAACAGCACAAACTGAGCAGTGGTCTTTGGAGCTTATCGAAACACGGCCTGGGTGCGGTTTACACATCCCTCCAGCCGCGCCTTTTCCTGTCACAGCGGAACGGCGCTGCGTCAGGACGGCGGGTCAGCTGACAGCGATCAGAGGACCAGGAGGAAGGAGGAGCGGAATTAGCGGGTGTGTGGACTAGGAACCTACCGGATCCTGACATCGGCTTTAACCTAGGAGCGAAAGACCGGTGGCGCTCGTGAGAGAACTAGGGTAAGCTTAGCTCAGTCGAAATGATATGATGTTTCCCATCAAATCCATCAATTACAGACAATTAACCGTTTACAGCAGCCAGGAAAACCTTCAGTTGGAGTCGCTGTTAGCATTAGCGCCGTTAGCTGCCGCGCCGTTAGCTAACGTCGAGCTAGCAGCGGCAGCTAGTGGGAAAACGGATGTGGGCGACGTGTTTCCTTCAAAATAAAAGCACAAATAATCTGATATATGTGCTCAAAACAACAAAATTATATCGAGTATTGTATTTAAAAGCCTGCGTGTTCACATGTAAGTGAGTGAGAATGAAATGAGTAAGCTGTGAATATATCTTCAAACAGTCTGAGTCTTTTTCCTCACCGGAAGTCAGTGTGGGTTTAACGCTGCTTCGCTGAGCGTCACCGCCAGCTAGCCTGCTATCCAAGCTAAATTAGCTTACTATCCTTCAGTCGTTGTATTCTCCATCACTTCGATCCCACCTGAAGGTCAAGTCTCCATCAGTGCAAGAGCAACAAACCATTAATCGAACTGAAGGTCTCGAGGAAACATTTCATTCACAGGAGGAGGAAGAAATGAGAAAATATGAAAAATGTATGAACGATAGGAAATGGCCTGAGTGAGCAGACATCTTGACTTCGGCCAATAAAACGAGAGATTAACCCAACTCGGGTCATGTTGACGGATATTCAGTCACGATTTAACATTGTTAACATAAGGAAAATATGCCCTTAATGTTAGTAATATGATGGTGTAATACGAGTCTTTCTCAGGGTGTTGAAGGTGTCTGGCCTCTGTCTTCGAGGAATTTGAAGCATGTCCTTCATCCCTCTGGATTCAAGAAGCTTCATTATTGAATGAGGGGGGGAATCATGTTTGTCTTGGTCTATAAGCATTTCAAACCTAGTGTCAAATTAATTTGGTGTGTTTTGGTGCTACTTCATGTAAAGCCTCGACCGATGCAAACTGCATCTTGTAGTAAAATGCAACCCAGTAAGATCAACAGATTTGTAACTGGCTACCTGATTGCATCCTGCTTATAACTGGAGGCTGCTAATCTGGTGTTAATCTCACTTTAGAAGGAAAACAAGGACTTGGCTGTGAGGGTGGTGACAGCAGAGTTGTTTTAGCCTATATTGCAGTGATTTTCTTTCTTTCTTGTATGTATGTATGTGTATGCACATGCACACTTCAAAAATGAGTCACCATCTCAGGGCAGCTGCAGGGTTTATTCAGTTGGCAGTAGAGTGATCTGTGTGTGTGAGAGAGAGAGAGAGAAAAGGAGAGACAGAGAAAGCGGATGTGAGGGACAAGTGGCTCCCTGTACTGATGATGGTCACTCACATTTCACTGCTTTCACTTCTCTATCACCCCTCTTTCCTTTCCCTGCTTCCTTCCTGCCATCTCTATCGCTCTGTTTCTTTCTCCCCCTCAGGCGGGGTTTGGTTCCACCATGGCCAGTTGGGACTGAGAAGCAGCCACAATGATTGGAGGATTGTTCATCTACAACCACAAGGGGGAGGTCCTCATCTCCCGGGTCTACCGAGATGACATTGGGTAAGTTTCCAGTAGCAAAACCTCCTAATGATATTTCCTAATTATAAGGGACTCTGTGTGTGTGTGTGTGTGTGTGTGTGTGTGTGTGTGTGCGTGCGTGCGTGCGCTTGAATGCCCAGATCAGTGGGGGGGGGGGTGAACAGATTGGGACTAATTCTTCTAGGATAAGAAAAGATTATGTCTCTTTTCGCAGTTAAGTAATTTTTCTGTTTTGTTATATCCTCTATAAAGGATTTAATATACAGGGAAACTGCAATCACACCAAGGACGCTGCTAACATTCATTAAAGAACAGTGATACGCGTGTTTAGAATTTAATAAGCATGAATAAGCATTAATATTCTACAATTCTACAATTTCATTTAGCAGACGCTTTTGTCCAAAGCGACCTACAACACAAGCAAGAATTTAGACTGGAGGGAAAAACCTTAGTAAGTGCGACAAAGTGCTTCAAGTTGATTGGCCACAGGTTCTGCCAGGTTTTTTTTTTTTTTTTTAAAGATAATGTAGCCACAGATAATCACAACAAATAATTCTAGTCAACAATATCCGAATATACGAAGACAAAGATTCTACCTATACATTGATGGTAGGTGCAAGTGTGAAAAATGTCCCCAGACAGTTCTCCAGGTGATCATGTTTTCCGAACCGTACTATGCAGTTTTATAGATCAGATGCAGCTGCATGAAACCCCATCCAAATGATGCAATTGAGCTATTAATAGGGAAGTAGCTTGTTTATTTATGTGTGAGTTGAAGTGAAGCTATGTTCTGCAACTGAAAATGTTGACATTTTTTGAGAATAGACAAAATAATCCAAACAAGGTAAAAAAGAAAAATATTTCCCCTGTTTTTGGCATGGTGGAATGGGAGTAACTAATTTACATTTAGTTGATACAACACATTTAAAATGCTTGAAAATAATAACTATTGTCTTAAATGGTTCACTATGATATGGCCCTTTGAAGAGACTTTAACCCCAAGAATGCTGAGGCAGAAGGTCATAAAAAGAGGCTGAAGATAATCATCTGTGAAGAGGAAATTATCCCACTAGAGCCTGGCTGACCCTTCAGATGAAGACTGAGATTAATGTTGCCTAATGTTGTGAAAATACGTGGGGAAAGGTGTGGTACTCATCATATAAGGTAACACACCATCACTTTAATCCACATAGACCCATACAGGGTAATGGGATTTCTACGGAGGGGAACTCTTCTTTGTTTTCTCTCTTCCTTTCCTCTTTCTTATGTTTGTGTGTTTGTTTGTTCTAATGTGATACACCTATACAGTAGATCTCCATGCTTACATCCTATTGTCACGTTCTGTTTTGTGTAAACTCAGCCATCCTTTGTAATTGACTTGATTTGTAGGTTTTTCTCACGAGCAGACACTATTCCAGCACCATGTAGACTTCCAAAGTGAGGGCTGTAGATTCAGAGCGGACACAAGGAAAGAAACTGATTACCTAATGTTAGATTTGTGGGTACACAGCTGGGTGATTGGGGTTAAAACACCACGTCTCTCAGGACAGTTTTTGTTGTAGTTGCAGAGTAAGGCAGAGAATAGTACGCGCTGCATCCCGGTAACGTTCGGTGTTGCATCACAGCAGACTGAGCCGCTTTAAATACTGTTTGTATTAGATTAATGTGAGGTCGGCAGGTTTGTTTCAATGGCAGACAGACTGATGTGTACACGGATCTGTTGGATGTTTTGTCCTGCTTCCAGGCTGTAGTCAGTGATGTCATTGTGGTTACTTTATTAACACTCCTTCTGTGTGTAGCACTCGCACAAATACAGTGCACCACAAAGTCACCATTTTAATACAAGTAGTGAAAAACAGGGAAAAGACATACTGACTTTTCATGCTGTGTTTAGTAGAAAACTAACATTGAAAAGCTGAATTTGCACATTTTCAATTCCTTGTTTTCTGCCACAGTCCAGTATATGATACAACTGCAGTTCCCCATATTGGCCCTAGCTCTTTTCCTCTCCTTTAGGCTTCCATGCTGGTGAGTCAGTCCTCTCATTGGTGAAGGGGAGTAGTGGTCATTTAGCCCTGCATGGGAGTCTTACTTATTTATATGGTAGTAAGGAAGGAAGGAAAGCAAGGTGTTTATCAACCTGACCCTGTGTCATTGGCCTGTGTCTGTTATATTTCTATTAGTTTTGAGAAGATCTTACCTCTTCTGTCTCATAAGGGTCAAATCACATATGATGAAACAAAACAATGTCACCCTAAGTCAAGATTTCAACGTCTACCTTTTGTAGATCCACTGTGAAGTGCTATTATCCAGTCTGGGACACAACACTAGGAACATGGTCCTTGGGTCCGGGGTTTTAGACTCATGACGCTGCTCTTTTAATATTGAACTGACACCTATGGCACACCTGTTTCATGTTGCAACAAAGCTGGAAGTAAATCAAGTCATAAATGAAGCATATGATCCAATAACACATGGATTAAAGAGCAACTTCCTCCCCCAACACCCTGTTTCAGTGATGGCGCCATTCTGCACACCATGTTACTCACTCTTTCTGTGTACATGAAGCACGAAAATGTCTCTTGTGCATTTTTGTCTCTCTCTCCTCTCCTTTTACTTCATTCTTTGTTTCCTCTCTATCCTCCGTATCACCATTTTCCTCCATCTGTCCATCTTGGCCCCTGTAGGAATAGGTAAGAGATACTCCAGCCTATCAAAGCATGACCCCCCCCCTCTCCTTTCTCTTGGCCACCACCAATCAACGACCCCCCCCCCCCCCCTGAAAAACCCTGAATTGCATGCCCATTGATTCCACATCGACTTTCCTCGATACTCCCTCTAAGCATGAGTCACTTGTCATGACTTTACAGTGGTGGATAATCCACAGAGCTAAGATACCATAGCCAGCCAATCAACGCCAAAGTGTTCAGCCCACCCGAGCATTAAAGATGCTAAAAAAGTCAGCGCTACCAGTGCTTACGCATGGAGTCTGAGCATGGGATATGTTAAATAAATGAAGTCCTCTAAACTGTCGGTTCTACCCTGATTTTCACAGATCCAAACAAGTGATCCTTTTCATTGTTTAAGTATAGTTTGATGGTTCTCATTGTTAAAACTTGGTTTTTGAGTTGAGTGACATACACTGGAATCAAGTGGGATTTTGTTTGAATTGAAATATGGTAAAAAAAAAAAAAGGGCAAAATGCCATTTAATGGTTTTAATTTCCATAGATATAACTAGGGATGCACGATATTATTGGCACATTATCGATATCGGACGATATTGGCTTTAAAATGAACTATCGGATATCAGCCAACACGCCGATATCTGCCGATATAATTAACCGATATAATGAGTTGCTGCACACATGTTGGACTCATGTTTAAAGTTAAATTTGGATTTAAGCAGCAGTCTGTAAGGTACATGTAGCTGACTAATTTAGGCACATTTACTGTCAAAGAGTAAACCATTTTATTTAATTTGGGTTTAATTGCTGTACAGTTGCACTTTTCACATTTTCCCTGTGAACAGAGGTTAGGTTTACTTACTATGTCAAATGTGAAATTGACCAATTTGCCCTGGTTGTGGGAATTGTTATCATTGTCTCAGGGAGAGCATCATCCAAGTTTTAAGTAGGATGTATCCATTTGTATGAATTTTGTTTAGGCGTTTTTCCACCGCAGGAACTTTACCCTGGAACTAGGGACTTTACCTCTGAACTACGTGCGTTTCGACCGGAGGAACCAGGGTCTAAATTTAGTTCAGGGGGTAGATAATCTCCCCCCTGAAAAGCCCCTGCTTGGGGGGGTAGTACTTTTCTAAAGTCCTGGAACTTTCGTTTGAACGTAACAGTGTTTGAGGAGTTTACACAGTTGTTGAAACACAGAGGGAGTTCCTGGGAATGCATACTAGTTTAGTATTTTATTTAAGATTTAAAAATATTATTTAATATAATTTTTTTTCTCCATACGTCACTGGCCTGATTTGCACAATCTACCCAGGACTGCAGCCCGCAGTCGAAACGCAGACAACAGTGAGGGCACAGGAACCTTTTAGTTCCGGGGGAAGTAGTTCTGGGGGCTAAAAGACCCCGGAACTCTTGGTTGAAATGCAACTTTTGAAAGCAATTGTCGTAAATAAATATGCAGCATGAAGTATTTTTCTTATTTTGCACAAAAAATGAATATGACATAACAGATGTGAGTGTCACCATAATACTGTACGCTAATTCCAATGCAGAAGAGAATTGATGATCTCTGTTATTAGGTGTGTGGGAAAAAAATATCGCTATCGGTGATCGGCCAAATGAGTTGTAAAACATCGGCATGTCGAATATTGGCAAAAAAATCTAATATCATGCATCCCTAGATATAATTATATCATAAGGTCATCAACCTTCTTAGTTCTTACATAGCTTGTTAGATGAAAAAGCTGGACATCAAGTCAACCTCCTGGACTGAACTGATGTCCCTTCTGTCCCCTTCTCATTTATGAAATTACAATTGTTTTTCTTCACAAGCGACCAAATTGACCCAACCATAAGATGAATGTGGAGATTTTAGAAAATGTTCAAATCTTGTTTTTATAAAGAAAACCGTATTGGAATAAAATGGAGAATGTTGCTGTCTTTAACACTTTTTAAATTAAGCAATCTTTTCATTGTATTTTGAAAGTGTCACATTGAAATGAAACTAAATATCATCACGTGTCCAAATGAAGCACTTATGTCATCGGTATTTAATGACCATAAAAATGAAGATAACCTGCAGTATACTGGGTGGATGACAGCTCTGCTAATGGGCACACTTGTGTTCTTTTTTACAGTCACACACTCACGTGCGATCTTTTCTGCCAGCTATCTTCAGTCATTGCACTTGGCGAGTTGACAGTTGTGTCATGTCTCTGCTGCAGTGACGACTTAAAAAAGGCAACTCTACAGTTTAGTTGTGGGGTAACTTGTCCTACTTTGGTCCCCATGTCTTTTCATCGGTCATTCCTCTGGGACCATAGCGAGTGAACTTGCTTCACAGATAAGTGACACCATCCGCTGTTGTAAAAAATATTCAATCATCAATCAATCTTTATTCATATGGCGCCAATTCATAACAGATGTCATTTCAAGACACTTCCTTTTAACAGGCAGAAACCTTGAGCAGAACTAGACTCATGTTGAGCAGCCATCTGCCTCAATGGTGTCGGGTTTGGAAAGGGAATAGAGGGAGATGCAGAGAGAGGGATGGATATAGACAGATGACAATAACAACAATATCATTAAATACTATTGACATTCAATTTGGCATCAAATGTAATTAATACTGGTACTAAAGCCTGAATATAAGACAATCCCACTTTTTTCAGATGTATTTGGATGAAAAAAAAACCTGTCTTATATTCGGGTCAGTATACAGTACTTCAATTTAAATATGATGCTGATCAGCTAAAAAATCTGACACTGGTAATGTTTTTGGAATATTTCCCATCATTGTACTGTTCATTACTCCTTAGAGCATCAATAATGGAGGGATTGAATTGTCAGTTGGGTTCTTTTTGCATAAATAATAAGTCCAGTAGAGGTGTGAAAAAATATCGATACAGCAATGTATCGCGATACTTTGACCTCCAATATGATATTGATATTTCAACTCTTAATATCGATATTTTTGTAATAATAAAAATGCACATTTTAGCTGAGTTGGAACTAAAATACAACTTCAGAATTTCAAAAACAATGAAGTGGAAAAGTTGTTTTCAATCAAATAGTTTTGACGTAATTTGTCCTTTCAATTTTGAATAATATTGTGTGATTGACATAAACACCACCCTTATTATTTCTTAGTTTACTGTGTAGAATATCACAATATATCACAATATTGTGATATCGTGATACATCGTGATACTATCGTATTGTGACCCAAGTATCGTGATGCGTATCGTATCGTGAGGTAATTGGCAATACTCACCCCTGAGGTCCAGTAAAAAAAAATTTGACAAGACATGAGGACAATTTATTTCATTACACTCAGCTGATAGTATCTTATCTACACGTTTAAAAACAAAGTAATTAAAAGTACTTTTGAAAAACAAAAAAAGAGCGTCTCTATATGTTCTCAGTTGGATTTTGTATCCCGTTCTGAACGTGCTTCATCCTGTCCACTAAGCCCTGTTATTTAACCAGAGTTGCATCTCCACAAAATATGCTTGCGCGTATTTATACTTATAGGTGAACTTTTTCATCTTTCAAAGATTCAATTAAGCCAAATATGAATGTATGTCCAGATAAAGATAACTTTTGGACCATCTGTGGTTAAAATGGTTTAGTTTCCATGGAGTCCTGTTAGTTATGATACTGTTTAGATTTCAACCCCAACTGCCCAATTATCTTCATTTTACACTAAACATTATTTTCCTCTTCCACATGCATCTTTGCAAACTCTCTCAGTTCACTAGAAAATGTTTTGCTATCAGCTGTTTTTGAAAAGGTGGGACGTTGTGTTTTTTCAATGTATGACAGCTGAGTGGTAACATTTTTCCCAGGATCTCACAGGGTGGGAAAGTGCAACATGATCCCACAGTGTGATGTGAAACATATTTTTGAACACCTAAAGTAAACGTCTTTCTCTTTCTCTCTGTTCCTCTCTCTGTGCCTCCTGGCTTGTCCTCCCATTTCAGACGTAATGCAGTGGACGCGTTCCGTGTGAACGTGATCCACGCCCGGCAGCAGGTTCGATCCCCGGTGACAAACATCGCCCGCACCAGCTTTTTTCACGTTAAGCGCTCCAACATCTGGTTGGCAGCCGTCACTAAGCAGAATGTCAACGCCGCCATGGTGTTCGAGTTCCTCTACAAGATGTGTGACGTCATGACTGCCTACTTTGGCAAGATCAGCGAGGAGAACATCAAGAACAACTTTGTGCTCATCTACGAGCTGCTGGATGGTATGAGACCTCATTTCTATGTCAGATCAATTGTGTTGCATAAAATAGATGAAGTAATTGCTCTGGAAACATTATAATCAAAGCCAGAGCTCACTCGCAACCTCAAGCACATCTGTACAACTTTATAATAACATCTAAACTTAAACTTTGTATCAATCCTTCCAGTCATAGGGTTATGTTTGTCCTACCTTTTCCTGTATCTGGTCTTATCTCTTACCACCAGTTATCTGTTTGTGTTCATACAGAGATCCTGGACTTTGGCTACCCCCAGAACTCAGAGACCGGAGCTCTGAAGACTTTCATCACCCAGCAGGGCATTAAGGGACAGGTCAGGGAGACAAGTTTGCTCTCAAATCCAGAGATTAGAAGGATACACTCTCAGATGCCTGTTAATAACGAACACTTCGTTAAAACCCCAGCTGACTCCTGTCATGATGGTTGTTAGATTTGTATTATAATGAGTCTTATAGAGATTTTAAGGGGCTGTAGTTTGAGGTGTATTGTATTATTAATAGAACCTATGTATGCCTGTGAGGGTAGACTTAAAATTGAATACAGCTGTGGTGTAACTCTGGACCTTACAGTTAAATCCTGATGGATCAACACATCATTTTATGAGATTAGTGCATATTATAATTTAAATTCCTTTGTGAATCAAAATCCATCAGACTTTTAGTAGCAGCTGTCAAGCCCTCCAAACATTGCATTACACTTGAACCTGCAATAACTACAATTTAATTTGATTATATATATGCTGACAGTGAGGAGAGTCACATTAGTGTCTCCATGAATTTTAAACATTACATTGTTATAGGCAACCACTTAAGGAACACTGGTACAGGCATTTCAGCATAGCTATTAGACCCTTGTTTAGCCCATCATGCCAGAAAATTCGAAATATTGGATTTGCATATATTCATTATTTTGACCTAAAAAAAACCTTTACCTACTTTTCACCTCACTTGTTTACTTTGGGAACACGTGCTATTGGTGTGATTGCTTGGAAATAACTTGGTCTCTTCTCTGTTTCCTCCATCTTGGTCTGGACTCTTCAAACTTCAGCACCAGGTAATAAACAGATCCTATATATATATATATATATATAGAAAAAGTAATTCGATCCATTCATGGAGCTGTGTGATATTTGTTATTCTCCCTGCCCCTCAGTGCTAATGATCCCCTTTTCATAGCTTTCCTTCTATTGTCAGTCTGTCAGCCCCCCTCTCTTTGTCCCAAAGTGATTCAGTTTCTGCTCCCGTCCCACAGACAAAAGAGGAGCAGTCTCAGATCACCAGCCAGGTGACGGGGCAGATCGGCTGGCGTCGCGAGGGCATCAAGTATCGCCGCAATGAGCTTTTCCTGGACGTACTGGAGAGTGTCAACCTGCTCATGTCGCCGCAAGGTCTGTTTAAGTGGGGACTGCTGACATGCATGATTTATGGAAATTGTTACTCAAAACAAAAAGTGGCGGTGGTTCATCTGAGAAGAGTGTGTGGTTTTCATGTATTTATGAGTTTCAACAGATTAACATATGTCAAGACTGCCAACTTGTACAGAAACATAGCAAATCAACTCACCAATAGGTCCTGTTAGTGCCTGATTTGTGGTTTTTAATAATGTTAAGATAAGATAAGATACTCCTTTATTCATCCCACAACGGGGACATTCATGGAGTTACAGTAGCAAACAAAAAGGTGTACAGTACAAGAATTCCAACAAAAATATATATAGAAAAGAAATGCTCATCAGAGACGACAGCTTTGCCATAATTCTCCTGTCAGCCACCACCTCCACAGGGTCCAGGACTGAGCTGGTCTTCTTCACCAGTTAGTTCAGTCTTGCTCTCCTGTATCCTGTCCACCCACAGCAGGTGAAATCCTTCCAATGTGGCGTTCGTGTCCGGTGTTAGCTCTGTTAGCATGGTGCTACTCTGGTGCTGGGTTAGCTCGTCCACCTTATCGTAGATAGATCTTACATTCCCCATAACGGTGGGTGGGTCAGTTGTTTTTTTGTTTTTGTTTTTTATTTGGAATCACAGGAGTTCATAATTGTACAAATTACATCTGTCACTTGTCATCCATAGTGATCCACCTTGTTTTTTAATGTTACAAGACAGAACTCGATAAAAACAAAAACAAACAAACGTTAAAGAAAAGGACAATGACAGAACATTGGGTGTCTGTTTCACAAGAAAATAATAAATACAAATACTTGTATTCACAGAAGTAAGTTTGAATACCTTAAACCAAAGAAGGTCTTTTTTTTAGAAATATAAGACATCCACGTACTCCACACTTCCTCAGATTAGTCTTTCTGAAGCTTCAAAGAAAAGGTAATCTGTTCCATTTTAAAAATGTCATAAATTATATCATACCAGTCATCGAAGGATGGTGGGGCAGGTTTAAGCCATTTTCTGGTTATGGCTTTCCTGGCAGCTATGCTCAATATTCCAAATAAATAAATAAATGAATAAATACATTTTCTATCATTGAATTTGTGGAGGTGTCCAATGAAGGGCTGGTTCCAACTAAAAGTCACATTTGTATAAAACACCTCCCTTAGTTCTTTATGTATATCAAACTAAAAAGGGTGTATTTTGGGACAGGACCAAAACAGGTGATGATGATTTGCTTGCTTAATGCCACAGTTCCTCCAACAGCTGGAAGAACCCGGCGGTGTAATTTCTGAAGTGGTGTTATAAAATATCTGATAAGACACTTCCATCCAAAAAACCTCCATGAGACTGAGCTCGTTATCTTCCATTGCAGTTCACAATATTTTTCCCACATCTCCTCAGAAATACATATATAAATGTATGAGGTTCTTTCTGTTCTCTTCATTTATAGACCTTTGTATAACCTTGAGATTAGTTGGTTAGTTTTTAAGACTCATAAAGTCACATTTTTGTCTTCCCCTCTCCAGGCCAGGTCCTGAGTGCCCACGTGTCGGGCCGAGTGGTGATGAAGAGCTACCTGAGCGGGATGCCCGAGTGCAAGTTCGGCATGAATGACAAGATTGTCATCGACAAGCAGGGCAAGGGAGGAGCGTCTGATGATGCAGGGAAGAGGTGAGCGACACAAGGAGGGTCAGCAAACCCCAAAAAATTGATGATCTTAAAAATCAACTGTCTTTCAAGAGAGTCTAAAAAAAAACCTGCGTCTTTAAGATTTAATATTCAGTATCTTTACGGGGAATGTTACTTTTGTTTCCGTTTTGTAAACCTTGACAAGGAAGTAGTTTTATTCTTGAGACCACCTTGTCTGTTAGCCCCGTGTCTGTGTTATGAGTGTTGTCTTGCTGTTTACAACAAGACAGGCTTTACAATTTATTTTATTTTTCTTTCCTTTGGATGCATCTCTCCTTTCTTTCCCTCTCTTTCTTTTCTATGTGCTGTACCTCAGTGATTTAGGGGGAGGAAGGTACTGTACTGACAAGAGTCCTCACCATCTGCCATATCAGCACATACACACACACACACACACACACACACACACACACACACACACACACACACACACACACACACACACACACACACACACACACACACACACACACACACACACACACACACACACACACACACACACAAACACACACACACACAAACACACACACAAACACACGCACAATATCACACTTGTCTTGTCAAAGCCTATAAGCACATTAAGAATCTGTACATCTCATGCACTTTTGCTTCCAACACACACAATACAAATCAAACACACCTCCTTAACTCTTAAGTGTTCTGCCCGGTGGTTGTTTCCCTCTTTGTGTTAATGTTGGTTAGTTTGATTTCCTCACCTCTTCCTGCTTGACTTGAATCTCTGTACCCCAACACATAACAGGGTTGTGATTGTCTTGTTTTTCATTTCATGTTTTAGTCCGTTTGTCTTAGTTGTTGTCTTTATGTGAACTCACATGTTTGTTTGTTTATTTTAATATGGACATTACTTTAGGGAGAGTAGTAGTTCTCTGTAATTGTCATATACAACTTCTTCAGAAATATTTGATACATTTACTAATATTCTCCGTCTCATTATCTGTCTCTGATGTTTGTTTGTTTTTGCTCCTGGCAGTGGGAAGCAGTCCATAGCCATCGATGATTGCACTTTCCACCAGTGTGTGCGCCTCAGTAAGTTTGACTCAGAGCGTAGCATCAGCTTCATCCCCCCTGATGGAGAATATGAGCTCATGAGGTCAGTAGATGGAGTTTGTTTTTAAGTCTTTATTTTGAAGCATGAACTTTTGTTATGAAGCTCTGCAGTTGTTAAAGAACAAGACTCAGGCAAACTTTGTGACGTGTGTTAGCATAACTAGATCCAGTCTAGCTTTATTTTGTAATGTGAAAATGGTGCTTAAAAAACAACTCTAACATTTACTTCTATTCTTCATGCAGATATCGCACCACTAAAGACATCATCCTGCCCTTCCGAGTCATCCCTCTGGTCAGGGAGGTTGGTCGCACTAAACTGGAAGTTAAGGTGGTCATCAAGTCCAACTTCAAACCCTCACTGCTGGCCCAGAAGATCGAGGTTAGTTCAGATAACTGTTTTAAACACAAGTACTCGAAACACACATGCTTTTTTTTTTTTATGAAAGCTTTACCATCACCAAATATAAACACAGACATCCCTTAGACCAGGGGTCGGCAACCTTTAACACTCAAAGAGTCATTTGGACCCAACAAAACAAACACTGGGAGCTGCTAATCCTTTTTGACATCTAAAATGAAGATAACAGTGCATATATGGGTTTTCTACCTTTTATGCTATGTATAAAAAACTATAGTGTGTTGCTTATGAAGTAAATGAAATGCTACAGAGAAAATGAAATTTTATTTCTGTAAGCAAAGAAAACATTTTGAACATTTTAAACTCCAGGGGAAAATAAACACTCTGGGAAGGTTTATGTCATAAAAAGCCAAACTTAAATTATCCGTCTGCAAAACAAAAACGCTGTTGGCCATCATCCTTTGTGTAACAGAGCATGTAACAGAGTGTTGACCTACATTTATTATTTTTTTAAAAAGCGAACTATTTCACTGAACAATATAAAATACCTATTTGCAAAATATAAGTGCCGATGTGTAAGACCCGCCGGTGGGAATTTTGAAGATTGTGATGCATATTTTGAAGGACAAAAAAAATTTAACAAATTATGCTGCTTTTTATTTTAATATTACAAACTCACAATAATCTTCAAATTTAGAATTATAATTTAAAAACTGACAAACAAAAATAAAATACATTTCAGTTGAGTAATTTTTTTTCCAAAGCCACAGGGAGCCACAGCATAAGGATGACAGAGCTGCATGCGGCTTCAGAGCCGAGGGTTGCTGACCCCTGCCTTAGACACTATGTTTGTATTTTGTTTGGTCTAATCTCCATTACTCCTCCTCAGGTGCGTATCCCAACACCCCTCAACACCAGTGGTGTGCAGGTGATTTGTATGAAGGGAAAGGCAAAGTACAAGGCCAGTGAGAATGCCATCGTGTGGAAGTGAGTAGCCGGTCTGAATGTCTTTACACACAACCCACACTTGTTTTTATGTTCTCTGTGTCAAGTTAATGATCAACTGCTTCTCTTTGCTGTTTTTGTTTGTTTAACCTTCTCTTTTACAAAACCCCTTTGTCTTACTGGAATTTGCTCTCATGACAAAAATGAAAGAAAAAAGTGTGCACAGCTTTACTGTTTGTTTGTGTTCAGGATCAAGCGCATGGCAGGAATGAAGGAGTCACAGATCAGCGCTGAGATCGAGCTGCTGCCGACCAACGATAAGAAGAAATGGGCCAGGCCTCCCATCTCTATGAACTTTGAGGTCAGACATTTTTTACACACACAAACACACTTGGTACTAATTTGGCTTTTTGTCTCGATTAAAAATGAAATATCTTGTTTGTCACACAGCTGACAGTAAAACATGACCAGAATGAGCAGCTAAGCAAATTATCTGTGTCAGCCATGCAAATCACAACCTGCTTACCTCACACACTTCCTGCTCATCTGGCTGTTCACATCCAACCGGTGTTGCCTTCATTTCCCAGCATGCCCCAACTTGTCCAAAACCTTCCTCCTCTGGTCTCTGCAGGTTCCTTTTGCTCCCTCTGGTCTGAAGGTGCGCTACTTGAAGGTGTTTGAGTCCAAGCTCAACTACAGTGACCACGATGTCATCAAATGGGTGCGCTACATTGGCCGCTCCGGCATCTACGAGACCCGCTGCTAAAGTTCGAACCCCCCTCCAGCCAGGCAGCGAACTGACCACTTTTACACCTTCATCTATGTTGTTAAGATTTTTTTCTTCTGCCCCCCCAACCCTATTTTGTCTCTCCCCTCCCTTCGATCCTTATAGCTTCTCTCATACACCCTCCACCTCCCCCCCTCCCTCCACCTCCACCCTCACCCCTTCTAATTAGGTGTTGGAGATTGAATTTACCTTGTTAAAAAATTAAAAAAAGTATGATATAACGCACAGATATATGCAAAATGTGAACCATTGTATCGTATATATCTCGTAGTGATGAGTAAACCTGTAAACCAACTGGTGTCCGAGAGAAAAAAAAAAGACAAGTGATGGAGGAGGGGACCAGGGGGAGAGGACTAGAGACGGTCTTTTTTTCAGGACGCCTTGTCGTGTTTATTCAGTGTTATTGTTCCACTATCTACCCCCGCCCCCAGTTACTTTAGAAGCCTCATAAGTCCTTGAGTTTATCCCTGGTAAGATGATTTGTAGCTGATGTGGTTAAATGGAAAACTGATATAGTTCCTGTGTATGAACTTTTGTCTCAGTAGAGTCTACCCTTCAAATTGAGATGAGTTGTCTGATTCTGTATTGTGGAACCTGATTGATATTTGATCTGTGTTTTTGGGAGCGGTCATGTGGATCAAAAGTGTCATTTCAATGTCTCCGAATGAATAGTTAGGAAAGAGAAGGAATTCATAGTGAGAGGTTTTTTTTTTTTTTACTTCCTAGAGGGTGCTCCATTTACTCCCACTTATATCTCCCACTCTTAGTGAAGTAAACACAGGTGAATCATTCCAGACAGTTTTGAGGTTTGACCGTCACCCTGATAAGTGAGTATATGACTTTAAATTTCCTCTTTCTAAAGTACTTAGATCAACTCTGTCACACTACTCAGATTCTGAGACGCTTCCTGGGTTCTCGGACAGTGGGAGTGTGTTTGCAGCAAGGCGAGGTCTCCCCCTGGTGTTCGCCTCGTCACTGTCCACTTCTTAATGTTTGTAGACCTGGTGACCGTTCTGTCCAATAAAATCTGACTATGTAACCCACCCTCTCACTCTCTCTGTGTGTGTGTGTGTGTGTGTGCGTGTGTGCGCGCGTGTGTGTGTGTGTTGACATTTGTTTGAGACTCACTACTGATGAGTCAAACTTAGAACGAGCTTTTTATATTTACATAAGGAGAGGGACCCCTTCCATGGAGGCCGCCATCTTGCTCTGCAACATTTTTACAGAAGCACTGAAGGAACAAACTATACACCAAGCAGATTTTTTATAAAGATTACTTGATAAAGGAAGGATCATACTTATCCAAGCGGCAACCTCCAGTCTCAAAATATGAAGCCCATGTGAAAGTGTTATAAACTGCAATTCATTGAGAATCCGAAACACCGGAAACCACATCCACACCAATTCAAAAAAGACAATCTTTGCAGCAGAAATAAGCATGTTTACAGCCTGGTTCAAAAAAAGTATTGGGTCTACGTAGCTAATTTCTCTATTGGCACACACTGTACGGGGGCTGAATTTTTTTCAGAAGATGTTAAAATTACGAGTTTTTGCCCAAATAAGGACATGACTGACTTGACTCCCGGACAGGAACACATAGGCTGTTTCTTAAACGGCCTGCTACATACTACCTACGAATGTAGTAGTCAGTATGTACTGCCTACTACACACTGCATTTGAATTTAGTATGTAGTATGACTGTCCTGTTGGATCTGGTCTGCAGTATGCTGGGCCAAACATCACTGAATTTCGGTTTGGGAAAGCGGAAGTAAACAACAGCCAAACTGATCACAAAACTGCTTCTTTAGCATCACTTATTATTTAAAAAGTTAAGAGGTGGTTTATAGTATAGTATAGTAGGCGGTTTCAAAACAGCCATAGCTGTGAGCTAGGAAACTCAAACCCCGCGTCTTTACGTCACACTGTGGCTGTTTCCAAAACCACCTACTATATTAGCAGTACGTATTGATTTGGCCAAAATTCAGTAAGTAGTATGTGAACAAGAGCAAAATCTGTAGTATGCCGAAACTCCACGGATGTCTACTGATTCTGGAAAATTTCACAGTATGCATCGGACCAGTCTGCCTTGCGTTCTGTTTCCCACAATGCACAGCGCTCGTTCCACTTTTTCATTTTCCTTCTTTTTTTGATGGGTGGGAAATCTGTTTTGGGCTAATGTGAAAGTTATTGAGTTCCATATAAACCATTTCTCAACTTTTTAAATCATAAGTGGATGCTAAAGAAGCAGTTTCTCTCTCAGCTTGGCCGTTGTTTACTTCTGAAACCGGAAATCCAGTGACGTCTGGCCCAGCATACTGCATGACAGATCGAACAGAACAGTCATACTAAATACTAAATTCAAACACAGTATGTAGTAGGAAGTACCCATTGCCTACTATATTAGTAGGTAGTATGTAGCAGGCCGTTTCTAAAACAGCCAATATCTTGAAAAAAATTCATTTGTGTGTGCCGATCGAAAAATGATCGGCACACACAAATGCTGTGTGTGTGGTTTCCGGTACTTCTGGAGCCAGCCTCAAGCGGATCCTCGATGAACTGCAGTTTTTAACACTTCTGCATTGGACTCATATTTAGACTGGAGGTTGCCGCTTCACTATACACCATGCACATTTTTATAAAGATTACTTGATAAAGGAAGGATCATACTTAGCACGCATCACAGGAGCTTCTTTTCTGGGGGTTGAGCAATACCGTTATATTCTCTTTTCTACACACTGTACCTTTAAGGCTTACTCATCAGGAATTATATATATCCCCAAATAATGGATCCAATTATAAAAGAAATAATTTATTAACCTAGTTTTTGAATGTATGCATTTCCTGGTTCTTTAATTCTTATGTCGGTAAATTGAATATATTACTTTGGTTGTACACAAAGCACAGGGGCTTTAAAGTTATATTTTTTGGGGCTTTTTGCCTTTTATTTAATAGGACAGCTGAAGAGAGTCAGGAGATGTGGGGAGTAGAGAGCAGGGGAAGACATGCAGGAAATGGTTGCAGCCGGGAATCAAATCGGCGACCCCTGCGACAAGGACTACAGCATCTGTATGTGGGGTGCTTAGACCGCTAGGCCACCAGCACCCCTAGCACAGGGGCTTAAGGGACATAATCATGACTTTAAGAAACAATAATCAATATTTTTCACTACTTTCTGACATTTTTTAGACCTGACAACTAATTATTTAGTATATTAAATTATTGTCAGATTAATTGACAATACTGATCATTTTCAAGAACACATTAATGGGTCAAGATCAAAAATACTTTGGCCAACATGTTTTAATACATTATTCCTGTCTTGCTTTTCCTCTACATCCAGGACATAAAACAAAAATAAACCCAAACAGTGAAATAAAACAGGATTAAAACACTTGCTGTTAAAAACAGTTACATTTGTATCTTGCAGTAGTGGCTGCTATAGGCCTGCCACTCGAGCCTTTCCCACTATGAACTCGTATCGTGGACATGCTGTTCATGAGAAGTTCACACTGATTTAAAGGAAGAGATTCCACAAGAATCAAGGTGAGACTTCAGAAAAAGTAGCGTAGCACCAAAATCTAGGCTGGATTTCTGCAGCAAATTATACACTCACTGTACTCTTGTACCAAAAGTTGGATTTAATGACTGTGAGCAGTGATTTTCCAACGTTGAAATCTGATTTTAACACACAGGAACAGAAGGAGTCTTTGTCCCAACAACTTTGACAAGTTCTTTCTGGAGACTGAGCCTATAACAGATCAATCTGACATCTGCCAACATTAACATTTGACTCATCTGACAGTAATGCGGTTCATCTTCAGATTACCTGCGATGGTACAATTTTTGACGGTTATACAAGGAAAACACAAGACATGCTGAATCAATGGAGATGCACACAACAGCCGGAAAACATCTAAAATATTCGACCCAGTCGTGTTACGTCAGTGCTGCAACAATGGCTCAGTTCAGAAGGGAGGAAGAAACACTCTAACTTTGTGCTCGTCTTCAGAAATGGGGAGGAAGGAGGTAGCTATAAACAGAAAATGTTGTTCCAGAGTCTCATTGGTGCAGAAAAATGGATCCCTCACACCATACAGGGTAATCTGACAAACTGGACTGATGAGGATTTTGAAAAATATTAGGTTCATCCTTTATATTCTGCCCTCTGTGTGCTGCAGGCTTTAGTCATGTGCTCATAGGGTGTAGTAGGGTGTTTGAAGAGTTCTTTGGTCACTGCAAAGATGTAATACTTCATACTGTAATCTTGTGTTTCAGATGAAGTTTATTATTTGTTAACAGGCCCAGGCGACGCAGGGTCTGCACTACAAAAATACATAGAACTCCTCTATCTCTCATCATGTTGATCCACTGCTCAGCCTGTAAAGCACTTCTAAACAGGGACGACTAAGATCACTTTCTGTACAGAGGCGAAAGAAAGGACAGAACTTCTACAAAAATAAGTATTTCCACATCCATATTTAAACGGGTCACGACTTTCTCAAACACCACATCCAGTTTGAAATTCATCCTTTGAGGACTGAACGTTTAAGAGTTAATTTGTTACTATTAATGAAAGCTGAACCCAGGTCCATCAACAGATGAAGTATGTTGACAAGAGACATTTCAAACATGCCGACGCAGGAGCTTGCACGCAAAAACATGACATGCACATACACACAGACACTTGCAGCCCCAAAGCAGGCGAACAAACGTGGGGAAAAAAGCTGCTGTTTAGAAGGACATTTAACACTTAATCCTCAGAGTCAGCTCAAATTGTAATCTGGAGTCCCCGCTGTTATTTCAAATAAAAAGACAAGTTGATTTGTTGTTAGTACGAGCAGATTATAAACCGCCCGGCATGAGCAGATCATTAGAATGTCCAGTTTTCCTGACCTGCTCTAGAAAAACTTCCCACCACAGATATCCATATAACAGTGTCTCTGCGAGGTTTCAGCTAACCTCTCCCACACCAAACTCAATGTGCTGATCCAACATGTGACCAAAACAACCTGGGAGCCCTCCTGCTAAAGAAAGCTGTGAAAAAAACATAAACAAGATCTTTTACCTCACTAGAACGCCACTTTTAAGAATACGGAGTATAATAGCCACACGTATTCCTAATCCACAGTGAGGGGCTTAAAAAAACTCAACATCAAAAGTGACTGTGACAAATTAAACTAGCTTTCAAATAACTCAGGTGACTAGTGGAAACTTTACTGACCGTTACACAAAAACAAAAAGAGTAAAACTGGCTGTTAAAATCAAAAACTGTGGGGGAGACTGGCTGTCATGGTTAAAGTGAAACTGACGCGCTAAAGGTCAGAGTAAAATCCTAAACAACAGAAAGAATATGGAAGCAGGAGCTTGGTGAAAATTGCGTTCCTTGACAGATCAGATAAAACTGACTGAGGCCCAGAAAAGAGCAAGGAAGTCATAAACGCTCTAGTTTTCATCATCTTCGTCATCATCATCGCTGATGAGGTATCCGCGGGCCCCGCTGTGGTGGGAAGGAGGCGAGGGAGGCGGGGAGGTTTTAGTGAAGAAAGGGAGGCGGAAGGTGGGGGACGGGGAGCGCTCCTCTCGAGTCGGGCTGCTGTTGGGGCTCTGCCTGGGGCTGATGGCCTGCAGCATGCGGCCTTTTCCTTCTTTCAGCATGTGTTTCTGTGAGAGGAGGAGAGGAGAGACACAAAAGAGATTATGTGTTATGTCACGTGATTAAACAGTCGGTTTAGTACAGCCTCTGGATTCAAGAGCAAAAGCTCTGTCACATCTGTTTGGAAGGACCTTCAGATTATTCCAGCTCTGTCCTTTTAGATTTAGTGACATTATGTAAGTTTGGCCTTGTTTTCAGCTGAATTGGTGAGACATAAAACTCAGGCACTCCAGAGGATTATACAATAAAATCTTTGTCATTCAATATTCACCACGAGTCTTATCTGATATAGTTGTCTATATAAGAGTAAGACAACAATATTGATGAACTGAAGTAAGAGCCTCAGTCATTAGCCTGGCTTGTAACTAGGGGTGTAACGATTCATCTACTACATTGATGTATCGATTTACATCCCTACGATCCGACTACATCGATCTGTGCTCGGCAAGTTGGCCTTCCGGACGACATATATCGATCTAACATCATTTTAAAAGGTAATAAATCGATTGTATCGATACTAGGAAATAACGCATTGGACTTGAACAAGGCAGACTTTATATGGATGTGGTATTTTTGCACTTTTAATGATAAAGATGTTAAACGTTACTCACTTCAGGCTGCCCGTCTGTGACATCATTGCCACGCCCCAGTAGACAACAAAACATACTACGGCGAATGGCAGAGGAGAAGCCGGCGAGCGAGAAATTATCAAGCCACCATTGCTTTATTTTTTAATCTGGTTAAATTAAATTAATTTTTTCCAATTCCACCATTCCAGTGTGTGGAAACATTTTTGCAAAGACAGAGATATTCTAAATAAGTTGATCGCTGTTTGTAGGATATGTAAAGATCAAGTAAGGTACCACGGCAACACCACAAATCTATCCAACCACCAACTAAGGCACCATGGGAATTCACACGTTTATATCCATAATTGATTTATACCAAGGGAGAGGTTCCGTTGGCTGGTGGTGAGGCTTTCAGCAGTGTGACTGCCCCCTGGTGGCTGGCTGCAGTATAGGTCAAAAAATCCATCTCCCCCATTCATTTGAATGGGGGAGCAGTCAAACTTTAAAAAATAAATACAAGTCGTACGAATGTTTCTCACATCTGTATGCTGTGGTGATATGTAGTTAGTAATTGAGTGTTTTGTGTTCAAGGCCTCTTTTTCCTGAAAAGTTTATTTTTCGTTAGTTATTAGAGTTTAAAAAACGGGGTTTTACTTCCGGGTTTCTTTTGATTCACAGCCGCCGTGGAATGAAACTTCAAAGGACACACAGCGTCTTATGACGCTACACTGTAGGGCGGAGCTTATTACAGTGGCTTCACAGGCTCTGGCTGCACAATGGCGGCGCCCAGGAGCAGGATTTTTTGGCTTCAGAACAAGCGGCAAACTCCGGTCTCAAACGATGAAGCCAATGCGGAAGTGATATAAACTGCAATACATCGAAAATCCGCTTGAGGCTGGCTGCAGAAACACCGGAAACCACATAGATATGAATGGGAAAAAGACGATCTTTGCAGCATTAATAAACATGTTTACAGCCTGGTTCAAAAAACGGCTTGGACCTACAACGCTAATCTCTCTAATGGCACACACTGTACGGGGGGTGAATTTTTTTCTAACGTGACGGTTAAGAAGATATTAAGATTATGAGTTTTGCCCAAATAAGGACATGACTGACGTCAATCCCGGTCGGGAACACACAGCCATTGGCTAAGAGACTCACACTACGTCACACTCTGCCTAGTTGAGTTCCGCATTACCAATATGGCTGCTGCCGTCGATTTGCTTCAAAACAGCGCTCAGGAACAGATGGGTGACGTCACGGATACTACGTCCATATTTTTTTCAGTCTATGCTTCAGAACCGTAAAACGGGAAGAGGCGGAGCAACGCTGTCCATTTTTATTTACAGTCTATGATTTATACCTGGTTCCCTTACAAGAAACAACAGGAATCTAGGACAATCCAGTATGAAGGTATTTATTTCACAGTCTCACTTGTTGAATTTTTTGATAAAAAGTTACTTAATCGATTTCATGTCACTGAATCGCTTTAGATCGTATCGTTCTAAATGAACCAACATTGTCCTTTAATGGTATCGACAACCACGAATCATGATACGAATTGAATCGTTGTGAAAAAGAATCGTTAAACCCCTACTTGTAATCAAAACTGGAAGCAGAGGCTATCAGTGCTAAACAAATGTCTGCAGATACAGCTGTCTGTCTGCAAAAATCAAAATATCCAGAGAGTAACATATCAGATGATAAATAGCACTCTCAAGTAATTATGAAATAAGAGCCACAAGATCATTAGCCTAGCTTAGCATACTGTCTGGGAGTAGGTGGGAAACAGCTGGCCTTGCTCTCAGGAACTTCCTGGCAATCATGTGACAGTCTCAGCCCAATCCTCACACTCACTGACTCATGGGCTGTGAGGTTCTTACTCTTTAAGTGTGCTTCATGCTGTCCCATTAATGCCAGTAAGGGTTCAGTACTGAGGCGTTAGGGTGGACATTTGGATTGGGACATTGAGTCACCAGGAAGTTACTGATCCAGGCTCGTGAGCAGGCCAGCAGATACTGTCAGTACAAGTACAAATCCTTGCCTTAACCCTTCAATTTTTACAGTTGAACAGACGTTTTAGTTTATATTAACCCATATTAGCTAGAGAGATTATATGCCAATTTCATAAAAAGATGATCTATATGTTTTGAAAAGGATGCATGAACACAATATGTTCATCCTAAATCTTCTCACTGACATCTTCTCGTCCCTCTACCTGATCAAATAGTGATTAAAAAAAAACACCATCCGTACCAGAGCTCCCTCAGGGCCAAACATCTGCAGAAAGTTGCCGATGAACTCCCTTGATTTCTCCTCCCATTTCTGGATGAGGTCGATGCTCTTCTCCTCCACCTTCTGGACAAACTCTTTGCTCTTCTCCTCCACGTCACGGACCTTCCTCTTAACCTTGTCCACGCGCTCCTGCAGGTGATACTTCTTCTCCTGAGATGAGCAGAGGTTACAAAATAAGACACCACATTTTCAACATGAACTATCACAGGGGGGGGACACTACCACACAGCTTTTACTACACAAACAATGAGTCACTGTATAACAACTGTAACCCCTCACAGAGTTAAGCCTGAGTTTAATTTCCTACATTTATGAAGCTGACGTTGAGCTCCTTTGCTGTGTATCCCCTCTGCAAGTTGCGTCTGACGTACACGTCATAGTCACGGACTATGCGTGTGATGATGTCAGAGGTGGAGATGCCCTCTGTCCGCTGGGTTGGAGCAAACATTCCTATGGAGAGCAAAAGCAGTCACTGAGATGAAAAGGCTGCCTGACAGGTTTGCTACAAAAAAAACATAAACAACAAAAAACATGCTTTTTATATCGACTGGAAAACAAAGTTTTAAGGAAAAAAATGTCAGGGTGAATTTTTTTTAATGTACAAAAAGGAAACAACTATCTTTAATAGTCATTCCCAACATCTTAAAGCATAGTGTTTCTTTTTTTGCAGTTCCATTTGTGAGGCTAAGTGTGTCAGGATCAGTTTTACATTTTAACACATTTATATTTGAGCATGAGCTCTAAGCGCTTCTTCTAATTGCCTCCTTTAAGACAGACACACTTTTGAATAGGTATCAACATGCACCTTGCATGTCCAAGTATTTCTATCATCCCAGAATCTGGTTTCATCTCTAAATTTTGCATGATGTGATACAGAGGTATTTATAAAGTAAATGCAGTAGTACCTTTTTAATGTTCCTGGTGTGTCTCACAAAGGCACCGGCCAGAGAGCTCTCTGTTTTTACACCCCTAAGCTGTGGAACTGTCTGACTCTGGACATTAAAACGGCGAGCTCTCTGGGTGTTTTCAAAAGTAAACTTAAGACTTACCTTTTTAATCTAGCTTTTAATTTGGAGTATTTTAGCCCTGGACTGCATTATTGTTTTTATTTTTATTATTTTTATTATTTTAATCATTATCTTTTTAATCATTGCTTTAACATTTTTTTATCTTATGTAATTATTTATTTATCTATTTATTTCTTGTAATCATCTGATCTTAACACTACCTTATTTTTACTTTTCTTCCCACTATTACTTATTTTATTAATTTTACTGTATTGATTTTATTTTATTTTTAAGTATTTTATTTGTAATCATGCCTTTTATAATTTGACCATTGCTGTTGTTTTCTGTCTCTCTGTTATTATTATTAGTCTTTTCTGTTGCTTAGCGCCTCTCGAGTGGCTGCTTGTTGCAGCAGTTCTTTTTTCAACTTTTTTTTTCATATCTGTTTATTTATCTTTGTATTTGGAGCCTGTCATGAATTTTAATGACTCATTTGTTGGCCATCGACACCACTGGCTTTGCAGTGGTGTTTTTGCTATTTTTGTTCCTGTCTGTGTCCAGAGATCCTGCGTGTATCCATGGTAACATTATTTACATACGAGATCAGCTGTTAGCATTCCGTAGCATGTTGATGCTAAATGATGTTAGGCCCCATGTTCCCTGTGAGCTGAGGAGGCAAGGATGACGTGCTGGTACTGAGGTGCAAGCTAAAAAAGACGACATCCACCTGTCCTTCCACCCACCGTTATGGGGAATGTAAGATCTGTCTACGATAAGGTGGACGAGTTAACCCAGCACCAGAGGGAAAATACTGGCAGAGTAGCATCATGCTAACAGAGCTAACACCGGACACGAACGGTGGAAGGATTACATCTGCTGTGGGCGGACAGGATACAGGAGAGCAAGAACTAACTGGTGAAGAAGGCCAGCTCAGTCCTGGACCCTGTGGAGGTGGTGGCTGACAGGAGAATTATGGCCAAGCTGTCATCTTTGATGAACTTTATATATATACATATATATATATATATTCTTGTTGAAATTCTTGTACTGTACACCTTTTTGTTTGCTGCTGTAACTCCATGAATTTCCCCATTGTGGGACGAAAAAAGGAGTATCTTATCTTATCTCATCTTATTCTGTGAAGCACTTTGGGCTGCATGTTTTTATGTACGAAAGGTTCTATATAAATAAAGTTGAGTTGAATTGAGTACTTACTGAACTGTATTTTGTAATTGTTTGAGTGCTTTTTCACTTACCAGCTTCCTTAATGTGCTTGTACACGTCATCACTGCCTGCCGAGGAGTATGGGATGTCGTCATGAGCCACAAAGTCAATCTAGAGGTCATTACAGCGAAAAAAATCAACAAAGCATGTTCACATCCACAAAATTAAAACTAAAAGAAATACAGTATGTTTCATCAACTCACTCTATGTTTCGCAAGGAACTCAGGCGTTAACGTCCAGGGAGCGTTTCGCACCACTTCATCCACGTAGCGGCAGTGTCTGATGGCAGCGTAGCGCTCATCCTCATTCATCACTGTGAAGCCTTTGTATTTGTGGGTGAGGTCATCACTGCACACTTTAAATAAAACATACTGAAATTACTAAGTGTGTTTACAAGTGAGATCCAATCATGAATGATCACTAGAGAAACAGGTTTGATGCAAGGTATGAAGAACCTCAAAGTGGCTCTGATATGCCAGGTCTGCAACGCCACAGTAGTCTCATATTTCCCTGATTTCAAAATTGCCGTGCTTTAAGAAGTAAAAAAATCAACATCACAGGCACCCCGGCAAATAAGATGCAGTAATCAGAAAACAGAATACCAATATTTATCATGTATACAGATACATGAATAAGCAGGTTTGTCTGTGTGCATGTAAACACCATATCCCGAGATAAAGCTTGGGATACCAGCATACTCAAGTCCATGTGAATCCACTCATTGTTTGAAATGCCTGAATGTGATTTAATTTCTAACATTCAGTCTATTTTATTGTTCTCCAAGTCTTCCCCAGCTGTTTGAAAACATTAGGGCTTTTTTTTATGTCACTACTATATCTCTTTTTTTTTAAATGTATTTTAATTGGAAAGGGTAACAATACAAAAATTACAACACTTTGATAATTGTATTCCTTCTTTTCCAAACTTGTATATGCGTATGCATAGAGAGAAATAGTATGTCCACATAGCCACTCAGTCCTGAAATGTTTCTGTCCTCCATCTTTCCAGGTGAATGCATTCATTTATACTCTTGACATTTAAACATATAAATTAATCCTCACCTCTTCAGTCAGTAATCAACACTCATTTCCATGCATACATCTCTTACACAAACCGATATATAACTATTTACATAAGAACTAAGGGAGCTTACAGTTATGTTTTATTCTCTAAGTAGGGGGAGGGTTAATACCTTGTTGGTGGAGTCCTTCAAAATCTGCTCACACTGGGGTTATAAATTAAATCCACTTATTCAAGATTTGATAAAATGCGTCCTTTTAGATCCTCAGAGAGTAAGTCAACTTCTCCATTTTAAATATTTCCAAAATTATTCCAAACCAGTCATCCACTGTTGGTGCTGCTGGTTTAAGCCACCTTCTGGTGATTGATTTTTTACTGGCTGCTAGAAGCACTTTCAGCAGCTTTATATCACTCTTCTCTTTCAGACACAGAACATGACCCAAGTATAGAACCTCAAAGGTCATGGGTACTTGAGTCTCAAACACCTTGCCTAGTGTCTTGTGGATATCATTCCAAAATAAACTCAGTTTAGGACGGTCCCAGAAGAAATGAAAATGATTTGCCTCTGTTTAGCCACATTGTCTCCAACACATCTGTCTTGTATCCCTATATTTTTCTTGGTATGGGGTCTTAAAGTACCTGATAATATTTTTCCAGCAATGTTCTCTCCAGTCTCTGGAGTTAGTGGAGGACCACTGAAAACTACAAATCTGCTCCCAAACCTCCACCGACAGCCCTATTCTTGCTTCCTTCTCCCATTTATCCTTGGCATATAAGGTGTTGTCAGTCACTACTATATCTCAATTGTCTTCTGATTTTAAAATGTTCTGTCTTAGGAAAGAAAAATGCCGGTAAGTTGTCTATTTTACCCACAGACTTGAACTTACCTCCAACAATGAGGTGTGTATTTGGGAAGAGGCATTTCGCCTGCATGAGCGCTCTGGCATGTCCTGAGTGGAAAACGTCAAAGATACCATCTGCATACACCCGCACCGGTCTGTCAGCTGGACGGAGAGAGACGAGGTGAGACATGCAGCAAAGAAAGATCTATCTTGTACAAAGTGGATTAAAAACCTGATTGTTTACATGTGTGGTTAAACTAAACTCTGGGAGGGAACTTGAAGTACCAAAAGATATCAACCAGGGAGGGCAATTTTTAACTAAAAATATACAAACTGAAGGGATCAGACTCACGGGGTGTTCCCCTCTTGGCCTCTTCCATGTTAACTCTCTCGTAGGGTGTACCGTCAGCCGGCTCAAGCTCATCTGCGAAAGGGGCAGGGTGCTTCAATCCCTAAAGGACCCAACAGGAAGGAAAGATGTCATTGATTGAATTTAGTATAGAATTCTCTCTACTCCCACCATGGAAAGATACATTATATATTTCATGTTTTTGTATGGCTTGTAACTTTTCATCCTTCTATGAGTATATATTGTTTCACAAGCATACAAACATTGGTGGACACAAGGGAGCATGTGCTAATAGTCATAGAAGAGCTAAAAGCATCTAGGGTAAAATAAAATGAGATATAAAAGCAAGAAAAGGCATTTGAGAGACCCTTAGACTAAAAAAAAAATGGACGTCATCTTGCTCGGCTTGAAGTGAGGCCGCCGGAAAAAGCTGCTCCCTCTGGTGGCTGGCTGCAGTACAGGTCAAAAACTCTGTCTCCCCCATTCATTTGAATGAGGCTGTGGTCAAACTTTAAAAAATAAATACACGGTGTACGAATGTTTCTCACATCCTTATGCTGTGGTGATATGTAGTTATTATTTGACTGTTGACTATGGTGATCTTGCAGAGAGATAATGTATTACCTGTTTGCCTGTTTCTTTTAGTCTTCCTTATTTTTCACCGAAATTGGCAATGGACATGATCCCTCTCTCCTGTACTTTTCTTTTTGTTGTCTGTGTAAACTTTGTTTTTGGATTTCTCTTTTGTAATATATATTAAAAAAGTCATAATTAAAAATTGATCACAAAAAAAGATGTCTGTGTTCTGGAACGGGATGTTTTGGCTTCAAAACCGCACAATGGGAAAAGGCGGAGCGACACTGTCAATTACATATATATATATATATATATATATATATATATATATATATATATATATATACAGTCTATGGAGAGACCTCTGGGGTGCATTTCCAAAAGAGAAATTATTCTGGTTTTCCTTCCAACAGGGAAATTTGAAATATGAATTTGTCACCATTCAAGCATACTCGCAGTTTCAATAAGAAGGGCACACCTTCATTTATTCTTTGACATTTAAATAAAAAAGGTTAAATGAAAATGAAGTGACCTTTCAAGTCCCCTCTATGATGCCACTCCAAAGGAGAACACATGATCCTTTTAAGATGCCATTCAAATTAAAATTACATTTTAAAGTGCCCTCTGAGGTGAGGGTGGAGGAAATGTGAAAAAGTACAGTGTAGGATGTCCTAATGATGGAGTGATATACTGCATGCTAAAACAGTTGGGACAGCAGCCCCTCTGCATGTAGGTGTTGCCATCTTTATTCATTTGGACCCTTCTCCTTGAGTCCACTCCTGCACATGCATTTCATGCATAAAAACAGCAAAGGTTGCTCTAAGCTGATAGAAAGTGTTTTATTAACACACTGCTCAGCAGCAGTTAAAGCACAGCTGACTCACCACAGTACATCTGGGGATTTTCCCAAGCCTCTCTCCCTCCTCCGTCTCGCCATTGGAGCCATCTCTCCTTCTCTTTCTGGACAGCAGCAGTCCACTAGAGCTCTGAGCTTCCATCTGTGTCACAGGCCGAAACATAAGCAATGAAACACAGGTTAACTCAGGAGCACCGAGCACTAGGGTGACTTTACAGTATTATTAGAGGAAAATGTTACACAGATGCAGAAACTGAGTTTTAACTTGTACAGGTTCAGGTCATGAAGTGTACGTTACATAACTATAGTACGCATACAGTGCACAGACGGTAAATCTAGACAGCATGGTGTCCTGCCAAATGACATACACAGTCAACTTTCACCCAGTAACGGTGACAGAAAGAGGACACAGCATGTGCCAGCTCAGTGAATAGCAGCTGGACACTGGATAAAAACATAAAATCATATTTCACCACTACATGAAAATCAAGCAAACACCACCCGTCTCAAGTTTAAACCACCCGTCGTTGATACACAAACATGTTTACCCTGTCATACCAATATTTACCTGCGTGATATCTTCACTGTTTTCAGTGTGACTCAAATAAGTTAACATAACATTTGGCTCAAGGAGATCCAGCTCCACCTCCCAAGACTCCAGCTGACTTTGTTGTGAACATAACAGCCAGCTGGATGACTTTCATGTGACCACATTGATATCTTTAGTGCTACTCTTGAGCATAATGCATTACAAAGTACAAAGTAATCTAAAATGTCTGAAAGTATTGTGAAGATTTTTAGGTTTTTAACAATCTCAATCTCCTAGGCCAAGGGTTCCCAAACTTTTCAGCCTGGGACCCCCAAAATAAGGGGGGCCAAAGACTCGCGACCTCCACTGTCCCTCAAAGTGATTTAATGTGGCTTCATTTAGCTGGTCTGCAGAAAATTAGCCTACCTAGATGAGAATGTGGTTATGTTTCCTGTGCTGTTATGAATTAACCTACTGCTACTGATGCTTTTGATAATTAACTGTTCACCAACTCTAAAATTAGGAGTCATCTGGCAAAAACAAAGGAAGAAAACTCATTACATTTTCTATTTTCAAGGTTTTATTTCAAGTTTAGCTACTGATTTTGTCGATATTTTTATTAGAATGGGTAAAATGTACTATTTTTACATAATAAAAAGAAAAACATTCTGGAAGACATCTCAAGACCCCCCATTTGTGTCTTGCGACCCCACAGGGGGTCCTGACCCACACTTTGGTAACCCCTGTCTAAGACATCTGTGAAAGACATAATATAAAACGTTTCTGGCATATATATTCATTTATTTAATTATTCATTATCTTCTCAATACCCTATCAATTGTGGACAATAAAACATCAGAAAGTGTACAAATATGATTTGTTTTCCATTCCAACGCTCAAAAATACGATATAGTGTTTATGATCATTTAAAAAAAACAAAGGAAATTGTCACATATTCCCATCGCAGAAGTATTGATAGACAAATGTTGCAAATGAATTAGTGAAAAATGACCAATGTTCAATAAATCTTCAAAATGCATAAATTTTCTGACAACACAGTGGGGATGATGAATTAAATACACCAGAAAAGGTCCAGGTTAAAGGATAGATCTTTTGGGGGACCTATAACTGTCCTGTGTTTCCAGGAAGATCAAGATCAGGACCTGTAAATGTTGTAGAATATTGAGACCTCATTACGTTTCCTAAACAGAGTATTAAACAACTTCCTCAGTAATAATAATGTGCAATCCATCCTATCTACTTTAAAAGGTAGAAACAAAAGGCACAGCTATTGCTCTATCACAAGTGTTCCTGTGTTTTGAGTTAAGGCTCTGCCCCATTCCACACATTCCATTACGCCACATAGGATGAAGCCACAGGTCATTGAAGGGAGGGCCCTGTTTGGAAATGTCTAATTTTGCCACTTCTTGAACTCGTGATTTATTCTTGCCCACTCTTGGCTGGACTTGTGCTGCAGCGTCAGCAGTTATGAAAGTGTGACTCAGTACAATGCGTGACAGACATACCAGTGCACAATCCTGGCAGTGACAGATACCTGATCCAAAACTGTGCCCTTGTGCAAGAAGCCCCCTGTCTCTTTCTCTCTCTGGGTAACAGCTGAGTAGATAGGGCGAGGAGCCCTGCAGGCCTCTCACTCACACTGACAGAGAAGATTTACATGAGCTGCATTTGTCATCATAACTGGAACAGGCTGCTATAATAAGAAAGCAACAAAAAGGACAGTGCCAAGTCTGGTGTAACCAGATGCTTTGCAAGAGTGGTTATTCACTGAAACCTTGTCAAGTAAGATAGTGCCTCAAAAAATGCAATCTGGGAAAAAAAGGTTGAAGAAATTGATTCCAAAATGTAATCAATAGTCCAGTGAAGCAAATATTCTTTTTAAAATCATGTGAGATACAGTTGATTGTGAGGAATCACACGTCTAACATTCACATCCAAAAAAGCTGAATGTTTGGGATATTACCTTGTGGTCAAAATGATTGATCAGGTATCATAAATAGTTCCACATGGTTTTCTTTCCACCTTATAATCATCAATTGTTGTCTCCTAACTTGTGGAAACAGAGATCTGGTAAAAACACTATTCTGTTACTGTACTTAAATGAACAGAACACAAATAGTGAAATACATTTCTTATCGGATCACTGGAATCCTTCACTTGCTCTCTGCTAGCTCCTGATCACACACTGAGAGCCAGAAGCTCCAGCTGCATTTCACAAAATGTTCCCAATGTCTTCTGTTTATTTCACTTTACTGTGTCACGCAGGCGAGGCCAAAGAAACAACACCAAAGTTGTTCAAAGTGATCACAGAACTTACCAGTGACTGAAACATCTGAAAAGGAGTTGTTAATGTACAGGTGACATTAGATCTACAGCTTTGTTTCCCTGTCATACTGGACACTTTAGCTTATTGGCAAGAACCTTCAAATCAATAAGCTAACTAACTCGGCTAGGTAAGTCAGCTAACGTCTGCCAGCTTTCTGCTAACTTACCGTTCACTCTTTTTTCCCGGAATGCTGCTCTGCAGGAGTGGGCGGCTTCCTATCCTTGCACTGCCAGTATCCCGGCTAGCTAAGCCCAGAAAGGAAGCTTACGCTGCTAGCTACAGTCGATGCTAGCTAGCAAGCTAGCAGTTGAGTTTGTTGTGTGCTAGCCGACTTTAGCCGTTAGCTCGCCGGTCAGCTGACAGCAGCAACAACGTTAAACACGAACAGATCTGTGTGTCCAACACTCTGCTGCTCGATGTGCTGCTGGAGAAAACTGCAACACCGCGACGAACTTACAAAATTTCAGCAGTGACAGCTTGTACTACAACGCTGACAGGTCAACTACACAGGAACTACAAAACTGCAACATCCGCAGTGGAAGTGACGTAACATGTGTAATTATTTCCGGTGTAGTGTTCTTAGCCGCCTAGTGGGCTTAAAAGAAATTACATTTTAACAACTCTAATTGTTTATATAGCAAGATACTTCCCATAGATCAGGGGTTCCCAAACTTTTCAGCCCACGACCCCCAAAACATAGGTGCCAAAGACTCGCGACCCCCACTGTCCCTCAAAGTGATTTAATGTGGCTTCATTTAGCTGGTCTGCAGAAAATTATCCTACCTACATGAGCATGTGGCTGTGTTTCCTGTGCCTTTATGAATTAACTTACTGCAACTGATGCTTTTGATAATTAACTGTTCCCTAACTCTAAACTTAGGAGTCATCTGACAAAAAGAAGGGCAGAAAACTCATTACATTTTCTATTTTCAAGGTTTTATTTCAAATTAAGCTACTATTTCTGTAGATATGTTTTACTATAATGTGTAAAATGTACTATTTTAAGATAACTTGGGAAAAAAAAACATTCTGGAAGACATCTCACAACCCCCAATTTGTGTCTCCTGATCACCCAGGGGGTCTCGACCCACACTTTGGGAAACCCTGCCATAGATGACATGAAGGTAGAACTTCTTTTGTTGTTGTTAAATGTTAGTATACACTGTCCATGAACAAACAGGAGCAGGAAGAAGAAAAACTTATAATACCTGCCCCTCCCCTTAATCACAACATAATTTACCACTGAACCAGCCCGTTGGTAGTCACCTTCTCTTTTCACCAAACATCAAATTTAACAATGAACACTGAAACAATCAAATACAGCTTTACTGGATGAGTTTGTAGTTTTACTTTACCCCCATTACTTTACCTTTTAACATTCTTTTAAACTGTAAAATATTAGAGCAGCATTTTATATCATCATCCAGAGAATTCCAAAGTTTAACTCCAGAAACTGAAACAAACATTTGTTTTAATGTAGTGTGTGCATATGGACTTTTAAAATTACATTTCCATCTATGAGCCTCCTCATGAGATGTAAACACAAACAACTCCTGTAAGTTTTCAGGTCTCTGTCTCTGGCTTTAAACATAAATAATAATGCTTTAAAGTTAACTAGGTCTTTAAACTTCAACAAATAGGAGCTGATAAACAAACTGTTAGTATGTTTTCTGACATTCATCTTACCAACATTCAAAATAAGTCAGCAGATGAAATAATAAACCAATTTAAAGAAAATAAACCAGCAAATAAAACATGACACTTTGAACAAGTGTCATGTCGTATAAAGCTCAGTCATAGATAAAAGTAGATGACTGAATAAACTGAAACGCATTGGCTTGAGTCTTTAATTTGTTATCTGTACCACTCGTAGTCCTTACATTGGGAAGGTAGGGAAATCATAAAGATAGTTGTTGAATCTCATGCAATGGTTATTTAACCATGTAGTTGTGGAAAGGCTGCCATATTTTATAGATAATATTATCCTATTCCTAATGAGTAAGTTATTTTTTCCAGAGCCATGCAACTAATCACCTCACAGTCCAGCTGGCAGTGGGAGATCTGGTTTCCATTTCAATGCAACACTTTTTTTTAATAATGACCAGAAGGATTTGACACTAAGGTAATTATGTGGTTAACTGTGGAATGACGATTGGAAATCCACTCACACCCAGTTAAGCCGTAACCCCTTTTGTAGATGTTTGCATTGAATATTCAACCATTGGATATTTGTTATTAGTTCTTTCCATTTGACTAAATACTTTTTTTTCTCCAGGAGAGAGAGAGAGTAGCCACATCCAAACATCTACAATGTTTCAGGATTTATCAATATGTAATCTGTGAGCACAACCTTTCCACATGTGTAAGTAAATCAGAAAAACAGAACTCAGTTTTTTATATTGTTTCTTGGTAAAGACAGCACAGAGGCACTATAGCTGGAATGAAGGGTGCAGAGCTGAAAACATCCCTCTGGAGCTGGTCCTCTGTGTCCTGCAGAGAGCTCCAGGACAAGGTGTAATTTCACTTAAAGATCAGAAGGGCACTGGTTAGGATAATTGATACCCTGGAGGTAGTGGTTGAGTTGTGCAAGAAAAACTGCCACTATGGCCTTCTTCATTAGTGAACTGGGACAGAGAGAAACAGGGTGATGGATTATCAGTATTTAATGCCAGAAAGGAGAATGATTGCAAGTAATGGGTGATCATTTTGTTAAGGTGTAAAATCATTCCAGTATATTTTAATTTTTCCATCACAAGATAATGCAAATAAAAACAAGGATCTTAGCATAGATTAAGCATTTTAAACCCATTGTACTGTTTTGTCGTTTATTAAATACACATGAGAATTTTTCAGGCCTCCTGTGTTTTTAATCAGTTTTGTCCTGCTAATGTACTCAACTAGGGGTTCCTTCATAATATATCTAACAATCCTACTTAATGAAGGTAAACTTAAATACAAAGATAAAGAGGGTTTTTGTACCATTTCTGCAAAAATGATGATAAATCATACTAGATATGTGAGGGCACTGTGTGACTTATGTCCTACATTCAATTATGTAAAACATGTTGATTTATTATCAAGACGGCTGGTTGTCTCACCGTAAAGGTTGAATAAATGTATATCATTTAAGAGTAAGAGGCACCCTGACCCTTCCATTTTTTGTCCTGTCACAGAGCAATTACAGTATGATGTTTACCATTAGCCACCTGGTAGCGCCCCATACAGACTCCCTGTCTCCTTCTGGGGCTCTTTGATCGCAGTCTTACCTGCTGGTTTGAAGGAGTGAGTTTGCTTCACTGTTGAAATGACAAATTCTGAGCAGGTGGCTTAAGGAATGTTGAAATCAAGACAGTCTGAAAAAGTAAAAAACATGAGTATTTGAACACTGGAAAAAATACCCCTCTAAAAACAAGAAAAAATTTATTTCAAGGTACTTTTACCTTGAAATAAGCAAAAAATACCTGCCAATAGAATGAGTGAAAATTTGCTTGGTAAGATTTCTTAAAATAAGATGTAATATTTAGAAAACTGTGATCTTAAAATTAGCAGGGAAAACTTAAATAAGCAATATTTGACCAGTATTTTAAAGCTTAGTGTCTCAGAATAAGCCAGGAATGCCAACAATTAGTATTTTTTCACTCAAAAACAGATTTTTTCACTCAAAAACAGATTTTTGCACGACTATATTTCATGTCAACTTCTTCATTTGAGACATATTCACCTTAATTTGAGTTGTATCATAGCGGCACTTCTCTAGGTTTAAGATTATCTTGTACTTGAAATAAGATTACAAAGTTTAATTTGAGCATTTTGAGATATAATCTCTTCTCATAGTGAGCTGGATATATTAATATTCAGTCATGTTGTTTTTTAGGATAAGCCAGCTATGATCAAAAGTAGGTGTTTCATTGTGTGCATGCAGTTTGAGGATGTATATTTTTATCTGATTTAGAAGAAACAGTGTCTGAAAACTGTAACCCACCCTTAAAAACAACTTTTCTTTCTTTCTTTCTTTCTTTCTTTCTTTCTTTCTTTCTTTCTTTCTTTCTTTCTTTTATCAACGGAGCTGTTTTCTGATAGATTCTCCAATAAAATGCATTTACTTAAATCAAGTAAAGTGTTTGTCTTAAATCAAGATTATCTGTCTTCTACAGATAAGATCTCAGCTTGAAAAATGTATGAAATGTAAAATAAACCTTGTTTCTTCTAAATTACAACTCAAAACAAGATCATTTCAAGATTGTTTGACTTAACAAGATTTTTAAGATGCATTGTCTTAAAATAAGTCCCTCTATCTTGCTCAAATGTTACTTGTTAACTAAATGTATCTTAAATCAAGTAGCATGAGACATTTTTTACTAAAAATGAAACAATTTCACTTGGTAAGATTTTGAGTTTTTGCGGTGCAGTGAGGATCTCCAGCTCAATGGTCAACATGATCTATAACATTATCATTTTGATCAGTCACTACATAAATTATCCTTTATGCAGATCGTTCAAATTTAAAGACATTTGAAGACCTTTGTGTGGTTTTGTGCTAAGAGGTCCTTCAACATTTTCATCTATTTAATTCAATCACTAAAATCCTATTCCAACAAGAGAGTTTTTTCTACATGCATCATTTCTGATACTAGCTTTTATGCTAACAGTTGTGCTATAGGTTTTGTATCTTTTTTTTTTTTACCTACATTGACTGTATTCAAATGGGAACAGTCATGAACATTTAATATTTTTTTAATTGCAGTTAATTATTGAACTGTATAGTTTTAGTAATATTTTAGAAAAATGTAAGAAGACATTTGACAAAAGATGCAACAACAGTTGGCTAGCTAGCAAGCTACGAGATGACAACCTATTTTTCCCAAAATGAGTCTGCATCTTAAAATGATACGTTTTGGACAGTATTTTTTCTCACTGAGGCAACTAAAAGCATATATATGTTCAATGTAAGGATTTTTTTTTCATATTTTTGTCTTGAGTGTGTTTTGAGATGTGTTCATGAGTCAGAAAGACCGTCAACGTAAGACAAGGGCGAGTTAATGTCAGAAACAACTCATAAATAGTTTGTCCTCCAAATACAATTACATTTTTTATTTTGTGCTCTTCTGTGAATATCTGTGCTATCTAGGCATTCAGAAATATATACGCATTGAAACAATGTTTTTGAAGTCACAGAGCAACAGTTCCCAGGCTGTGTTACAATGACTTGGTGTTAGCTAGCCCATAATTCCTGCATATTTCTTGGGGACTTAAACAGCAGTTGACGCCGCTCCCCCTCTCTTTTCTGACTGTCCAGGACTAAAGTTAAAAGGACATATCCAGCTGTTTTGGGACAGAGTGTTAATTTTTAGCTGCCGGACATGTTTTGTCAGGAATTACGCTACAGTAGCACTGTGCATGTCGCCATATCCTCAAATCTAGTCCACAAAACAGAAAGAAGAAAAAAAAAAACATGTTTGGCAGGTGTAGGCTATGGACTAAGTTTTGGAGAGCATTCATTTAACCTCCATTGATGGCCTCAGCTTGGACTGTGACACATATAGAAAGAGATGGGAAACTGGACAGCATGTGCACCCAGTAGGTGCCCTGCTGTTACAAGGCTGTTTCTTGTGGCTTTACAAGGAGTCACATTTTGTTTGAAGTTCTTCTTTTACTGCTGGTTCATGCTCAGTGTGCTAATGAGCTCTTCCACGTCTCAGCTGAAAATGCATGAGGGGTGGAGTTCAGCTCACTTGCTGTTCAGTGGCCAATGGAGCAGCCCCAGTATTTTTGCTGTATTTATGAACAGTTATGTTGTGCTGCAGATTAGACCAGGACTGGGGAGATGCAACAACAGGTGAGATGTTCTCTATTTTACTCTGGCTTTATCAAGTTTTACAGTGAAGTTTGTAAATTAAGGCAAATAATATTGTTAATGTATATTATATATTTGTTTCATATAAGATCAATGTCCACAGTGCTGGAAATTTCTATGAGGGAGAATTTCCACCAAATTCAGTATTTTTAGGGGAACCTGTTCATGTGTGTGCAAAATAATTAGTGTTGCAATGAAGCTACTTTACAAAAAGACCATGGAAGATTTACTCACTATCAAAAGAATCTTATTGACCAGTTATTCTATTATCCTTGTACTTGTTTTATTCCCAGTGAAATATCTGAATCTGTGGACATACCATTGCATTGTTTAGTCACTGCATTTTTTTCTTTAACTTTTTGTTTATGTGCTCTCAAAATGCCTGATAAATACTTAATTGTTAACCTCTCTGAATAACTGCAGTTGCATGAGATATCATGTCAAATATTTGTATTTGTGTGTGTTATTGGACTTGCAGATGTGGAGGATGATTTCCCAGGTGTCCCTGTTGAGGTCACTATGCTGCCTGCTGTTAATGCCAGGTTAGACTGAACAAAATTCAGAACGCTATTTTTCTTTCAACTGCTCAATTTTGAGGGGTTTAAAATGTACTATTCCAAAACTGAGTGTCTTATGTAGTTGCTGTGAAATGCTTTGCAGATATGATTATTTTGTTCATTGTCTACCTGTAGCTTTTCTGGAAGCCACATCCCTGGTGAAAGTAAAGAATCCTGAAGGTATTCAACATATTTTTGCACATTGTAAACATATAAGTAAACTATTCTGTTGACTGTATTAACAAAATTAATGGTATCTGGGAACTTTTTGAGTAGAGCTTTAAATAATTTTACATTAAAGTTACCCTTTAAAGAGGTGCAGCTATTTTTGAAGAAATACTGTACTGTACTGTGCTTTTATTGTTCTCATTCCTGAGTGCAGAAAATACCTTTCTTAACAAAAGAAAGGTTTCAATTTACGTGTAGTCACTTTACCACCATAATAATATGACAGTTTATTTTTTTCCTGTGGGTCAATGCAGTTATATTTTCACACCAGAATCAAAAAATGCAGTCCTGACTCTGTGCTCTTTCACAGGGAGATCACTAAGCATTGCCTCTGATCAGGCTCACGATTTCCTGACTAATTCTCGTCCCAAGAGGAATATTGACCCAAAGTGGTACAAAGGGAATCCTGATTTTCAGTCCTACTACCGCTTCTACAACAGCATCGGACACATCGAGGGAGTAAGTTTCAGTTGATTGGAGATTTATAGATGATGATTTTCTACACAACTAACCTCTTATTTTCCTCTCTGACTTCTCTCTCTGTTTTTCTCTCAGCTCTACGAGATCGACAGGATCCGGATGTTATACCAGCAGATGCGCCACTTGGAGGTGACCTATGGCCCTGATGCCTCCAGTTACCAAAATGTAATGGGTGTACTGACCACCACTGAAGCACCCACTACTACTACTCAGCCTCCTCCACCCCCCACCACACAAGCTCCCACACCCGACCCTCTAGAGAATGCTCAGAAGATCTATCTGTGTCACCCCAAAGACCCTCTGTGCAAACCTCAGATCGTCTACCTGCCAACAGGGGCTGTTCCAGTCCTGTGCGACCCACGTCACAACCCCGCCTGCAGGCCCAAAACAGAGGAAGAGATAAAAGCTGCTGCTCCTCCCAAACCCGCTCTGCCTCCTCCTGCTCCACCCGCCCCCAAAAAGTCAGACTTACCTCCCCCTCCCCCTCCCCCTATCACTGCTAAAGGTATGGAGTATGACTGCGACCCATACTGGGACCCTGATTGCCTCATAGATCACCCACCCCGCCCTGTTCAGGAAACAGCACCAGAAGCACCTGCTGAAGAAAAAGTTGTGAAAGAGGAGGTAGCAAAAGTAGAGGAGAGTGCCCCTGCAGCAGCCACTGAGAAACCCCTCTACCCATTCTTTGATCCTTATGATTTTAAACGTGACCTGTATGACCCCTTCAATTATGCCGATCCAGATGCTGAAGAGTAAAAACAAAGCCCCTCAGAAAAGATGTGTCTACAGAGTAAGATGACAAGATGACAAGATGAAAAGACAAGACCAAAACCAATACAGGACAGACATGTAAACAAAGCTTTTATGCCAATATGTCATGCCAACCACTCTCTGTGTGTTTGTTTGGGTGTTCATAAAAATGTACAATAACCTTTTGTATAGGAGAACAATGGAAAACAATAAAAATTGATTTATAATGGTAATAAATGTGTGACTTTTTGTTTCCATTTATTGTGTTATTGTAGGACATATGTAGAGGTTAGATTTGTTTTCTCTTTTAATCTTTTAAATAGCTTTAATTAGTAGGTGCTTTGAAGGTTATGGTTCTATTTAAAAACATATGATATGAATAGTAGGACCAAGATGTTTAATGTTTTAATTTAATGTAATGAAATACAAAACACACTGAAGGAGAAGAGACCGAATTTTATGCTCGGAAAATGAGAATTTTGCCCTTTAAGTATTTTGTTCCATTTCAATTAAGAATTTGAATTCTTTTAAATAGCTCATGTCCTAAAGAACCATGTTTAAGTGCCCTCTTGGATTCCACTGTAGTAGATAAAACATTGAAAACTGCCTTCTCAGGTGCTCTTGCAGTGGAAAATGCATGAAAAAGTGCCTTCTTAATTCCACTCACTATATAAAACACAAAAAAGTGCCCTCTGGATGTACCTCAAATGTATAAAATGTAAAAAAAAAGTGCCTTCTGGATGCCTCTCAAATTTATAAAACATTAAATAGTTCCTCTTGATACCCCTACAGGGAGTTCAATGTAAAAAAAAAAAATTCCCTCTATATGCCCTTGAAGTTATTTATGGTATGCTATGTTATGTTAATTTTGTTATATAATCAATAATATAGAAATAAATAAATAAATACTTTTGTGTTTTCCTTATTTCTTTATTCAATTTTCCCCACAATTGGTCACAGAAATATTCACCAGAACGCAGGAATTAAGTGTTAGCAGCTCAGAATTTTCTGGGGGAGGAACCCCAGACCTCTTGTTAACACTGCCTCATTTCATTTAAATTCACCCTGTGAGTACCAGGGGTTTTTAGGGTTAGTTTTCGCACCAGCCTCTCAAACAGTCTGAGTACGCCACTGTTCTTTACCATGTCAACTGACAGGTAACTACACTGCTTGACAAAAGTCTTGTCACATAAGGATGTAGTGGAAAAGTGGCAGAAGGTTGATTTTTCTGATGATTCATCCACTGAACTGCATCCCAATTGCCGCAAATACTGCAGAAGACCTGTTGGAACCCGCATGGACCCAAGATTCACCCAGAAAACCGTCAAGTTTGGTGGAGGAAAAATCATGGTTTGGGGCTACATCCAGTATGGGGTGTGTGAGAGATCTGCAGAGTGGATGGCAACATCAACAACCTGAAATATCACAAAATTCTTGCTGTCCACAACATTCCAAACCACAAGAGAGGGCAAATTCTGCAGCAGGGTGGTGCTCCTTCTCATAATTCAGCCTCCACATTGAAGTTCCTGAAAGCGAAGAAGGTCAAGGTGCTCCAGGATTGGCCTGCCCAGTCACCAGACATGAACATTATTGAGCATGTCTGGGGTAAGATGAAGGAGGAGGTTTGGAAGATGAAACCTAAGAATCTTAATGAACTCTGGGAATCTTGTAAGACTACTTTTTGTTTGCTATTCCAGAGGACTTTGTTGATAAGTTTTTTGAGTCATTGCCAAGACGTATGAATGCAGTCCTCCAAGCTCATGGGAGTCATACAAGATATTAATTATTTTTTCCAAGGCACCATGACTTTATGTTCAGATGTTATTGTAGCATGTTTGTGTATTCAAAGTAAAGCATAAAAGTATAAAGTATTTTTGGAAGCAAAAAGACTTTTGTCCAAGCAAAATCTGACCTTTCTGTCCTAATAAATGAAAAAACTCAATGAATAATAAAAAACTTTGTTTTGGTAAAATAAAAATATTTTAAAAGACATTGACTTTCATATGAGCCATTTCTGATTCCAATTGATCAACTACAAGTAAAGTTGTTATTTGTTGTTCCTACAACTTGGATAAGTGACAAGACTTTTAAGGACTGTGGTAGATATATCCAGTGAGAAATCCCCTCGATTGATATATTTCCTGCCAGTAGGGGGCAGACGTGCTCTATGTTATCTGTTATGCGACCAACCTCTGAGGAAGAAGAGCGCAGAGGAGTAAAGTACCGTCTCCCTTCCAGCATCATCACTTTTAACCACCACCACTCCTCTTTGGACTTAAACCACACCAAACTGGATCCTATTGTCGTCTGTTTACTAACATCTCACATCTGATATCAGGTATTCTCCTCTGCATTAATAACTATGTTGCTTTTGAAGGTATTTGTGACAGTGAAGGAGAGAGGCTCGGGCGTTGGTTTGAGATGTGACCGTTATTCTCTTAACAGCAGGCCTGCCGGCTGCCATGGAGATTAGCATGCTATCACCCTTAAGCTAGCTGGCTGATCGGACATTGTTGCCTTTAGTGAGATAATAAAATACATAATATGACATTTGGAAATGTTAAAACCGGGAGACGGCTTGCATAAAATTAATTTCCATCGAAGCAAAGACCCCTGGCAGAGACAAAGAGATGAAGAGAGAAACAATAGCTAGTTTTGCGTCTTATATCAGCTGTCAGTATGGCGGTGGGTGGAGTGATGTTTTTGTTGTCCTTTTATAATGACTCTCACGCTGCAAAACAACAAGATTAGGACATTATCAGTTTGTAAATACAATGTTGATCACTTTTTTAACAGCTGTAACCTTATTCATACTGGAAGCTGCTATCTGTGATCTAGTGTATACATTTATACATTATATATTGCAAACTTAAAACAGCGAAATGTATTAAAATGATTCACTATCACAAGGGGTAAAATCATACAATTTGTATATTTTCGGAATAGAACACCCTCTCAGTCATTGACATTATGGAAAAAAACAGATAAAGAGATCATTGTTATCAACAACTGGATGTGATTCACATGTTAGCGGTATGACAGGCCCTGAGGTACCACGTTAGTGCTGCACAACCAGCCACTAGTCCAAACATCAGACTGAGGGTTTTTTAGCACTAATAGTCAGTGGTGGACAGTAACAAAGTCATTTACTTGAGTACTGTACTTAAGTAATTTTTTTGAGTATCTGTACTTTATTTGAGTATTATATTTTGGGGAAACTTATTACTTTTACTCCACTACATTCAGAAGACAATTATTGTACTTTTTACTCCACCACATTTCTATAAATGCTCTAGTTACTCACTACTTTATCTGTGAAGTCAGCTCATGAATTTCCTTTCTTTTCTGAAATCTGATCCCTAAGACAGTAAAATGTGTTTGTGTAGTTCTGTTTGTCTCAGTGGTTTAGTCATACCTGTATATCAAACACAGAGCAGATTTCACTCAGATCAGACAGTTCATGTAGAGGTGGTAATGATGGCTATAATTCTCCACCTGAGCACCCATGTCCATATCTTCAGCCCGTGTTAGAGGTTTTTGAAATGAAGAATGATACGTATTGTTTGAAATGTTCTCCCTGTTTCCCACTCTGCCCAAACATACAAACATTCACTGTCCAACCTGAGAAAGCGTGTTGAGCTACGTAACATTTGTATCATTCCAGATGAACATTTCAAACTAAGTTGTCTGTGCTTGGAGTAACTGAGTTTCTGTTTTTATTCGATGGTATAGTTTTTAGAGATTTCAAGTAATGGTTTCTAGATAAACATGATGTAACAGAATGTACTCCTATGTATTCTTGACTGCACTTACACTTTGTGAAAATACAACGTTTTTAGATTATTTAAGAAGTACTTTGAATATTTTTAAAAGCAAGTACTTCAGTGATTTAACTCATGTAAAAATTTGACAGAGAATCGTTCACTTGTATTGGAGTAATATTTGACCTGGAGTATCTATACTTTGACTTAAGTAATGAAGCTGTGTACTTTGTCCAACTCTGCTAATAGGTGCAGTTACAAAAGCTTACTTACTTACTTTACAGAAAGGCATATGATGTTATGAAAAATATCTAATTTGCATGTGTTTATATACCTACATGACTGATGATCTGGACCAGCTGGGCTTCAGCCTTGACCAAGCAAATCTTCCACTCTTGAAAAATAAAACAATCAGTTAATTGCTTGTCAAAACTGTTGATTTATTCTCTGTCCATTTATAACTAATCTACTCACTCTAGAAGAGATTTGTGGGTAATTTTGAAGCAATAATACCATTACCCAAACTGTTGCTCAGAGCTGATTAGTAGATTAGTGTAGGATTACATGCTGATAATCTAGCAATCTCCGAGCTGCAGAAGTAATAAAATGATTTTTATTTTTAAAAATGACGGTTTACTTGCATAGCTGTTTACTTTGGGAACTACTCCTCTTGTTATCTGTGTATTGCTTCTTGTGCTTGTAATGGGGCTATGCCACCTTTTTGCTTTCCTTCTACAAAACAAATGATAAATATCAATCACTCAAGCTTTATTTATATAGCACCTTTCATACAAATCAAATGAAACCCGAAGTGCTTTACAGTGATTGAAAAACAAGAAAGAAGCAGAAATAAAAGAGATATTAGGGGAAATAATAATAATATTAATATTAATACTACTACTACTACTACTACTACTACTACTAATAATAATAATAATAATGATAAAATAATAATAATAATAATAATAATAATAATAACAACAATAATAATAATAAAAAGAACAATAATAAAAATAATAATAACAATAATAATAATAATAATAAATACTAATGATAATACAAAAAAATAATGATAATAATAAAAATAAAAATAACTTACGATAAAATAGAGACTAATGCACACCAAAAATAAAATATGTGTAATTAAAATAAGTTAAAGCATGAAAATTAAGAATACAAACAGTTAAAATAAATCGATTTAAAAAGGGTAAGGATAAGAGTTGAAAATAAAACTTAGGCTAAAAATATCAATAAAACTGAGTAGATAAATAAAATAAATAAATAAAAAATAGAATAAGATAACAGTTAAAATAATAAAGCAACATTTTAATTAATATCACAGTAAAAGGTAAGAAATAAAATTGTTAAACCCTACATAAAAGCCAGACTGAATAATACGTTTTTAGTTTATGTTTAAAAGTCTCAATATCTCTAAATATAGATTAGATAAAGACTGAAACTTAAAGTGATCATGAATACATCTGCATGTTTCAGCCTTCTTAAACACCTATTCGTTTGATTTACACAGTAGTCAAAGATCCTGATAAGAGCAGCTTACTTTAAGTGGAGGAAGTAATAAAAACAAACAGCTTTGCCGTACAAGCCATAGACGCTCTAAGGGGAAATAAAGAGAGTGAACAGTTCTTCATCATGTTCTTTTCTTTCTACAGGATGTCTGACAAGAGCGAGCTGAAGGCCGAACTGGAGAGGAAGAAACAACGGATTGCGCAGATTCGAGAGGAGAAGAAGAGAAAAGAAGAGGAGAAGAAGAAAAAGGATGTACGTATTGGAAACTTCCTTACATGTAGAACTTACTGAGCTGCCGCTCTGTTTTTCAGCCTGTTCTTTGCTCTTCACAGGGAGACTCCAAGCGTGGTGCCGAGGCCGGCTCCTCCGCTGGCCATGAAGACTCGGACCTGGACAGGAAGAGGAGGGAGGCAGAGGCTCTGCTGCAGAGTGTCGGCATCAACCCTGACATGCCCCACGGTAAACCCCCCAAAAAACCTCAGCATGCTTCTAATGTTTTATCCTTCACCCTCACTTTTCTCCCATTGTTTTCTGGTACTGTGCTTGATTGATTCTCTGTGTTTATATAAGTCGGCTCTAACTTTGCTGTCTGGCCCGTCACTCTCCTCAACCCCAACACCCCCCAACCCCAACACCCCCCAACCTCACCCGATATCTGAACATTTGACATAACTTTTTGTGCATGACACCTAAACCTGCCTGCCATTTATTTTCATTCTCTCTTCTCTCCCCCTTTGTGTGTCTTTTTTATTTTTGTGTGTCTCTTCCTTACTGCATGCAAACTCACTCACTCACTCACTCACTCACTCACTCACTCACTCACTCACTCACTCACTCACTCACTCACTCACTCACTCACTCACTCACTCACTCACTCACTCACTCACTCACTCACTCACTCACTCACTCACTCACTCACTCACTCACACTTCTTCCATGCCTTTCCCCACCCACCCTCATTCATCCACTTTACGCACTCACACACACACACACACCCACACACACACACACACATATGCACTCACAGCTCAGCCCCTGAGGGTAGTAACAGAAGATACATGTCTGTTTCACTACCTAGTCCCCGCCCCCATGTCTCCCTCCAACAAATCAGTGGGCAGCGATGCAGGAAGCCAAGATTCCGGGGACGGAAACGCAGGACCAAGGTCTGTGAGTGTGTGAGAGACGGAGCGAGAGATGGGGTTTGGTTGTTTTTAGATGTTTTGATTTGATGTCAGGTTGTATCTGCATGCCAAGTCTGTTTGTGTCCACATGGTGAATATACTTGATGAATTCTAACGTGTGTCTCCTCTTTGCCTTTTCACCGGCACGCTGATGTTTCTCAATTAACACGCACTCTGTTCTTCTTCTTCTTCTTCTTCTTCTTCTTCTTCTTCTTCTTCTCTGTCTTTCTTCTTCTCTGTTTGCTGTCTTTCTTATCTTTAACATCTCATAACTGGCTCCCGTCCTCTGCATTTGCTTTCATCCTCTTGTCTTCCTCTTTCTCTCTGTCCGTCCTGTCTTTCTCTTACTAACACCGTCTGGTGGTTTGGCTGTATAAGGACATTGCATTGGGATCCTGACCCCTCTACTCTGCAACTCCACTCCGACTCTGAGCTCATGGGGTACTGCTCCTCCTCTCTCCTTTAGCTTGTCTTTCAGCTTTATTCAGTTTTTGTGGTTTCATCTTAGATTTGTCGTAATACGTTACTGTTATGTCTGTTTATCATTATTTGTGTCGCTACATTCAAATCTGCATTGATTCTTCTTCCCTGTTGGAAACCTGTGTATGTGTGCTTGTTTCCATGATGGCGTGTGTAGACGAGGAGCAGTGAGACTGGGTATGTCCAAAATGACCCAAGTGGACTTTGTCCCGAAGGAGTTAGTGTCTTACTGCAAAGAAACACAGACACCCACTGAAGCCCAGACACACACCGATCAAAAAGCAGGTAAACAATTGTAAATGTGTTTTTTATATAATGCCTGAATTAGAGGTAGATATAAAAATTTGTAATGTTTTTTTTTTTCAGATGAGGAAGAAGATGAAGAGATAGTTGCCCCCCCACCAGCGGAGGACGCTCAAGAGGAGAAAGATGAACAGGGTGACCAGCAGGAGGATGGTGAGACGTCTTTCTAGAAATGTGTGACCAAAGAGCGATAAATCACCTGTATTCTCTGCTCACTCATGTTGAGTTTTCTGTGCATAGACACCCCCAAAGAGCTGACAGAGGAGGAGAAGCTGCAGGTCCTACACTCTGAGGAGTTCTTGTCGTTTTTCGAGCGAGGCAGCAGAATTGTAGAGAGAGCTCTGGCCGAGCAGGTGGACGTCTGCTTTGACTACAGTGGCAGAGATCTGGAGGATAAAGAGGGGTGAGGCACATTCTTTTTTTTCAATTTATTTAATTTTTTTAATCATTTTGTTTTTATTGGCAACCATAGAGCAATTGCAAACATTTTGCGTTGTGCTTGTTTTGAAAATTATACATCATTACAATCTGGTGAAACAGATAAGCAAGTGGAATGGTAGTAATAATAGGGAGAATGATAACAAGAATTTTACTAATAAATAAATAAAATAAAAATAAATAAAGTAATATCAAATCAATAAAAATACATACATAAATAATATTAAGAATGTTAATAATATCCCCCCCAAAAAACAACAACAAACAAACAAACAAACAAATAAATAGATAGATAGATAGATAGATAGATAGATAGATAGATAGATAGATAGATAGATAGATAGATAGATAGATAGATAGATAGATAGATAGATAGATTAAATTGAATTAAATTAACAACATCCAGGTTCAAATCAACTGTCATCAGATTCATCAATCACAAGTGATAAGAAAATGAGTGAAATACAATACATAAAAAGATCATGAGATAATAATCAGTATGGAAAATTACCTATGTTTTGGGTTTTTTTTTAAACCTGAAATTTCTCACATCTAAAGTTTATAAATAAAATAACATTTTCAAATGAAGATACATCGAGTTCCTACCCCACTAGTCGTGTTTCACAAGCATCAATTGCTGGTACCGAACAGAACTATGTACAACATAAAACTGGGTAACTGGGTGAGGCACATTCAATTCAATTCAAAACCTTTATTTATTCTTAACAACATTGAGGTTTCCCTCATTTACAATGTCGTCGAGATCACAGGCACATTAGAAACAGCAGACAAACACACACAATCATTCTCAAAGTAATACATGAATTAAAGCAGATACAATTTGAGACACAGTGGTCCGAGATCCAAGCCTTAAATTCTGCAAAAGAGGGAATGAATGTGAGCTTTAAAGTCAGTTGGAGGGTATTCCATGATTTAGGGGCATCAATGGAAAATGCTGATCGACCCAGTTCAGTGTTAACTCGAGGGACTTTCAGAATGAGCCAATCAAAAGAGCGAGTCAACCAACCTTCTCATACAGGACACAGTGATGGGTGTCATATCTGTCACCAGTGATGAATCTGAGTGAAGAAAAAGCTGATGGAATTGTTCTAGTGAGCGGTTAAAACAACAACTAAGACAGGACAGGACAGTCAGGGTTGGTAATCATTTCTTTCATGTCCTTCCCAGTGACTTGCAGGCCGGTGCAAAGCTGGTGCTGAACAGGCAGTTTTCAGAGGAGCGCTGGACCAAAAATAGAGTAGTCACCTGTCTTGATTGGTCTCCTCAGGTGAGTCAGAACACGGACATAAGGGTTGAAGACTTTTGATGGATGCTTCAAAAGACTTCTGAGATCATTCTTTCCTGGCTTCACTGCTTCTTTTTCCTCCACATCTAAAATTGGCTGCTCTGTTTCCTCAGTATCCAGAGCTGCTGGTTGCTTCTTATAACAACAATGAGGATGCTCCCCATGAGCCAGATGGAGTGGCTCTGGTCTGGAACTTGAAGTACAAGAAGGGCACACCTGAGTACATTTTCCACTGCCAGGTAAGGAAGAAATTCACATTTGCGTGGCCTACAAACCAAAGGCCCCATGTTCTTCTTTGTATGATCAACTATGGAGACAGAAGAACTTATATGTCAACTGTATATTGTTTTCTTCCAGTCAGAGGTGATGTCAGCAGGGTTTGCCAAGTTTCACCCAAACCTGGTTGTGGGTGGAACATACTCAGGACAGATCGTCTTATGGGACAACAGGAGCAACAAGCGCACCCCTGTGCAGAGAACTCCCTTGTCTGCAGCTGCACACACAGTAATGCACTTTATGTATTCTCATACACACAACTGTGTTAAAGTAGCTTTCTGTCTGACTCAGCTCACATCTTTATACATGGCAGACTTTTCCTGCTGAGCTTACTTTGTTTAACCCTCCTCTTTTGTTTTCAGCACCCAGTCTACTGTGTGAACGTAGTTGGAACCCAAAACGCTAACAACCTGATCAGCATTTCCACGGATGGTAAAATGTGCTCTTGGAGCCTTGACATGCTCTCCCAGCCGCAGGTATGTAAAGCCAGTACAGATTAGGTAAGATACAATGTTTTGAGTATCAGCTGGTTTGTTGGAGTCTGAGTCTGTGTGTGTGTGTTTTGTCCCTGCAGGACAGTCTGGAGCTGGTGTTCAAACAGAGCAAAGCCGTGGCTGTCACTTCCATGGCCTTTCCTTTGGGAGATGTCAACAACTTTGTGGTGGGGAGCGAAGACGGATCCGTCTACACCGCTTGTCGCCATGGGAGGTGAGGGCTCTTTGACCTCCGGCACCTTACATCTTCTCAGAGCAAGATTTTTGAATGGTTTACCAAGATCATTGTGGCTTTAAGTTAAGAGGGTCATTGATAGAAATTCTCACAGTTCTTTCTATTTGTGTGTTACAGTAAGGCTGGTATCACTGAGGTGTTCGAGGGCCATCATGGTCCAGTGACTGGGCTGAGCTGCCACAGTGCTGGAGGACCTGTTGACTTCTCCCACCTCTTCATCTCATCCTCTTTTGACTGGACTGTCAAACTCTGGAGCACTAAGGTGAGGCACCTAAATCTATGTTTCCTACTTCTACTTTCAGTGATCTTGCTTGCAATTCCACAGCTAACTGTACCCTGGCAGGTGATGTAGGAAGTATGTTGGCTGCGTGCCAGCTACAGGATGGCTTGATCTTCATTTTGGCATGCATGTTAACAGATTAGACTGGATTAGACTATTCAGAACGCCAGCATGAGTCTCACATGCTGAAAATCTAGAGAATAGATGGCTTGCCATTTTTTTCTGTCAGCTGCATGCAGATTTTGGCCAAAATTGCAATATTAATGACAAGCTGAGGGCTGTTCTGTCTCTGTATCAGCTATGTCTTTGTCACAAGCATGCATATATAATATTGTAGTACTTCCATAATGCTTTTCAAAGCAAAAGCCTGATCTACTTTTTTTTCTGTGAGATTTCCCTTGTTTTCATATGATGCTTTTATTCTGAAGTTGTGTCCAGTAAAAAAGTAACATGCATAGCTTTAACCCCCCTGTTTGTTTCTCTGGAACAGCAATAATGTTTGTGGGCCAATTTGACCCGGAGCATATTCAATTATCCAAAAGTGTCAGAACCCCAAAAAATCCCAATATAAATTTTTTTAAATCTAATTTTTAACTCCATTACTAGCCATTTAAATCAATATTTAGTGCAATAGTGTTCTTTAATTCTCACAGATCATGGTTCAATGAGGATAACTCACTCCTTCATCATTAAAATTAATGTTAAAACTTTTTTTAATGTACATTGGAAAGCCCTAAATATAAATACAATAGTTTTACATGACATACATTTTTGTTTATTTTTTATTTTTTATTTTTTTTTTATGAAGTGATGTTGATAAAGTAACACAAAACCTCTTCTGTGACATGCTGCCCAGATTTTTATGCTGCATTTAAGCTGGTTGGAAGGCATTTATCGCCTAAAATAGACTTTAAAAAGGGTCAATTTGACCCACAACATAACAGGAGGGTTAAATTTAAGCCTATGGGGAATTTTTGATTGAAAAAAGTTGTCATTAATCACAATGGCTGCAAGTCAGCTATGTTATATTAATTAAATAACATCAGTTCACAGTAAATATTTCTTCTTGTATCCATCTTTGTAACCCTCTCACTGCTCAGCTGGTGTCTGTGTAAATCGAGCACCCGTTTTTACCCTTTAGTGGTGCATCAGTACATTTGGTACCCCAACAGAAGGGTGACAAAAAGCAGCCCAATACGGATCGGTTATTTTGTACCTTTACCAACTCAAATAATTGCGTACTGTCCCAAACCGGACTGCATGATGTAAACAAAGAAGGCACATATAAAAGTATCTGATGCTCTTGAAGTTCTTCTTTTGACATGATTCAGTATTCCTCTTGTTCTCCTGTACAGAGCACCCGACCTTTGTACTCGTTCGAGGACAGCTGTGACTATGTCTACGATGCCATGTGGTCTCCTACACACCCTGCTCTGTTTGCCTGTGTGGACCTGGCTGGACGCTTGGACCTGTGGAACCTCAACAATGATACTGAAGTAATAAAGCTTTGATTTGACTTTTCAAAGGGATAGATTGACATTCAAGTAAATATGCTTATCCTCGTTTTAGGCAAGGAGTTAAATGATATAATACTCTCAATTCATCGCAGGAGACAGCATGTACGTAGTTAGCTAGCAAAATGAAAGCAGAGGAAACAACCATTCTGATTTTGTCAAAAGGTAACAACATTGTCTTTGGATACTTAAACACTTTTGCACATTTTATTTTATCAGTATGAAAAACAACAACACTTTCTGGATGCATGTGAAAGCGGTAGTCTTGACAAGTAAGCGAAAAAGTAAAGTTCCTTACAAATGCAGATAAGCTAGGACCTTGTGAGATAAGATTTCAAGTATTTCAGGACAAACATGAACTGGTAGTGTTCTTAGCTTCTGGAAATGGCATACCACCACTCCATCTGCTCTTTTGTAATCTACTTTGTGTTGTTTTAGGTTCCCACAGCCAGTGTGAGTGTGGAGGGGGCTCCAGCTTTGAACCGCGTGAGATGGGCTCACTCGGGCAAAGAGATCGCCACTGGGGACTCAGACGGACAGGTCCAGGTGTATGATGTAGGAGAGGTGAGATGTCATCCAGTGCTGTCCTCAAATGGTTATTCTGACAGAATATTTGATATGAGTGTTGGCATGCTAATTGATACCTTTTGTCTTCCCGCAGCAAATCTGTGTGCCCAAGGCCGACGAGTGGACGCGCTTCGTCAGGACGCTGGCTGAGATCAACGAGAACCGAGATGAAGCCGAGGAACTGGCGAACGCCTGATTGTTACAAAGCCTGCACTGACAAAAAGCTCTAATTTCCTCTCCTGTAATCGATATATAGCACACCACACCGGCTTCCAGCTTTTCCACCAACTGCGACATGATTTGGCCTGAGGAGATGTGCAGAGCTAGAAGGGACAGAACAGACAGTTTTAGACCAGCTTTAGAAGTGTTATGAAATGTGTCTTTAAGAGTTTTAGGGTATGTGTAGGAACAAAGAATGTCACGTGTAGCAGTAGTATTACAGAATGCGATTGGAATTGGAGGGAAGTGGTTTTTCAGCACTGACGTGGCTGTCCACTCTAAACTTCTAGCTTTGATAACATCCTCAGGGCTCCAGAAACTGCTCTTCTCCTGAGGCCTCAACCAACTCAACCCTTTTTTAATATATGCAAACCTTTGTACCTGCACCTTTTTATTACCATTTGAGTGTTTTTACATGTTTTAATATTTTCCAGACATGCTTTTGCAGCTGGCCAGGGAAGTTTTTCAACCAAGTGACAAAAGAAAAGTGGACATATCACATTTCTCAGCAGCACTTAACGACTCAAACAGCTGGTGTGCTTTTACATGCACTCTGTGGCCTGTGCAGGAGTGTGTCAATCTTATATTTTAACCACTACAATATTTAATATTTATTCTGGTGGTTACACTTATTTAAATATTTTGTGTATGTTTCAAAGTTGCTGCTTTGTACCAAGAGCTTGAGTAGTACATTCCTAAAATTAGCACTACAAGGCTTTTTACCAGGCTAAATCTGATGCTATACTTGCCTTGAGTTTAATGACACTAGTACAGTTCAAAAGTGATGTTTTCTGTACCAAAGGACATTGTTTTATACTATGTACCTGTGCTACAGTGGATAGCAAAAGTCTAGACTCCCTTGTTAAAATGCCAGGTTTTGTGATGTAAAAAATTGAGACCAAGATAAATAATGTCAGAACGTTTTCCACCTTTAATGTGACCTATAACATGAACAATTCAACTGAAGAAAAAAAATGAAAATATTTTAGGGGGGAGAACAAGACATACAAATTGTAAATGATGTTGTTGCAAAAGTGTACACACCCTTTAACTAATAATTGTTTGAAGCACCTTTTACATTTTATTACAGCACTCTGTTTAATCTTTGTAGGAGTCTATTAGCATGGCACATCTTGACGTGGTAATATTTGCCCATTCTTCTTTACAAAAAAGGTCAAAATCCATCAGATAGTGAGGGCATCTCCTGTGCACAGCCCTCTTCAGACCACCCCACAGATATTCAACTGGATTCAGGTCTGGACTCTGGCTGGGCCATTCCAAAACTTTAATCTTCTTCTGGTGAAGCCATGCTTTTGTTGATTTGGATGTATGCGTATTGAAAGGTGAAATTCCTCTTCATCTTCAGCTCTCTAATGGAGTCCTGGAGGTTCTGTGTTAAACTGACTGGTGTTTGTAACTGTTCATACTTCCCTCCACCTTGACTAAGGCCCTGGTTCCAGCTGAAGAAAAACAGGCCCAAATCATGATGCTGCCCCCACCATGCTTCTCTGCGGGTCTGGTGTTCTTTATGTGATGTGCGGTGTTGTTTTTAAGCCTAATATACCTTTTGGAGTTATGGCCAAAAAGTTCAACCTTGGTTTCATCAGACCATAAAACATTTGATGCTTTTGGAGACTTCATGTATGTTTTTGAAAATTTTGCCGGGCTTGGGTGTTTTTATTGATTAGAAATGGCTTCCGTCTTGCCTCCCTACCCATAGCAGAAACATATGAAGAATAGGAGAGATGTTGTTTCATGTAGTACACAGCCAGTACTGGTCAGAAATCCCTGCAGCTCCTTTAATGTTGCTGTAGACCTCTTGGAAGCCTCCCTGAACAGTTTTCTTCTCGTCTTCTCATCAGTTTAGGAGGAATGTCCAGTTCTTGGTAATGTCACTGTTGTTCCATATTTTCTCTACTTGATGGTGACTGTTCTCAGTGTGGTCCATGGTATATCTAATGACCATGAGATCCCTCTGCTGCTTTTGAAGCTCTGTGGACCATGGCTTTTGCTGTAAGATGCAACTAATGAAATGTCAGGAAAATCCTCCTCGAACAGCTGATCTTTATTGGGATTAATCAAAGTCACTTTAAATTATGACGTGTGTATACTGAATACTATCTGTCATGAGTTTGAATGTGATTGGTTAATTCTGAACCCAGCCACATCCCCAGTTATAAGAGGGTGTGTACACTTATGCAACAATTTAGTTATTTATTTTTTATTCTTCCCTTTAAAAGATTAGATTTTTTTAATTGAATTGTTCATGTTATAGGTCACATTAAAAGGTGGAAAAAGTTCTGTCATGATTTATCTTGGTCTCATCTTTTACATCCCAAAACCTGGCATTTTAACAGGGGTGTGTAGACTTTTATATCTGGTGTATATGTAGTAAAGAACAGTTACCTGATGCGTCCTCTTTGAGAGGATCTAAATGAAGTTCATGGAGTTTTAAACAGGAGATGTAAAGCTGAGGTTGAAAAGTATTTTATCACAAGACGTGGATTGATTTGTATTATTTTTCCTTTTTTCATCCAGTTTATCATTCCAGGACGCAGCAGCCCAAACTCATAAGGCTGGTTTGAGATTTCAGTATCCACAATGCTTCTATTAAATGTTTAGAAAGAGCTTCAAAATGTACTGTAGCAGCCATGTTTGATCAAACATGAAGATCAGTATTCTGCTTAGACTCATTGTACTGTACTTTTCCCTGTTACTATTCTACACACAGTCAATGGTTGCACTTTTGCAATGGAATAAAACTCTAAACATATTGTTAAAATTAAAACCATATGGATGATTTATTTCAATAAAATACAATGACTGAATTTAGATACATTTAATTTATTAACCTAATTCTCTGCTCATGATTCTTGTTTCACCAAGAAAACACTGAATTGAAAAGTTCTGTACATCAGTAAGAGCGATTCTCAGGGGACCCAGGACCAGAGGCCCCGTGTCACCGTGACATGACAGTAACTGGACGTTGTAACGCTTTGTCTTGCCAACATTTGTTTCACTGCTTCCTGTAAATGTACTCTCCGTACAGTTATACAATATATACAGTATATAGCCTCCTGTCTGAGGACCAAGCAAGAGTGTAGCCCCCTTTCCGCACACACACACACACCGTGCTGACCAATCTAATATATATTATGCCCGCCGTCCAGTACAAGAAGTCCTACTCAAACTGAGTATCAGACAGAAAAACAAATTAAAATCATATGCGCTACTCATGAAATAAAGAGAGGAGTGCAGAGGCTCCGCTTTATACAAACACCGCAGAAAATGAAAAAAAAAAATGTAGTTTCCAGGAGCGTACAGCCACTGAAGATACAACCGTCTGGTCCCGTTTGCTGTCTGCTTACTTACATCCACAGCTGGTTTGAGACCAGTGCAGCACGCCTTTACGCTGTAGCTGCTGTTGTTGTTTGTTCCTAAGTTAATGGCCCTCTATTTGTGGAGTGTATTTTCAATTTGTGCGTGTTTTTGCGTTGCTTGTGTATCTATCCTAGTGTCTGGCTCCTGGTTTGAGGAGAGAAGGGATGGCGAAGGTGACATGGAGCTTTAGATCTCTATGGGTCCTGAGCCGGCGTGGCGGTGGCTGGCTCTGGGTGATGGATGGAAACCACACCGGAGGACTTGAATTTGGGAAGATGGAGGCCAAATTTGTTCTCCACTCCAGCGAAGGTCGCTGCAGCCAGGCGGTAGCCTCCGACATGGTCGGCGTTGATGGGTGGAAGCTCGGAGATGCGAGACTTGGGTGTGGGCTCGGATCCTACTGGACGGCTGTGGAGAAAAGGAGGATGGGAAAAATGTACTTTACTGATTATGTTTCACATTATTAAAAAGACATACAACAGGGGTACTGGTGGCCTCGCGGTCTAAGTGTCCCACGTATAGAGGCTATAGTCCTCGTCGCAGAGGTCGCCCATTCGACTCCCGGCCGGTCGACCATTTCCTGCATGTCTTCCCCCACTCTCTACTCCCCATATTCCGTGTCTCTCTTCAGCTGTCCTATCCAATAAAGGCAAACAAGCCAAAAATATAACTAAAAAAAAAAAGGGAAATACAACAAAGTCTTATTATTGAAAGTGGAATAATGACAGCAAAATGCAAACTAAATCATATTTGTTACAATATTTGTCATATTGTAGAACAAATATGATGACAGATAATTGCAATCAAATGTTTTGACAGAATTTAAAAATTGAAGTTCTGCATCTAAATGCATTTTAATTTACACTAGATGTTGTGTCCCTTCATACTGTCCATTAATCTTCCCCATGCATCCTGACCATAGACTGTATAAAATATGGACTTAGTATCTGTGACGTCACCCATCTGTTTCTGAAGCGCTGTTTTGAACAGTCAGCTGTGCCTCTCATTGGAAGACTCATAATCTCAATATATTCGAAATTGCCACATTAGAAAAAAATTCACCCCCCTCACAGTGTGTGCCAATCGAGACATGAGCTATCCAGACTACACTCGTCTTTTGTACTAGGCTGTAAACATGTTTAGGGGGCGCGTCCACTGCCGGCGTTTTTGGCGCTGGCATCGCCGGTTTTCTATTCAAACCATAGACTGTATAAAATATGGACGTAGTATCCGTGACGTCACCCATCTGTTTCTGAAGAGCTGTTTTGAGACCAATCGGCTGTGGTAGCCATATTGCTTCTGTCGAGCCAGTGTGACGTAAAGAGGCGGGCTTTGAGCCTTCTAGCCAACAGCTGCAGTGTTCCTACAGGCAGCTGTGCCTCTCATTGGAAGACTGGTAATCTCAATATCTTCGAAATTGCCGAATTAGAAAAAAATTCACCCCCCTCACAGTGAGAGGACATTGAGAAATTAGCTAGTCAGACTACACTCATCTTTTGTACCAGTCTGTAAACATGTTTATTAATGCTGCAAAGATTGTCTTTTCCCCATTCATGTGTATGTGACTTCCGGTACTTCCGGCGCCAGCCTCAAACGGATCCTCGATGAACTGCAGCTTTTAACACTTCCGCATTGACTCATATTTTTAGACCGGAGGTTGCCGCTTGATTCAAACGCAATGTAATTCAGCATTTTCAGCGCTCAGCAGCCTCAGCATAAAAACGCTCTCAGCATCAGCTGATTTTTGAAGCAGCGCTCTGAGCGCTCTCAGTTGAAAATATTTCAGCTTTTGGAACACCCCCGCGCTCATCAATGTCACTTCTTGATCACAGACCAATTAGAATCAAGAAGGGGCGGGACTTCTGCAATCATCTTTGTCAACACAATGGCAGAGGTCTGTGCGGGGGAGAAAAGTTATCAAATTGTTTTGTTGACATATAATTTCCTGGTTTAGAGCTGCTGCTGATGCTCTTACACGATTCCTATCAATATTTTTTTAAAGTTTCATGTTAAAATGCCATTGAATGAAAGCATGTATGAATCATATGGGCATTTTAAAACAGACCTACTGGACGTGGAAGTTACTTTTTTTGGACTTTCGTTACCTAGTAACAGTAAACGCTGGTGATAAGCGCTCTGAAACTGATGTTATGGGCACTCCCAGCGCAAAAAACGGCAGCAATGGACATGCCACCTTATTTCTTCTGTAAAGATCATCTTTTTTGAATTGGTGTGTATGTGGTTTCCTATACTTCCAGAGCCAGCCTCAAGCAGATCCTCGATGAACTACAGTTTTTAGCACTTCCTCATGGACTCAGATTTTTAGACCAGAGGTTGCTGTTTGATCTTGACCAGTACATTCCCAACCTTAACCCAAGCATAGCTTTCCAATTCATGACTTAAAAAACTGCAATAGAAAGATGAACATACTGTCCTCCGAAGTCGACATAGAACCACCGCTGTAAGAGCTCGTAAGTCACCAGAGTCACACCAAACTGAGGAGAGGATCGGCACATACGAGCTGAAAGACAAAAAATGAACACGGTTTTATTTCACATAACAATCAGAGAACTTATTGTCTGTGAGCACAGAACTACAAAACAAACCAACCTCCAGCTCCCTTCCACAAAGCCCTGAAGCCCTCCTCTCTCATGATCTTTCTGAAGCAGTCGATGACTCCTGTATAGGTGGTCTGTCCTGCCCTTGCTGCAACCTGCAGACGTGTCTTGATGACATCGGCAGGCGTCACGAGGGAGGCTGCAGGGATACCTGGGAGGCAAAGACATCAGATGGTGCGCGGTTACATTCAAGCATTGTGAAAACAAGTGTCCTCAAAGGGAAGGAAAAGCAAGATTGTTTTGTTTTTTATTTGCTGGCAGCTATGGTGCCAAATACTGTCAAATTTGGTGTATAAGATGCACGTGTAGACCTTTTTTCTCATCAAAATGTTGGCCACATCCTGTACATGAGTGTGACCAATATACCAGCATAAAATACAGAGAGGGGTCCTCTGTTGTGTTGCACTATTTTACCCAGAAGATGGTGCAGAAGCAAGTGATCGCTTTAAGGTTTTCTCAGTCCCTTTGGTACATTTCTTGAATCAGAATTGAAATTCTCAAAACTACTTGTTCAATCTTCACATCATTGCGTCACTTGTGCACATCAATTCTCATTTCTTTGAACAAGTTACAAATGCTTTGGTACATCCATGCAAATTATTATGTACAATTCTCTGCTGTTTCCTACATTATGGAGGAGTTGGGAGGCAAAACAGGGGAAGAGGCAGAGGAGATATGCGCGTTCCTGATGAGATAAGAGCCACAATACACTAAGGTGTAACTTACAATTTACAATAACTGTCATCAAGACTTTAGCCATAGTTTACATCAGAACGTCCCTCCAGAGAACACTGTTATATTGACAACATGACTCAGCAATTTGACTGTCTTATCCGTACACAATGACACAAGGACTTGTCACTCTGATGGAACTGTCATGTTCATTGACATAGATATTTACTTTTGAGAGATGAACCAAGGATTTTGAGCAAGATACTGGCTTATGCAGGTAATCCATGGTGTTTTTCTATTTGTAGGAATTGTTTTGAGAAATGCACTTACTGTTTTGCAAATGTCGAGGATGATTCGAGAAATGTACCAAAGCGACTGAGAAAAACTGTAATGTGCAACACATGCGGTCCAGTCTAGCGACGAAACTTGTCCCCCTCTATTTGCCCCACCAAACAGACTGCATCTCATATACTGGTGCCACTTGTGTTCCTGATTTTACTCTACATGATTGCATTTCTCTGATGAGGTGTTCAATTAAACCTGGTGCAGGTGAGTCATCAAAATGTGTTCTGAACAAGCACTCACTAACTGCTTCTATAGTTTGAAGTTACCTGCAATCGCTCCAGCAGTGAGCAGCTGAAGGGCTCCCAGTCTGCCTTGCTCATCAGCAAAGCTGGTCTTGAGGTGGGCATACGCCGGGAAATAGATGGCAGAGAAAGGGATGTCTCTCAGGAAACATGCTTTAGCACCCTGTTGAGACACACGAAGAACAGAGAGATATGTGAGACAGTGCTTGGAACGATGAAGATTAAGAGACCTTTTGAAAACATGGGCTGCATTCAAAGACACATTACCTTGTAGAGGCCGAAAAAGCCCAGATCACGAACCACGCTGAGCGCACTGACTCGAGGTCCAGTGGTGATCTCTCCTGCCACCTGCAGTCGAATCTTCACAATCTCCAGTGGGTTGGTGAAGATCACCTGAGAGCCTCCAGCCTGGATAATGAAACAGCTCGTTTTAACACCTTTGTCAAAAACAAAGAAAACCTCTCCTGCTCCTCACATGTACACAGCTCAAGGACGGAGCTAACTCTTGCTCATGAACAGTAAGTTAAAAACAAAAGAATCCTGATCAATCATTACTTTGCCATTTCCTTGGATGGTAAGGTGTGCTGGGCCAAAGTTTGTGAAAGGATGAACAACGCTATCGAGAACAAAAACAGAAAAACACATGTTGTATTGGACAATGACATCGTAACCCTGGATGCACTTTTGTTTTGCAGCCTGCTGTTAGTAATTCGAACTTGGCAAGCCAGTTAATGCTAAATCTAAAGCAGACTGCATGCATTTGATACAGGTTTATTGGACCAAACAACCGAGGAGGTACAAACAAGGTGACTGCATCAGCACTTTTCTTCTCTCAGGTGTTCATTCCTGCATTCATACACTGGAAGGAGAGAAATGGGGGTTTGTAACTTACGCAGCCACCAGCCATGACCTCAGCAAAGAAAGGAATGGTGTTGTCTTTCCCGGTGAACTTGTCTCTTACTAAGTCGTTCACCTGTGGCACACAATCACAAACAGGTTTGAGACTGAAGACAATGTAAACAAATATGTGACACCCAATGTGGTAAATGTAATCCTGGATTAGATACGCATATTTCTTTGACAGATTTCATGTTTTTTCTCCACTTATTTTTCATCCTGTGGACCCCCTAACATCACAATGAAGGTCAAAAATTTAGGAGTGACATTTGACACAGATCTCTGCTTTGACACTCATTTAAAAAATAATGTAAAATCCTGTTTTTTCCACCTCAAACAAATCTCCAAAATAAGATCTTTCCTTTCCCCCTCCGATCTGTCCAAAGTCATCCCTGCTTTTATTTTTTCTCGTCTTGATTATTTTAATGCACTTTTAACAGGTATCAGTCAGAGCTCCCTCCACAGACTCCAACTAGTTCAAAATGCAGCCACTCAGATTTTAACAGGCAGAGCAAAATACCAACAAATCACTCCTGTCCTTGCCAGCTTACATTGGCTGCCAGTTTTTTATCGTGTCATTTTTAAGATCTTATTGATTACTTTTAAAATTTTAAATGGACACGCCCCAAACTATTTAAGAGACCTTTCAACCCCCTATGTGCCAGGGCGGCCCCTCAGGTCTGTGGGTACATCTCTGCTGGTTGTGCCAAGATCCCGCCTTAAAACAAAAAGTGACCTTTCAAATCAGATCTCCAAGTTTGTTGAACTCCCTGCCACTGACAATTAGAAAGTCCACAACCTTAACTGCTTTTAAATCCTCACTAAAAACATTGTTATATAAGAAGGCATTTCCCCACCCCTAATTCTTGAATTTGCTCTGCATTCAGATGTCTTGTTTTGCTTCTGTCTTTTTTCTTCCACCCGTTTGCACCATTTTTATGCTTTATAATTCTCTGCTTTTTTGTTGTGAAGCACTTTGTAACCTTGATAAGAGAAGTGTTATATAAATAAAGTTTATCATTATTATTATTATTATTGTTACCTAATGATTTCATATGACTTCATGGTTTTAAGAGGACTGTGTGTGGTGTATGCAGGTGAGGCACTCACTGTGAGTTTGATGGCCTTCTCAGGTGCCACACCTATGAGCTGAGGAACCAGACCTGTGGGGCATCAAGAGAGAGTGATTTGACCTGAGGATCACGTTTGATTAGTATTACCAGAAAAACAGGATGAAGGGAGGAGGAATCAATCTGTGGTACAAAAAAATAAATAACAAGACATGAGGTAAGAACAAAAGGGAAGAGTGACACATTCCAAAATATGGAGAGAATGAGAATATTCTTGTTTGTGGAAGACAGATGCTGAACAAAAATAAAAGATCAACAAAAGTAAGGCTGAGTCAGCATTTCTGATACGGCAACCACAGATGATCGGCTTCAAAACTTAGGGTTGCAAAGGGGTGGAAAGTTTCTGGTAAATTTCCATGGGAAGATAAGCTGAGGAATTTTGGAAATATTCCAAACTGGAAACTTTCCATGGGAATTTATGGGAATTTAATGGAAAGGTATCATATCCAAGCATAAATATGTTTTGTTATAAGCAGACATCCATCCAAAATAATACAATTAAAACAGATGTATTTGTAAGTAGAACTTTATCAAGTGTTAAATATTTTATTGAACAATCAATTCTTTCATTGAAGAACAAAAACATGAATGTTGAGTTAAATATCACTCATCCCCCCCGACCCAACCCATTCAAAAATTAACAAAAATGCAATCCCAAAGAAGTCCCATTCAAAATGTTAAATGAAAAGAGTCCCTCTCCCTCAAAAAAAGTCATTTTCAACATTGTATATAAAACAGCATCGTCCCTCAAGCTTCTCAAGACTAGCCTCTGCAGGATTCTAGAAATCATCTGTGCATGTGATGGAGGAATGCACAGTGCATGCAGGGGGCGTGGTCTCAATAGCCCTGCAGTAAGCAGTGTGCTATGTGCATGTGATTGAGGAATAGCATAGATATTCAGCTGTACTTGCATGCTATCTGATTGTTTTAGTCAGGATTATGCTAAATATATTTTCCCCAACTTTATTTAAGTTCCTTATTGACAGCCAACCTTCAATTTAGTAAATTCCTGGTTTATTCCCGTTAATTATCATAAATCCCTGTTAATTCCAATGGAAAGTTTCCAATTTTGAAAATTCCCAGAATGTTGCAACCCTGGTGATGTCCCGTAAACCACATCTATTTATATACAGTCTGTGTTTTTTTCAGCAATATTTGGCTCATATGTAAAATATAGGCCGGCTGACTACCATTTTATAACAAGTGTTCAAGAAATCAAGGGTTTGATGAGGAAAAATGTGTCTTGACATTGACAAATCAAACAAAGCCTAATATAAAATTCATAGGAAAATAAAGAACAGGACACTCAGCAACAAATCACCAATGTTCAACTGAGCCCTGTTTGAACATCATTTCTAAATTATAACGGAGATTACACTCTACTGGTGTAAGGGGCTGCACCAGCAGTGAGCATAAGTTACAAGTTAAACCATACGCCTAGTCTAAGTAAGTGTAAACTCCTCCTTAAAACTGCTGTCATGGAGCATTGTTTTGAAAGATGGTAACTTGGAGGATGAGGAGAAGCAGAGGTTGTTACAGGCTGCTTTATGTTGTCAACGTGTTCTCCACACTAGATTATCTCCATTAAATAATTGTGATGACTTTGATCTGTGCTTTTTTTCTACAAGTGGAGATTATTAAATCTGCACAATATAGAACTGCTAATTAAAGGTTGTTAATTTACTATCGATGTAACTGTTGTTATTTTACATTGCAGATTAGTTATTACCTTGTCATAATGCTTAGTCATGTATTATATACCCTCACGTTGCTGTTAGTCTATAGGAGTTAGCAGCAGTTTTTTTTAACTTTTAGATTGTTTGGATGCAATCAGGCAAGAGAGTCAACACTTAAACACCCCATCTAGAAAAGAGCTCTTCTCTTTGAAAAGAACAAAATATTTAATTTTGAAAACATATGGGGTAAAGTATTACACGCACTTAGTTCATAAGTTTGATTTGCAAAATTTGATTTGTGATCAAAGATTTTCTGTTATTTCAATCTATATATATTATTTTTTAACAGCTAACATTTATTTAAAGAAGAAAAAATATGAAATTATAGAGGTTGAGCTTGTCGGTGTGAGGAGTTAATGTCTGTATAAGTCTTTTTTTTTTCTCTCTGTTCTGTTTGTGGATCTTGTTTTTGTTTGTTTGTTATTTTGCGTTACTGTTAATTATTTGTCCCCTGTGTTTTATTGTTTATTTGTTTTGGTGTCATGTGTATAAAAAAAAAAAAAAGAAAAAGCCTGAGAATGTCCTTTCTGCGACAATATTTTGGTGGGTTTGGACATTAAGTTACAAACTAACTAGACTGTGCACCAAAACTTAAGAAGCAACTTATGTAGAGCTGGTGCAACCAACCACAGGTGAGAACTCTTACCTCTGTAGAAGCCGAAGAAGCCCTCATAACGAAGCACCTTCTTAGCACAGTCGAAGCTGTTCTTGTACATCAATTCTCCCACAAAGGATCCTGTGGACCTCTGGTTCTGCATACGAGTCTTCACCAGGTCGATGGGGTACACTGCAGTCGCTCCAGTAGCTAGGTTAACACACACAAACACAACCTCAGAACAAACACTACATACTGATGTAGATCCTCTACTCATCCGTCTGTGATGAAAGGATAACTCACCTCCAGCAATGGAGCCCAGAGTGAACCTATAGGCCGACTCTGCAACCTGGAGCCACACAGGCCTGGTACCGTCCCCGGCCTGATGGACATATGATACCATTGTGAATATTGTTTGTGATGACTTTATCAATGCACTTAAACTATGCAAGACAAGAAAAATGAAGACAAAACATTGCTGACAAATCATGATGCAAATGTAACATATCATTAAAGCTACACACAAACATCGTACCTGTTTTTGGGTTTCAGCCAGGTGGTAGGGCAGACATCCTTCCTCTAACGGAGCTATCCTCTCGATGTCAGTAAGATTCAGACGCCTAAAGGCACAGATGTTAAAACCCCCATGATGTTCATCACCATCATCACACACATACTATTCTATGCAGTCATGTATTTAGAGATTTGGGTTTCACAGATAAGTTCAAAGACTTTGAATGTGTAGCAGAGTGTTTACCCAGATGGGGAGTGCAGGCCAGATAACTGGTACAGGATGTCAATTTCCATGGGAGTGATCTGACCAAACTTGTTGGCAGCATGAACAAACTCCTCTACAGGAAAACAGACACAAGAGAGCATTATCCTTTGATTGACCGTGGACATTCCCGGCATACTCTCACACACTTTTTCAGTTGACAGATAGGATGAAATATTACATTGATGTAGCCGTCAGTGGGTACCTTTGGTTACCAATGTATCGTTCCGCGTTCCAGCCAGCGTGCTGTAGATCTTGCGAATCAGCTCCATGTTGTTCAGGAGGGAGTTGAAGGCGTTGAAGTAGGAGAAGCTGACCATGTGAGAGGTGCTGCCACCTGCAGCCTGGGAAGGGAACAGGACAGGTACGTCAGGTATCAATTGATTGAGCTTTAAAGGTAGGCTTAAGTTGAATCTTTAATTTACAATGACAGAGCTAGAGAAGGGCTATTTGATCCTGCACAATTTATGTGGTTGCTAAAAAGAGACTTTAAACTTTTTTATACACACCTCAACTCTAAAATAAAATTTGGAATTACTGAATTTGGTCATTGTAAGGTAGATGACTTTTAAAACCAGCCCAGAGGGGGAATTCAACACCAGAACTAGATTATACTAAATTATTTTTGAGGGAACCAAGACTTAAAGTTGCAAATGTTACTGTACAATGCATTATATGAAATGATATGTTTTTCTATATTTACTTAATCAAGGGTTAAGGGTTGAACGATGCCTTGAATCTATTCTTTGACAAATTTACTTTTCCACTAAACCCTGACTTTTGCCGTAATAATTTACCTTTAAAAGAAGCCATTTTAAAAAGTTATACTTTACTGCTAAATTCACAACCTTTTTAAAGCTAATCTTTTTTTTAAATTTTACTTTTTACACCATATTTGTTTTTAACAGAGGAGACGACAGCGGAAACTGTCAGAGAGTGGGGCAATGACATGCAGGAAAGAGGCTGGATTCAAACCTGTGCCGCTACATAGGCGGGTAACTTAACCATTAGGCTAAGTCTGTGCCTTTTAGAGCTATTCTTAGCAGGATATCTAACTCAATGTGACAGAATCTCAGTGAAATCAGGATAAAACTTCAGAGCTCGCTAAGCCCTGTTAAGAATGTCGGACATTGGGCCTTAGAAAAGATGAAGAAAATAATAAAATGAGATATGAACAAAGCCCAAATAAAAAAAAAACAGTGATTATGACCAGTGTTATTCATTACAGCAAGAGAGCCTTGATGCATGACATGAGGATTAAGGGTGTGTATTATCTTTATTATTTTAATTATTATTTTAATCATTATTATTTAAATCATTGTTTTAACACTTATTTATCATATTTATAAAAGTATTTATTTATTTATAAACTTTAATTATTTATTCATCTATTTATTTCTTGTGATCATCTGATCTTGTTAACTTTTCTTTCCACTCTTACTTATTTTATTAATTTTATTGTATTGCTTTCATTTTATTTTTAAGTATTTTATTTATAATCATGCCTTTTTTAGTTGCCATTAATTCATTAATTACCATTGCTGTTGTTTTCTGTCTCTGTGTTATTCTGTGAAGCACTTTGGGCTGCATGTTCTTATGTATGAAAGGTGCTATATAAATAAAGTTGAGTTGAGTATGTCTTTGTACAACCACTGCTCAGAGTGGAATTTTTTCATACAGTAAGTGGTTTAAATTATGTTTTGTTTTTTTATTTGGGGCAAAATTATAAACTTTTAGATCTACTTAAGCTCAGAATATCAGCTCCTAAAATAGTGGAAGCTTCTGGAGTCTATTAAGACTTTAAATGGCTGAGCTTCAAGCTATGAAAATAAATGTAGAACACTCAGAGATGTGATTATCTGAAAATAACTCCCTCTCTTCCTGTCCAATTGAACACAGTATTCTCTGTGCCCTGTGTGAAAACTTTACACATTACTGTGAGTTAAATGTTCATGCTCACTCACAGAAACAAGGTTCTCCTCCACAAAGGGTGTGAGCATGTGGTGTCTGATGGTGGCCATTATGTCGCTGAAGTCCATGGAGGAAATAACGCCGTTCTTCCCTTTGTCCTTTTGGGCGAATGCCTGGCGTGCATGCTCCAACTGTAGCTCCTAAACAAGACAGCACGACAGGGCTGAGTTTAAATATAGACAAGTAAATTAAAAAAGGGATTCAAGAGCAAAGAGACTGATCAATGTGTGTGTGTGTGTGTGTGTGTGTGTGTGTGTGTGTGTGTGAGTGTGTGTGTGTGTGTGTAATCAGCAGACCTGCAGGAACTGGGTGAACTCGAGGTAGCTGAGGCATTTCTTGTTGTCGTGCCCAAAGTGCAGACGGATGAATTCACAGTCCCAGTTGAAGGGGATGTGATGGTGCACTGTGGTCTGACCAAAGATGTCCCGCACATTCTCTGCAGCACAAATACAAATACACATTCAAAAAGAGGAATTAATCATCCATTTGGGTTTTTTTAATCATTTTAGTAAAATCATTTTAATACCATAGATGATACAGCTTTGTGTGTGTGTGTGTGTGTGTGTGTGTGTGTGTGTGTGTGTGTGTGTGTGTTATGTGTGTGTGTGTGTGTGTGTGTGTTATGTAAGAAGAAAGAAAGCAGAGAAGTGCATGAGAGCGATTGTGTAAGTCCATCTATGTTAATGACTTAAACTGAGGAATAATCTGGTTAACAATGTTAGGAAATTCTCTCTCCACGTGTAACATGGGAAAGTGTGTGAATTGCTCCGACAACGGCACACACACACACACACACTGTACATAATACATAACGCAAAGTGCTGTGTTGTCGTTTTTTCAAGTGACAGCAAAGAAAACACACACTGGTTCCGTACCAAAGGAAATGGTTCCAGTTCCAGTCTTGTCGAACAGCTGGAAGGCTACGATGAAGAGCGTGTCGGGTGCACACAACACCGACTCAAATGCAAGAAACTCCTGGAACGAGATCAGCCTGCCGTTGTAGGTTCATATGAGGGGAAAAGAGACAGAAGATAAATGGTTACACATCAGTAAATTGGAAAAAGACAAGATCAGATTGACAAAACTGCCTAAAAACACACATCATTTCTTAGGGCTGTAAAAGGACTTCAAAATATAACCTGAAAATTGTACATTGAGATTATCTCTGTCTTTAGTTTCTGTGCCTTAAAAGCTAATGTGTCACTATAGGCATTTTTGGACCGCAGGAACTCTACCCCAGAACTAGGGACTTTACCCCTGAACTACGTGCGTTTCGACCGGAGGAACCAGGGTCTAAATTTAGTTCAGGGATAGATAATCTCCCCCCTGAAAAGCCCCTGCTTGGGAGGTAGTACTTTTCAAAGGTCCTGGGACTTTTGGTTGAACATAACAGTGTTTGTGGAGTTTACACAGTCGCTGAAACACATAAGGGAGTTCCTGGGAATGCATACTAGTTTAGTTTTTTTATTAAGATTTCAAAATATTATTTAATATATGTTTTTCTCTCCATATGTTACTGGCCTGATTTGCACAATCTACCCGGGACTTCAGCCCGCCGTCAAAAAACGCAGACAACAATAGGGACCCCGGAACTCTTGGTCGAAATGCACCTTAACTTTTCCTAGCTGATCTAAACATAAGCCTCATGATCAGCTGAGTGCCTGCATAATGTGAGCACACATCCCTGCACACACAAAACAGTCTAATTCATGAGGCTCATTGAGACATTTATCTTATCTGGAAGTGGCTATAATCCTAAGCAATATCAGACATACCTCAATAAACGGTCAATTAAAGATAATAAGCTGTGTGCCACCACGGGTGTGTGTGCTTCTGTGTCGGTACGTACCCGTCTTTTGTGGTGTCGGCCACAGCAGCGATGAGCTGTACGGTTTTGGGGTTGTGGTGGATCTGTGTGTGTAGTCCTAGATACCTCTGGACAAAGTCACCCGGGGTCATGAACTTTTCGCCATCCTTGTCTGCAACACTGGCATACTGAGGAGAGAGAAATCAAAACAAACATCAGCTGTAATACTTAACCCTGCACGGGCACTTACGTGGAGTTATTTACATAACCGAGAGTTAATCCTGCTCAGAAGCGTGGCTTACAATCACCTTTTTTTAACCCTCACTGTGCCCTTGCAGAAGGCGAGTGTGTTCACTGCTCAGAGATGTTAGAGAGAAGTACAAGTCCTGTATGAATGATCAGGCATCAGGACTTATCTATATACTACAGACCTGACTTTCACGAGTAAAAAAGGCTATATAATAATCACTGTGGACCTTTGATCATCGAGCACAAAAGCACTTGGTTTATTGAGAAAGCTTAAGCTCAGCTGGTTGTATAAGCAGAAAGAATTTGAGAATGCTTTTATGTGTTTTCTTACACAACAACCTTGTACTCACTCATTATTGCACTGACTTCCTCTTCCAGTCCTAAGCTTTTCTTTGACACAGGTGCATATCTCCAATTTTGCACATGTGCAATACTTGATTTCAGGTGCAATACCTCATAACCATGTGCAATATTGTAATTTATTCCATAACATGTTTTATTATTATATTAATCTACTACATGTGCACTCTGGCTTAGGCTAATTTAACTTATTTCATGTCTTTAAAAGTACTTCTATACCTTTCTTTGTACAGATAGTATTTTTATTTTTATTTAGAATTTTTGGATTTGTGTTTAGGTTTATATATTTATTGTCCTTACTGTCTTGTTGTTAAGTACCAGTGTTCCATTCACCACGTCAAATTCCTTGTGTGTGCGAGCTCACTTGGCAATAAAGCTTTCTTGAATCTTTTTGGGATTAGCTGCTCATAAAAACATCAGCTCTATTGTCGATGTTTCCCCACACTGGTCCATGCAGCACCTTAATAAAAACCCAGGTCACTTCACTTGCAGTACTGGCATGACATTTCAGAACTCCTCCAGCTCACACTTATGCACGCATGAGCAGGCACATTGAGCTTGTGAGCTATTTGACCCATGTATTTCACGGTAACAACAACAATCACACACTCAGCACGCAGCAGACACTTGAAGAAGGTGAAGGTCAAACAAATCCACTCTTCTTACAGTCAGTCATGACATCTCACGGTCATACACATACATAAGTCTGCCTTTGATTCATCTGACATGCTGCAGCCTTAGACATGGATGCTCTGTAGCTTTAAATACACTGCATGAGCACTGGTGTGACAGTGCGTACGGTGATAATCAGGTTCTCGCCTGTGCTGTGCAGAGGATAGTGAAAGAAACTGAAATGTCTTGAACCCTGGACTTTCAAAATAAAAGTCTGATGCCTTCTTGTCCCAACAAACCAGAACCACTTCTGCATTTCTAACTGCTGCTGCCTCATCAAGTATGAACCACATTTATGTTCCTATTCCAGGGCAGATTATAAAGTGTTACTGTTGACTTTTAAAATTGTAAATGGCTCTGCACCCTCTTATCTCACAGACCTAGTGGACCCATATGTGCCTGCTGGGGCACTTCGCTCTCAGGGGACTTGCCTTTTAAGCGTCTCTAAGGTCCGAAACGCGAATATTGGTGAGCTGGCCTTTTCTCTACGTGCTGCCTGTCAACATTAGGTTAGCATGTTTTCTCTCAGTTAATGTAAATTTTAAAGAGATTTGTTGCCACAGCTGTGTGATTTGTGACTGTATTGAAAAGATGAAAAGCAAACATTTATATTTTTTGTGTTACCCTTTCTCCTTGAGCATTTTTTTTTTGTTTGTTTTTTTGGAGCATGTTCAGTTGATGTATTTAAAGCAAAGCTGAAGACTCACCTGTTTACTGTTGTTCACTGCTGTTTCTTATGGTGTGTTGTGTCTCTGTTTGTTATTTGTTTTTAAGCTTTGTAAAACACTTTGATTAAAAGCGCTCTATAAATAAAATTATGATTATTATGATTATTATTATTCAGCCTCTGTCTAAAAAAGCAATGATGCTATGCAGCTTGATGAATATCATTGACTCACTGACAAGTTTTCCAGTCTCAGTTATTCATGTTCTTATGTAACAACAGCTGTCTTGTTAGACCTTTAACTGTGGCTAATACTGTAACTTAAACCCCATGACCAAATTTACATGAAAACAGTCCTGGGTGAGATTGTTTCTCCATCCAGAGCTGTGTCACAAACACATCTGTTGTGCTTGTAAACAAGTTATAGCTTGAAGGTGTCTGAGTAATCTGACAAACACTTGACACTGATTTTGTTTGGATGTAATATGTGTAAACCTTACCTTCTGGAAGATTGCTTTCAGCTCACTTGGGTCCCCGCGTTTGGTAGATTGCACCTAGAATAGCACACAGTATATTAACATAATGATGTTTTAAGAGGGTGCAAATATGTGTTAGTTCTTTTCACAAAGGCTACCAAGTGAAGGAGGTTTCGGATGCGGTGTAAGTAGCAGATTATAAAGCAAAACAATCAACCTGCTAATGCTTCATGTCTCCTTGAGACGTTCACTGCCCTGAAGGAGAAAAGAGACTCCACTGCGACAGGAATGACACATAATCACAGCTACACAATACAGACTCACATGCATTAAAGTTAGTCCAAAGCGGCTGTCTAAACAATCAAATGTCCACCAAGCCAGAGCTCTATGCAAGCTTAAACTTACTCATGAACCAGGTAGCCGACTAGCAAGCACTAACTCCTCACAGGAGGAGGACACAACCTGCTGCAATGACATGAGACGATTTAAAGCTGGACGACGACTGCAACCTGACTAAAAGAGTCGACTGTGGTGAAAAGGAGTGACTGCAGCTCCCGTGTTTTAGTCTCACACCACAGTTTTGTCTGTTTTTACTTTATCTCGCTAACTTCGAGGTTGTGGATGTCTCATCAAGGCCAGCCACCGCCGGGCGGAGGCTAGCCCCAGAGATGCTACAGCCTCAGAGAACATCGCATCCGAGCCACCGTACCTCCACAGCAACACACAATCTAAGCTCGGTCACTTCCCACACATGAAAACAATTCAAAGACATGCAGAAATGCGAATGTAAAGGTATGAAAATTGCAAAGAGAGCGATGCCGAAGTCACCTTGGCCGCCATGCTGGATTGACGTCACGTACAGTGAGCCAGGCGCAGCGCACGCTCACGGACGTGTGTAGTATGAAACGAAACCGCGCAGCCTCTCATGAACCTCATCTAGTGACTGAGGAGAGAGCCGATACATATAACACACGGTTACTGCATGTCTTAACTACTACAGTTATCATGAGGGAACATGTTTTAAATGTTTTGATGTGGCAGGGAAATATATGAAGTATCCTCTGCCGCATACGTTGACATTTCTCTCTCTCTCTCTATCTCTCTCGTTTCTCTCTCTCTCTCGTTTCTCTCTCTCTATCTCTCTCTCTCTCTCTCTCTCTCTCTCTCTTTCTCTTTCTTTCTCTCTTTATTGGCATGAATGTGACAGGGGAAATATTCAAAAGCATTGCGTAATGTACAACAATTAGATTACGTAATTGTAATGATAATAAATAAAAGTATAAAATAGTAAGACACTAATAAAAAATAAGTAGAATATTAATATAATGTGATAAATATAGAAAATACAATATTTTTTAAACCAGCAGCAGATTTAAAAGTTGTGTATTATTGTGTGTAAGTTAAAAAGGAAGTACCATTTTTGATGACATGAACAAATTTGACCCAAATTTTAACTAAAACCAAGAAGAGAGAGCACATTACTCCTGTTTTAATGACATTACACTGGCAAGGTTTTACTTATCACTTTTAAAGCACTTCACAGCCTGGCCACTGAATATATCTGTGATTTGCTGTCACCCTACCAGCCCGGGCGCAGCCTCAGATCCTCAGGCAGGAACCTCCTTACAGTTCCTGCCACAAAGTGGCAAAAAAACTTTAAGGAGGTTCCTGTGTTTGCTGTGCAGGCGCCACAACTTTGGAAAGGCCTGCTTGAGGACCTCAGGCAAGCTGCATCAGTATCTTCTTTTAAATCAAAGCTGAAAACATATTTTTAACGAAAGGCCGTCCTATAATATTGTTTTATCCACGATGCTACATTTATTTTTAATCTACTTTTATTCATGGTTTCACTCATTGTTTTATTTGTTTTACTGATTTCAATTGTTTTATTGTTTTGTTTTAGTGCTTTATCAATAAACTTTATTATTATCATATTATTATATATTTGCATTAATGTCCTTAATTTGCTCTGCGTTTTCTTTACGCTCAACCATGGATACCCACAACCAACAGGTATGGTAACACCCCTTAGACAAACCACATGTAGAACTGCACTACACAGTTTATTGTCTTTCAGATCTGATTTTAGAAGAAGAAAATTCATCAGGTGATTTTTTTTTGTTTGTTTGTTTTTATTTTGGTTAAGGCAACATGAACACTCATTTATACATCTTTGCTGTATCTGTTGTTATATATTTTTATAAAATATAATAGAATAATAAACAATACATAAAAGGCATACCTTAAAAAATGAATTAACAAATTACAGTAAATAATGAATTAAAAAATAAAAATAAAAACATTACCAACATAATCAGAGCAGGGCTCCAACTTCCAACAAACATATCTCTCTGCAGTCTCATAGAGTCAATATCTTTCCCATTAAATACGTTTCAGAAACCTTCTCAGACCACAAATTGAGTGATGGGGACTCAGGTTTTTAACCACTTCATAGTGTTACATTTGACTGCTGATGTAAACAGTATTTGTCATCAGGTGATTTGATAGTAAAAGTAGTGTGTAATAAAAAAAACCATAGAAATGTAACAGATAAGTACAGTACAGATACTCAAAAAATTAACTCACATACAGCACTCAATTAAATGTACTTAATCACAGTTCACCACTGGGTCTCAGCATGGCTCCTTTGGGTCATAGGCACATAGATGTTGATGATAATCACAGCAGTACTATTGTTCAGGTCAATATCAAAACAATGTTCAGTGCAATATTGTACATAACACATAAAGTAAATGCACAGCAGCTTTTCCAATAACAGTACTGAGCTTTATCTAACATTTAAATCAAATGTATTTGTTGAATACAATAAACACCAACAATGAGGAGTCAAGTCTAACAGGCAGGGATAAAGCTTCCTTTGGGGTCTATCTGTGCACGTGCCAGAGGTCCTCAGTGTAACCAACCAACTGCTCTGTCTGAGAGACATATGCTGTATATAGGATGTGTGAAATATGTTAATGGACCCATATGTTCCTGGTTGTCTTGGCCAAGCAAAACTCATTAGTGAGAGACTGACAGAGGGCAGTTAAATCAGGGATTTAAAAACAAAGTTGGAGAGATTTGAAGGAAAACATACCATTGGGTTTGTATGAAATTCTGTTTTAAGCCATATTCAGTCTATTGTTGACTGTAATAGAACATGTTTTTGCTTACATTCAATTCAAGTCAGGTCAAAATTATTTATAAAGCACATTTAAAAACAGAGCAGAAGCTGAGACCAAATGTGAGACCAAACATTTAAAAAGAGACAAACAAATGACAAAGAAAGCACAGCATTGGAAATGAGAACATATTCAGGGCTGATTGAGGAGGGGAGGCTGTTCCAAAGACGTGGGGCCTTTACACTAAAAGCACGGTCGCCCTTCAGCTTATATTTTGACCGGGGAACTGCCAGGAGACCCATGTCAGAAGACCTCAGAGGCCTGGAGGTTTTGTAAGGGCTCAGGAGGTCTGTTATATAGGAAGGGGCCAGACCATTCAGAGCTTTAAAAACAAAAAGCAAAATCTTAAAATCAATTCTGAAGCGAATTGGAAGCCAGTGGAGGGAAGCCAAGATGGGGCTGATGTGATCCCTCTTCCTGGTACCAGTCAGAAGCCTGTTATGGAGGACTCAACTGTTGTTTCAAGTGTACAAAGTCACAGGAGCTTATGTGTAAAGACCATTTCTTACCATTTAACTCACCCCTATCCCTTCTACAACACCCAGTATATTGTGATTGTTTACTTTTGTGCTGGGAAAAGCTTTCCCTTCTTCTCTAGTTATTCAGTATCAGCAGCGGGAAAAGCTTATCTCATTGACCTTGTTGAGGTGTCTAAATGAGATAACCAGTGTTATCTCCCATTTTGTTCAGTGTTTGTTGTCACTGATAAGATTACCTTTTATCGTTTTCTCCACTACATGAGCTGTACCAGCCATGGCTATGTAACTTTGTATGCAGTAATATAGTTAGCTTTTATAGATGAACTGAGGTATTTAAAGTATGTTAGGTTTCAGAGGAATGCATGAAGGGGTGGGATTATGGAGTCTGAACACCCTCCTGCAGGCTTAGAACACAGCTTTTCTTTCATTTTGTTTGTTTGTGTGTGTGATTTTTTAAGTGGTTCAATAAGTACACTACTTTTTTCTACCCATTCTCTCGGTTCTGTACGTTGTTTTTAACCTATGTTACAAGTCTGTGCACCAACTGCATCATTGGTTTTGTAAATACATGTACATTCACTTATTTAGTTGTGTATATACGTTCGTAAAATATACTTATTTTACTTCTTTAACTTTAATTGCATATAACTTTTAATAATTGCTATTTTATAGGCTCTTGTTTACTTTATACTGTTTTGCACTGTCTACACTGCTGCTGTAACACTTTAAATTTCCCTGTTGTGGGATGAATAAAGGATTATCTTATCTTATCTTACTGTTACTTTAATGTGTTTTTTACCACCTTTTTCAGATTTTATTTCTCTTTTATTCAGTTTTCAGTAAGAACAAGTAGTTGTCTATAGCTTTGGCATATTTGAAAATCTTGAATACATTTTTCATTCAAAGATGAGGAAAAAATCAGGAAGAGCATTCAACCTTTATAACTAGTTGAAACTATTTTTGAATAGTGTCACACCTCCATGTACATTTGTGAGAGTTCCCAAAGACTGCCGAACGAGGTTCTTGTCAGGATCGATCTGCTTTGAAGTGGAAGAATCAACCCTGACGTTTTCCCAAATTGTAAAATGTTTTGATTCTTGGAGTGATAATGTAACAGAAATCAAAATACTTGCAAATTTTGCCAGAAAGTGAGATTCATGTATCTGCTGTATGGCACAAGGGCGCCCTCTCTTTGTTGAATTATATACTTAATTGGCAGCAGTTATGCTTTGCAAGTTAATGAGAAACGTGTCTGCGTGTGAGTGAGCTGCCCTAATGAGCCAACTGTCTGACGGGCCAATGCATATTTTGTTCCTGTTCAGATAAATGGCTGCAAGATCAGACAAACAAGCCTTCAGTTCTTTATTCTACACGCAATACAGAGTCAAAAGGTTTACTGAACCAGCCAGCTGCAATAAAGTTACACTGAGAATGGTTACAATGAGAATTTCTGCTTTCTTAAAGTTTTTTTTAACATTAACCCTCCTGTTATGTTGCGGGTCAAATTTACCCTTTTTAAAGTCTATTTTAGGGAATATATGCCTTCCAAACCAGCTAAACGCAGCATAAAAATCTTGGCAGCATGTGACAGAAGAGGTGTTGTGTTAATTTATCAACATCACTTCATAAAAAAAATAATTCAAAATTTAATGTAAACTATCGTATTTATATTTAGGACTTTCCAATGTACAAAAAAAAAGTTTTAACATGAATTTCAATGAAAAACGAGTGAGTTATCCTCATTGAACCATGATCTGTGAGAATTAAAGAACAACAAATGGACCAAATCTTGATTTAAATGTTTAGTAATGGAGTTAGAAATTAGATTAAAAAATATATGTATTGGGATTTTTTGGGGTTCTGACCCTTTCGGATAATTGCATATGCCACGGGGCAAATTGACCCAGGAACAGTATTGCTGTTCCAGAGAAACAAACATAACAGGAGGGTTAATAAAATCAAGCAAAACCATGAAGCTAATTATTATCTATTCTTCACAAATATGATTTTCACTTTCAGCGCTTGATGCAAATGTTATGCTTATATTTACTTAAATTTGAATGCATAACTATTGATTTCAATGGGGGAAAACCAGTCCTTCACACAGTCATGGAGTAATAATAAAACTCAACTCAGTCATATGTCTGCCTGCCTATGACTGGGAGGCAATGCGTCAGTACTGTGTCATGATGTTGCTGCACTTATTTCTTATTTTAGTCTTTGTATGTTGCATGACAGGGGCTGATTCAGTGGGGTTTTTATGGTAGTTAAAATGCTACCAATATTTTCTATAAATAGTTTCATGTTGTTATAGTCTATCTTAACATAAAGCTCACATATTGGTGTTTATATTGGTCAGCCTACAGAGTTTCTTTCAACAATAGCAAAAAGCATGTATTTAACATATATCTAATAATATTTGTCTGTACCGTATTTGCATTATAATACTGAAATGTAGTTGTTAATCAAATATAGTGGAAGTAGAGCTTTTACTGAACTTGAGTACAAGCATGATTCCAATACAATTGTAATCAGCTATTGTCATATTAAGGGTTCTTTAAAAGAGGCCAGTTATAGGGCGCTGGTGGCCTAGCAGTCTGGGCACGCCGTATACAGCGGTCATGGTCCTCATGGCAGAGATGCTGGTTTGACTCCAGGACACGACCATATGCTGCACTCCACTCTCTGCTCCCAACACTCCCTGTCTCTCTTCAGCTGTCCTATTAATAAAGGAGATAATGCCCATTAAAATATAACTTCAAAAAGGGCTGGTAATATACTAATAGTATGAAGTATAGTAATATTGTACTAATAGTGACTCTTGGAGTAGCCTTTAATAGGCATATAAAACGATTGAACAGATATCCAATTGGATGTCTGCAGAAAATACATTTATATAACATTAAAGGTATACTCAAAGGGCTAAAGACATACATAAAGAGAACCTCAAACATTGCATTTAAATCAATTTAAATGTCCTTCACTGTAGCACATACTTAATACAATCAAATCATTTTTAGTTGTTCCATTTTAACACACTAGCTTACTCAAATGTAGTGCAAATAGCTTACATTTTAAATTGAGCATATCTAAAATAACACACTAACAGTTTTTATAGCATATTTAGCATATTTAAAATGTGTTAGGTAAATCCTAAATTAGTAGTTTTTTTGTTTTTTTTTACCTGGGAATGCATGGTACAGTCTTTTTGCCTGTGTCTTCCTGTCTTTGAAGGAAGTATGTCTCTAAGAACCTCATCAGAATGTCAGTAAACAAACGGCCCAGAACAAAACCAAGTGTTGAGATAGGCATGGTGCTGTGGTAAAAATGTCTCAATCTAAAATAAAACATACATGAGTCTTTCTATATGACTGTTGACTTTTGAGTGTTGTGACTTGAATGTTGCTTTACAAAGGGAGGACATGTTCAATACATAACATAAAGATGTTTTTTTTTTTTTACATTCTGGAATGGAGCACTTTTATTTTTCAACCACGACATACTGCAATGGGTCATATGCCACTCTCAGTACAGGTGAATCCATATGATGTGACCTAAAGAGCCATGCAAAATGGATTCATTTTATCAGTATTAAAATTAGTTTTGGTGCAAAGGCTGTTATTTTGTGAGAACATATTATTATCTTGTGCACACAAGTTAATTACTTTTGTGAATGCAGTAGAAGTAATGTTTTGACTTCACATCATTAGCAATTATTTGTTATCAGTACTATATTTGTTGCCATTCATTTTGTACTTTGCTTGCTTTAACACTGTTTGTAATGTATGCTTATTGGCTTTACTCTTGGTCTTGTATTTCATGTGGGACATAAGCTCCCTCTTTTGGGCAGAGAAGAGGTTGCTTCCATGGTGTGGCACAGCAACACTGCACCACCAAACCTTGGAGAGAGACAGCTGATGTTACAAGTCATGTAGAATCTGGATGATAAAAACTTCTACAGAGTCCTTGTGATTTTCAATTTATGTGCAAGATAACCTTGGTCCCTGATTGGTTGTTTGATTCAGACTACACCAATATTTTTCATAAGCTAGTTACAATTTGGTCAAGTTCTTACCAGCTTGGTGTTCTTGCAGAAACTATGAAAAATTAAAAATAACCCAACAACCCTAATTTAGCAAACACAATCTTAATCCAGCTCATTCATTACTCTGACTTGCACTAAACAGGTAGATATGACCTTAGTACTTATCATATTACTATTAATCAGTAATTCAAAGACTACCTTACTTACCAGTTTTCACCAAGGAGCACGAAACATGGAATCCCCAAAAAGTTCAAAACCAGGACTTGAAACAAGAATATTGATGAGCATGCAAGTAGACTACATTCATGTTTAGATCCTCTTTTATCCTCTTTATTGAGTTTTATCTTTGGGAAGTAGGCAGAATTTTAATTACTTATTATGGTATACAGTCGAGCTTCAAGCTCCAAGTTTGTATGTCTTCTCGGTTGCGTGTCTAGATTATTTTTTCCTTTACAGACAAAAAATAGCAATAAAAAAACAAAGGCTATCAAGATGTACAGAATGGAACCTGAATATATGGCAAGCCGTTCAGGAAATAAATATATATTAAATGGAAGACTGAATATATGGAATGAAAGTCTGAATATATTGAATGAAACTCTGAATACATTGAATGAAAGTCTATTGGTATATTTAAGGTAAAGGAATAAAATACGAGGTATCTGATGACAATGACACAATACACTATAAGTGGTGTATTCAGAGTACTTATTTTAGCTTTCATTCCATATATCCAGACTTTAAGGCTATTATGTATATCGTAATTTCCCGAACGGCTTGCCATATTAATATCTTCTTCACTTAGACAGTATGGGTTTACTCTGCCCTTTAAAAAAGTACTTTTTACACTTAAATAGGTCATCAGATTAAAGAGGAATTTGCAGTATTTTGCTATCTTGTTTTGTTCTCACTTTACAGCAAATTGAACTGTACAGAAAACGGTGCTAATTACCAATCCAATTACCTATCTAATCTCAGGTTACAGTTAAATAACTCCAACATTATGAATTAGGTTACTCTAGTGGAGATTTGATGTAACATGTCAGTTAAAGTTTACTGTTATATCCAATTACTATGGTGAACATTTAATATAAAATGTTACATCTCATCTCAAAGGAAGAAATGATGGCTGGTCACTTAAATTCTTCTGTTTTTAGCTATGGTTTTTAGAAGAGAACAGAGGACAGTGTACACTGTACATAAGAGGTATTTGACTGTAAACCAGTCCTTGTGGTGGATTGGCTGTATCCTATCACGTGACTCACGTACCACGTGACCCATAATAAAGATCCATGGCGGCGCACTGTTCTGCAGGACTGGCAACAAGATCAGGTACAGAACTCAAACAATCTGCATCATTGAGCAGGTCACAGACTTTATGTTAGGAGACTACCCTCCTAACAAAGCAATGACTTGGACAACAAATACTTTAGAGATAGCAGCACTTCACATGTTTTGTAAAAAGGGGCGTTGTTTGCTATGAACTAGTGCTGGCGTGCTAAATAGGTTCAGCTAGTTGAGAAGCATTAGGGAGTTTAGTGAGTAAGTCCAGTTGATTCGCTTTACTCATCTACAAACGGAATTTGAACGTATTTTTATGGCAGTGCTGCTAAATTACTTTAACGAAATGCAGAAGTAGGTGTACATTAAATTATATCCATAACAAATGCACTTAGTGCCCAATTTCAAATGCACACCTGTTTCTTTTGGGAGCAAAAGGATATTAATTTAAATAAAATATATGTAGTTTGTCATTTTTATCTAAGTCAGACACCCACCTTATTTGTCCACAGTGATCAGCAGCAGCTCAGTTGTTGGAGTTTCATTAAATAAAAATGACCAAGGGTTGTTAGTAAGACAGTTTTTAAATTATTGAATACACACATTTTATTGAAATATGTGTTCAAAAAGCATAAACACACACTTTTTTACTTTGTCTTTACACTACACTATTCTCAATCACTTTGTGTACTTATCAGAAGCTCGTACTTACCTTTTTGACCCTCAATGAAAATCAGCAGTTCAGGTATAGAGTAAGAAGAAGGATGAATACTCTTGGAATGGCTCAAATATGGGGCTTTATGAAGGCTGTGTAATAAGTGAGTAATTCAGGAAACGTTTCCATGAATGTGTATCTTTAATTGTTTTTTTTGTTTTTGAGGTAAAAGCTAAGTAAGTTGATGTGTTGGTTTGACCACGCTATATTAAGATTTTTTTTAAAAAGTTTTAACTTACAGTGAAATACCAACAGGACTTCAAAAGTGTTCACTAAGTGTTGTGAACACTTGTGAAGACACTATGTTACACATAATTGCACTCCAAACCTTCTGTACTGGTTTTGTACCAAGTGGACACAAACTAGGGTTGCCAACTTTCTCACTATTAAATAAGGGACATGTGCACAATGCCATGGTGGTGTGAGCATGATGTTTGAATTCAGCATATTCATATTCTGATTCTGAAACTGGAAATGCAGAGAGTGTGTATATTCCCTTTAATCCTTACTGTATCATTATGTAACCTCATATGAATAATCCTCAGAGAAACCACAAATTGTCTCTTTACATCAAAAAACAGGCAAAAGAAAAATTAAATGCAAAAGAGGAGTATGACTCACCAAATGTACTTTTTCTATGGATACTTTTTTGCTGCTCTTATAATAATAATAATAATAATAATACCTAAGTTTTATACAGCGCTGTTCAAGAACTCAAAGACGCTTTACAAGAGAGACAATAAATAGATACAATAAAGACATATAAGACAAGCAAACGACAAGGGAAGAGGTGGAATAATTAATGTGTGGGGAATGCCTGTTTGAAAAGGTACGTTTTTAACTGTTTCTTAAATGAATGAAGTGAGTCAGAAGCTCTTGACTGACTCAAGCAGTCTTTTGTCCTTTTGCACAGCCAGACAGAAGTCCTTACATGACAAGTCACAGTTTACAGATATTTGAAGTTCATTTTTGATCAGCTCTGTGCTGCATCTGTTTCTTGACCATCTAATGGCCATCAGAGAGAAAATCCTCTCCACACATTTTTGCAGGTGTGATTGGCACATGATCTGCTACTGCTGTTTTATCTGATCTATGATCTGTAGAGTGCAGTCTACTGTATTTACAAGAGTTAATAGTCAATATACGGGACAATTGAGGTCCCATATGAAACAAACCAATTTAGCCCAATATACGGGATGTCCCTGCTAATATGGGACAGTTGGCAACCCTAACACAAACCATTTCTGTTGTGCTGGGATAATAAACACCTTTTTTGTCATTAATGGTCTGTCAAATATAGTCTGTGATTTTACCATAGGTCCAAGCCATAGACTGTATAAATAACAAACCAACAAAGACTTTAATCAAAGGACCGGTCCTAGCTGCTATTTAACATTGTTGCTCAAATTTTAACAAAACGTGGCAATACTTCAATTATATTCAAACTTAATCTATGGGCTTATTTCTTGTGTCATTGGTGTTGCTTACATTGTTACATTAGTGTTCATATTTTCCTGTTCCTCTTGTGTATTTTAGCAAGATATATTCTTGTAGTAGTCAGTGTTCTATGGTCATTGTGTTATGCCTTTAACCTTGACTTATAGTCAACAGATAAACTAAGATATTTGTTTGTTTGTTTGTTTGTTTGTTTGGTTTTAATTGGTGTCTTTTGAGATAATGAAGGTGGGGGTATCCTCAAATTCAAATAAGTTCTTGGCCAGACTCCTACCTGGGAGCAGTTACATGATCAGTGACTGAAACCTTGGGGCCACTGGCAACTTCCTCCCATTTAGTTGGATAGTTGTGAGATGAAGAGCTGCTATTGGCTCAATAGCGACCGACACCGTGGGCATGATTGTGCTGATCTGTCACCTTTGGTCAGCCTACCAAAATACATAGACTAATATAAAAACACACATTGTTGTCAGTCTAGTTTTCAGTAGTATTTCGATGCAGCGGTCCCGTCTTAATTGTGGTTATTTCTTTCTTTTTTAAATCAAGGATTGGGTGCCTTACTACGGAGAAGAGTTTGTTGTGTAACAAACTGCGGTCCCCCCACAGCCCTACTGTGTCAGCAACATCGCCACTTCTTCTGGAGGAAGTGGGAAAGCTCTCACAATGTAGTTCGTCCTGCTACTGTTAGGCCTGCATACGCCGTTCCCAAGGTAAAGCAGCTTACACCGCCACAGTTACAAGAGCAAGGTTTCATCCAATGTTGACTTGAATAAAGAGGATTTCCTTAGATTTTTTGTCCTTCGATTATAGCTATGTTAGTAATTGTGCAGTAAAAGAAAATGATTCCCACTTCACTTAGGGCGTTGCTGAGCCCATGGTACTGTAGTGATCCTCTTTGCTTTAAAAAAAAAAAAAGGAGAATTATCTTCTTTTGACAAGGTTTCATGCTTATAAGATATTTGAGACCTCTAGTTTTTCTCAAGGCCAGTTTAGAGTTTACATCAGAATTCTGGAAATTTCCATTCAGGTGAAAATGACTGTCACTAATTTTTATGGGGATTTAAACTATTATTCAAATACATTAAATGTGTTTAACCCTCCTGTTGTGTTGCGGGTCAAATTGACCCATTTTAAAGTTAAAAAATCTAAAAAAAAAAAAAATGTTAAAAGTATTATTTTGCATTTCTAATGTCACAGTGGATGAAAGGCTAGTGGTATTCAGAGGTTTCTTCCATGTTAGGTAATATATGCCTTCCAAACCAGCTAAATGCAGCATACAAATCTGGGCAGCATGTGACAGAAGAGATGTCTCTTGTTAATTTATCAACATCACTTCATAAAAAATAAAAAGATTCAAAATGTAAAATAAAATAAAATAAACGAAAATCTATGTCATGTGAACCTATTGTATTTATATTTAGGGCTTTCCAGTGTACATTAAAAAAAGTTTTAACGTGAATTTCATAAAATTGAGTGAGTTATCCTCTTTGAACCATGATCTGTGAAAATTAAAGAACACCATTGCACTAAATATTGATTTAAATGGTTAGTAATGGAGTTAATAATGAGATTTTAAAAAATGTTTATTGGGATTTTTTTGGGTTCTGACACTTTTGGATCTTTAAATATGCCCTGGGTCAAGTTGACCCAGGAACATTATTGCTGTCCCTAAGAAACGAACATAACAGGAGGGTTAATTGTAGGCCATATTAACATTTAAGAAGTCCTATTAACTCTGAATATTTTCTCTTAATTACTTACTTTTTAAATGGACATTATGACAGCGATATGACCTGCCCTTCATACACAGTATTTTCTCTCCTACCTCAATGTAGCACATTGTGCGGCCCAACTATGTAGGCTCTGGTTTGGTCCCAGAATGGCCAGACTACATAGAAATCAAGGGTCAAGAGGAGGTTGAAGGCCTCGCCAGAGCTTGTCAGTTAGCCAGACATGTACTGCTGTTAGCTGGAAGCAGTCTGAAGGTAAGCTGTCACTCATCATAAGCTATCTTTTTTTATGCCATTAAAACAACAACAACAACATAACATCTATGAACTGTGGCCTCCAGGTTGGTATGACGACCGATGAAATAGACTTCATCGTGCACCAGGAGACAATCAAGCACAATGCATACCCATCCCCGCTCAGATACGGAGGTTTCCCCAAATCGGTCTGTACTTCTGTGAACAACGTGGTCTGTCATGGCATACCTGACTGGTAAATGGGCTCAATATTTAAGTCTTCCCTGTCATAGGAAAAAATAAAGCATAGTCCTAGGCCATGCTATCAAACTGAATGCTCTATAAGTATTAGGGATGCACCGAGAATTCGGCCACCGAAAATTTTCGGCCGAAAATGGCTCAAAAGTGCATTTTCGGAGTGAAAACAATGAAAAGTACACTCTTAGAGTCTGTCAGCACACGTTTCACTGAGATCTATTCGGATATGTTCAATGAGATCCTTGATTTTAGTGAGGTTAGTACACAGTCATAGCCATAAATGCAATGGTAGGGGTGACCGGGGACAATTGTGACATTTTTGACATTTCTTTCTATAACTTTGAGCTCTTTCAACCCAGTGTGTTCGAACTACTATACAAACTAGCTTCAAGTGTCTGCTAATAAATGGCCTAGAAAATTACCTGTGCAACACAAACAGAAAATGCATGGCTTAATCTCAAATACAAGTAGTGAAATGTTACAACTGTCCCCAGTCTCCCAACTAATAATTGGCATAATAATTTATTTTGGTGGGGTTTTTTTCGGTTTTCAGCCTTGGTTTCCTCATTTTCGGTTTTCAGTTTTGGCCAAGAATTTTAATTTCGGTGCATCCCTACTTAATATGGTAAAAAAAAGTCTTGCATGTAATGATCCAGAATATTTTTTAGCTCCCTGTCTCTGAAAACAGACTTCAGGACAATCAGGCTGAATTTTCAATAAATTAAATATCAAATAACAAACATTTTGTCTATTTGAAAAGTCTTTGCATGCACTATAAATGTTTTTACACAGCTAAATGTTTTTGTCCTGCAGTCGGCCACTTCAAGATGGAGATATTATCAACATTGATGTCACTGTGAGTTGATGCCACAACATACGCACACATGCACACACTAGGTCAAAGGTATTGCTGGGAGGGAAATCAGTAAGAGTAACACTGCTTCCATCACTACTTTCTGTCTATTTGTGTGTATACAGGTGTACTTAGATGGCTACCATGGTGACACTTCAGAAACCTTCTTAGTTGGCCAGGTGGATGAAGTCGGACAGCGACTGGTTGAAGCTGCCAGGCGTTGCAGAGATGAGGCGATCGCTGCTTGTAAGCCCGGTGCACAGCTCTGCGTTATAGGAAACACTGTCAGGTAGACTGACTTACACTCACTAAAACAGGGGTTCCCAAATTGTGGGTCGGGAGATGAATTCCAGAATGTTTAAGTTACCTTAAAATAGTACATTTTACCCATTATAGCTGAAAATATCGACAAAAATAGTAGCTAAACTTGAAATAAAACCTTGGAAATAGAAAATGTGATGAGTTTTCTGCCTTTCTTTTTGCCAGATGACTCTTAAGTTTAGGGCTAGTGAACAGTGAATTATCAAAAGCATCAGTAGCAGTAGGTTAATTCATAAAGGCACAGGAAACACAGCCACATGCTAATATAGGTAGTTAAATTTTCTGCAGCCACGAAGCCACGTTAAATCCCTTTGAGGGACAGTGGGGGTCTCAAGTCTTTGGCACCTATATTTTGGGGTCTAGGGCTGAAAAGTTTGGGAACCCCTGCCCTAAAACATACACACTATGATGTTTTTCCAATATGCTGACTAATAGATTTTGTACTGCTGACAGTGAAATAGCCAAAGCCAGCGGTTTCAAGGTGTGTCCTTATTTTATTGGACATGGAATTGGCTCCCACTTTCACTGCTATCCAGAAATCTGGCACCATGGTAAGCTCTAACACACAGTCCACTCTGGTATGGGTCACATGGGCTTGTGTCATTGCGTGCTCATTTCCATCAGAATCACCTTTTTTTCTCTTTTTTTTTTGCAGCAAATGATAATGACATGACCATGGATGAAGGGATGTCTTTCACAATAGGTCAGTCACCTTTAAAATCTTTTTGTGCTCAATGATTTGTCAGTACGTCTGAGTGTGAAGCTGACTATGTCTGTTTCCTCGTAGAGCCCATACTGATGGAGGGGTCTGCAGAGTTTAAAATCCTGAAGGATAAGTGGACAGCGGTGTCTGCAGATGATAAAAGGTACGCGGTGAACAACGAGAAATACTTTGAATTGCAAGTTGTTTGTGAAGCATGTACCACACATTTTTGTTTCAATCACTGTTGTGTGATTGTCCCTCTGCTTCCATGCTAAGCTAAACTAACTGTATAGGCTGAGATCTGTGCCACTATAAACTGAAATTGAATTATAATATTGAATTTGAAATGCATGATTTGAAATTGAAATTAATGTTTGAAACTGATTTAATTTGATTTGAAATTGAAATAACTGTTTTGAAACTGAATTTATTTGCTTTGAAATTGTATCAATCCAACTTAAGAATTCAACTCTCTATTTTCCTTAAATTCAAAAACAAAAAATTATATTTCAATTCGCACAATTCAGATTCAGTTTTACAATTCAATTTCAGTTCAGCGTGGCACAACCATTACGTCATCTACGTCCCTGAGGAAGAGTAATTGAGCACAGATTCACACAGCTCTGTGAATTCAGTTTCAAAACATTCTTTTCAATTTCAAAATCATGCTTTTGAAATGCAATATTATTATTCAATTTCAGTTTCTAGTGGCACACATCTCAGCTCAAACTGCCCTCTAGCTCCAGTTTTAAATGTACAGAAAAAAAATGGTATATGTGTGTCTTATCCTGAATGGTCTGCCCACAGGTCGGCTCAATTTGAACACACGGTGGTCATCACGTCTGACGGAGTGGAGATTCTCACTAAACTGCCAGAGGAGAGCGATGATCTGTGACCTGAAGAAATCTACCTGCTGACCTCTAAATTAACTGATAGAAATCTGTTTACAAACCTCCTGTCCTTCTTGATAAAAAAAAAAGGTCTGAAGGAACTTGAACATTTTTTCAACATGACACAAGTGTATATGTTTTTACCTTTACAGGTCAAACATACCCTCTTTTGATTTCTGTCTGTAAAGTATTTGAAAACATAAAATCCATATTCTTATTTTATTTTTGATAAAAAACAGATTGCTGCCCATACAGTATCTGTATATTCTGTAAGACTGAGGTGTTATTTTCACACTTGACGAGAGCACATACAGGACAAAGTTGCTGCTGGTGCATTTTATCTGAAATATATATATATATAAATCAAATGTCTGTAATGGATCACAATGCTTCCCACAATTCAGTCTCCATTTGCAGCCTTGGCTGTTATCTTTTTTTGTGTGTTTGACAAGTTAAAGATTGTGCAGGTGTATGTGTTGGCTGGATAGTCTGATGGGGCCCATGACAGTAGCTGTAAAATTGGAGCAACATAAAATGGGCTTTGGCAGGGTTTTCACCCACTGCCCACCAAACACTGTAAAATGTTCTGGTAATTTAATAAAGTCACAAAACTTTGCAGTAGCCAGCTGTGTTATCTGCACTTTTTTTTTTTAACCTTCTTCACCATTGTTTACATGTTTATTTGAATTTTCTCTCAGGGTATGTAGAGTATGTCTTTTTTTGTCTCAAACAATCAGTTAACATCACACAAAGAATACCTCAGTAATCCTTGAAAGAACCCAACACTCAACATGTTTGTTGTAATAAAAAGTAGTCATCTAATTCAAAGTTCAAAGTCTTCTTTATTGTCGATTTTGTGTGTCATCCTTCCTGATGACAACAGGCTGAAGAGGCTGTGAGACGGGTGGGAGGGGTCGCCTCCTATGAGCAGGGCTTTTCGGGTGAGGCGGGCAGAGTAAATGTCAATTGAAACATATTAACTTAATTGTGATGTGTCTATGGTTTAAAAAATTATATGCAGCCTTCTAACTCATAATATTCATAATATATAAATCTGCACATCAGCTACTTTGAATTTTGACAGTGGTAGGCTGCGTTGTTGTTGGAGTCACACTGTATTATCATGTGCAGCCAGTAGATGGCAGCACATGATAAATAAGTGGTACTTGAAGCATTGTCTAGTCAGCATTGCCTTTATATTTTCACTCCCTGTGGGCACCAGTACAACACAACAGGCTGTTAGATAATGATCACAGTTGCTTTATGACTTAAGGCCATATGGTGGAAAGCACCTATTCTTGGTGTCTTTCAGATCATCTCCCCATTATATTTGATATATTTGATGAAAGCATCAAAAAATAAACACTGTTGTAAACGCCTGAATGTCACTTGTTTCTCCACCAGCAGATATCTATACTCAGACTCCTCTTAAGTCTGAGTTTGAATCATACATTGAATGTATTGAAGAATGACAGAGTGTACAAACTTGAGCAAAAATGCTGCTCGGGGGAGACATTTAATCAAGAAAAGAGATCAAATGTCAATCAAGGCTCTTTCTCTCTTAACCTCTCTATATTTGTAATTTTAACAGAAACATGCTTCCACTATGATTAGAGTAACAAATCATAGGTTTAGTAATTAAAATGTAAATTGGATAATAGTAAGCGACGTGTGATTAAAAGCTTCCCGTCTATCAGTAGTTCTACATTTATAGTTTGAGGTTTTCATAATGATACTTTCGGTTGCAGCTCTAAGTGAGGAGGTTATTGTGACAGAAAGATGCATCAGAGAAAAAAAAAAAACATAGGAGGAGATTTTGGACTCAAGCTCACTGGGTGTGTTTTCACTTCCTGCCATGTACTCATGAGTGTGTGAGTGTGTGTTTGTGCATATCTGCACCCATGCCAGTGCCAGTGCCAGTTTGTGGGTGGAGCAGGAAGGATTAGGCAAATAAAGGTGGGTCAGCTGATCAGGAGTCTGGTCATGTCCAGCCAGGAAATGATTCACATATCATAATTGTATTTGATGCAATACATGTGATGATAAGGATTACATGAAAACGTGCTCAGCTTTTATTAAACCAGAGGGATAAAAATCTGAATGGAAAAGAAGGGCAAAACTGTCTAAAATCTGGAGGTGAAGCGTACTCACTTTCTTTACTGAAGCAAACAAGGCTCCTCAGTTGATTAATGTGTGTTGCAGAAGCAGTATGAGCCCTCTGTGAATGTGGACAGGATTTGTATCAATGGCCTCACATCAGCATATGATTCATTAAAATAAAAACTTTCGTAAAAATCTAGAAAGATAAACAAGGTCTGAAAGCAGGAATAAGGGAAAGTGAAGGCAAAGAGCAAAGGGTGGATACTGGATGGGGGAGAAGGGGAGGATTCAGGGAGGAGCAGGGAGTGGCAGGGTTAGGTGTTTTGGATTGTGGTCATGAATTCTTCCCTCCTGTCTCTCATTCTTCTCCTGCATGTTGGGACTCATTCCTGCTCTCTTCTCTGGCTCTGCAGTTCTCCTGAATCCTTGCCTGTTTATGTTTTGGGACCTCTCTGGTGTTTAGACATTAAATAACTGTTTGAAAAGTGTGATGGTTATAAAAAGAAATGCAGTGGTGGACAGTAACAGAGTAAATTTACTTGAGTACAGTACTAAGTACATTTTTTGAGTATCTGTACTTTACTTGAGTATTATATTTTGGGGGAACTTATTACTTTTACTCCACTACATTTCTATCAGTGCTCTAGTTACTCACTACTTTTGCTTTGAAGTCAGCTCATGAATTTCCTTCTCTTTTCTGAAATCTGATCCCTAAGACAGTAAAATGTGTTTGTGCAGTTCTGTTTGTCTCAGTGGTTTAGCCATGCCTGTATATCATGGAGCTAACACAGAGTAGTAGTAGTGATGGCTATGATTCTCCACCTGAGCACCCATGGTCATATCTTCAGCCCGTGTTAGAGGTTTTTAAAATAAAGAATGATACGCATCATTTGAAATGTTCCCCCTGTTTCCCACTCTGCTCAAACATACAAACATTCACTGTCCAACCTGAAAAAGTGTGTTGAGCTACGTAACATTTGTTTCATTCCAGATGAACATTTCAAACTAAGTTGTCTGTGCTTGGAGTAACTTAGTTTCTGTTTTTATTCCATGGTATAGTTTTTAGAGAGTTCAAGTAATGGTTTCTTGACAAGCATAATGTAACCAAAAGTACTCCTATGTATTCTTGACTGCACTCATGTATTTTCAAAATACAACGTTTTGAGATTTTTTAAGAAGAACTTTGAATACTTAAGTATTTTTAAAAGGAAGTACTCCAGTACTTTAGCTCAAGTAATTATTTGACAAAACAACTTTCACTTGTATTGGAGTTTCATTCAATATAGTCAGACTTCATTCCATATATATTAAGTTTCATTTCATATATTCAGACTTCATTCCATATATATCGAGTTTCATTCCATATATATCGAGTTTCATTCCATATATGAAGTTTCATTCCATATATATCGAGTTTCATTCCATATATATGAAGTTTCATTCCATATATTCAGACTTCATACATATATATCGAGTTTCATTCCATACATATCAAGCTTCATTTCATATATTCAGACTTCATTCCATATATATCAAGTTTCATTCAATATATTCAGACTTCATTCCATATATTATTTCCTAAACGGCTTGCCATAAATATATATTTAATGTATATATGTAATGAATATATATGTAATGTATATAATATGTAATGAATATATATGTAATATATATAATATGTAATATATATAATATGTAATGTATATATTTGTAATGTATATAATATGTAATGAATATATATGTAATGAATATATATGTAATGTATGTGTATAAATCTTACGTGCTTTGGCAACAATATGTCTTTGTTCATGCCAATAAAGCAAATTGAATTGAATTGAAAAAAAATGTTATGGTTCCTGTGGGACATTCATTTTCACAGAAAACTGTTAAAGGCTAACAAAATAAAACATTTAAGTCATCACATGACACAAATACATTTCATATAACACCAAACTGTCCATATGAAAAAGTACCCTGTTTAGGGTTTCTATGGCTGAGGGACTCAGGCTTTTTCTCTTGAAAATTCTCTGTACCTCTCCCAGAGGTCATAAAAGTGAAGTAGGAGTTGTGTGGGTGAGTCGAGTCCTGTGCAGTAGTGTTTGTAATACATGTTGTGGCCTTACTGTTCAGCTTTGAGAGGTTGGGAGTGAGGAGACCTCTTATCTATTACCTATTATTAAGACTCCCCAATAAGTGTGTTTTTTTATTCCCTCTATTCAGTATTTAATTGTCCTGTTCTGTATGAAGAGATTGATGTGTTGTGTTTCTCCCACGTCCTCACATTCCAGGTGTGCATACCTACATGTATATGTGTGTATGACTGAGACTGTGACTTATCACACTTACCTGGGATCTCCACAAGAATTCTTGGTTTCCTTGGTGACCTGTGAAATTGTGGCATGAACAAAATGACGAATCATTTTCAGACCTGTGAAGGCAGATTTCCTCAAACACATACACACAGATGGCATGTACTGAACTTAAATAACCCATACTTGTAGGGTATTAGTCAAACCACCTGGAGGTTATACAGATCAGCTGAGTTTATCACCTTGAATTAAGAGAGCTCAGAGCATGTAGCAACAAGTGGTCACTGACATCTCCACAATGACTGGGTTTCTTCATCTTGAGGAAAGGTGGAATTAGGGAATGCACCACTTCTCATTTAATTAAGACAGGACTGTGAAAACAGCTTGAAGGTTGTTGATTTATAGTCACAGCTTCCTCTTGTGAAACAGCTGTGTCTAGCAATGTGTCCATGTCCTTAGCTAACATTATGCAGTCCTTGTTGTTTTCTCGTTCCTTTTCAGTTTTGTTTATTAAATGGAGAGTGGAATGGAACTTGGGAAAATAGAGAGGGAGACTCTGTGATGCTGTATCCTGTAGTACTTTGAGCTGAATGCTACAGTAGGCTATGTATGCATACATGCTAACAAGGATAACCCTAATATGCTGATTGGCATGTGTAACGGTAATCATGTTCAGGATCTTTTATCTTTAGGCTCAATGCTAGTGTCAGCTTGCTAACATGACTATGATGGTTATATTATAATGCTGATATCAGCCTTTATTATGATTAACATGTAACCATCTTCTAGCTAAAACCTGGATGACAACTTAACTTCTCAAACTCAACAGTAAAAAGACAGAGCTCATGGTTGTGGCCCCAAAGCCACTGCTCAGGAAGGTTGGAGATCTCCTCCTCCGTGTGGATGGCTGTTCCATCTCCCCATCTCCTGAAGTCCGCAACCTGGGTGTCTTCTTGACTCCATACATCAAATCTGTCAACAAGTCTGCTTTCTACCACCTGAAGAACATCTCCCGGCTGCGTCCATCTCTCTCCGATCCAGTTGCCCAGACCCTCATCCATGCTTTCATAACCTCCCGGCTGGATTACTGCAATGGAGTCCTGTTCGGGTACCCAGCAATGCCCTGGACAGGCTCTAATATGTGCAGGACTCAGCTGTCAGGGTTCTCACGCACACCAAGCCCTGGCAGCACATCACCCCCACTCTCATTCACCTCCACTGGCTCCCTGTTAAGTACCGTATCTCCTATAAACTCTTCTTCCTCACCTACAAATCCCTGCATGCCCTTGCACCCCAATACCTGGCTGACGTCCTCCACCAACACACTTCATTCCGGAACCTACGGACTTCGGACCTGAGTCTCCTCTCCATCCCCCGGACTAAGCTGCGGACTTTTGGAGACAAAGCCTTCAGTGTGGCAGCCCCCACTCTGTGAAACTCTCTCCCTCCCGACATCCACAGCGCCCAAACCCTGGACACTTTTAAGAAAGCAGTCAAAACGCACCTTTTCCTCAAGGCCTTTCCCTGTTAGATAGTGTGATCCCCATCTACTCCCCCAGACCCCCTACCTGACCTGTGAAGCAACCTTGGGTTTCTTGAAAGGTGCTATATAAATACCAGTTACAAAAAAAGGAAAAAAAAGGCATGCTACCACACTCATTATGAAATGTTGATGTTACCATGATATTCTATGCAATGGCATTTAAGCTACCTGCTAATGTCAACATTATGAAAATCACAACATGCTGATCTTTAACATGCATGATGTAACCATATTCACCAACTTAGATTAGCATGTTAGCTTATGTGTCACTCCTGCGAGGAGTTTTTAGTTATGAAGCAATTTAATTAGTACTGATGATCATACTTGTGACTTACAAAAGCAGCAAAACCATAAGTGAGCTTATTGACTATTTCTATTTACTAATTTTCAATATTGTTATCCACTTGTGAAAGTTCTTGTCTTCTGGTTATTTGACTGTACTCTGCTGAAACAGCCTTTTGTTAGTGTTTTCCACAGGGAAGTTTTAGCAGGATAATAAGTTAGCTTGATAAAAGAAAAGAAAGCAGGAGGATTTCTTTTCTCAGAAGTATTCTACTTAAGCATCTACGGGATTTCCAAAGAGAGATGCTGCAGGGACCACCAAGATCAACACATAAAGTTCCTTACAGTAGCTTTAAGCTGAGTGGAAATTTAAGCATCCTAACATTTTGACAATGACAATGCCAACATGCTGATGTCAGTATGTATTCAGTTTACCACAGTCACCGTTTCAAGGCTTTCAGCTACACTGTCAGCATGCTTGATATTAGTATGTACAATGTTTCCCATCTGCTATTATTTTTCCCTCAATGCTATTCCAGTATACAAACATGCTAACAACTCCAATGCCAATATGCTGATGTTAGCATATATGGTGTTTTTTGCATTCACCATTGTAGTCAGGCATGTTAGCATATTTCAGTTTGGCTTCAAGTGTGAAACCAACCATCCTTACTAACCTTACGCTATGACTATAAAATATTTATTATCACATGATATATAAATTATATTATCAGATATGACAATTAAGTACACTACAACATTTGAGTAATTCTTTAAAATAGAGAACTAACAAATAAGATTTGACAAAAATCAGGCCTGATAGAATATGTGTCACAAGTTACAGTTAATCTACAGGAATGTGCATGTGTGTGTGTGTGTGTGTGTGTGTGTGTGTGGGTGTGTGTGTGTGTGGCAGCAGAAGAGTGTTGTAAACTGGAATCACCAGACTAGCGCAGGGAGGGTCCCCTCTTGATTGACACTTACAAGGTGGAAAACTTTCTCTCTTGACCTTTTGACTCTTTAATAGCAAAGAATGCTTTTTTGTCTTTTTTTAAACAGTGGAAATATTTGTCTTTTGCTCCTAGATGAAAGATAAAGAGCACAAGCTATCCAAGAATACCATTGTGAAGCTTTGATTCCTGGGTGTATCTCTTTGCCTTCTGTGTCTCTTTACTCCTTTGACACCATTCCTGTGTCTGCACAGCAAACAAAGAAGACTGACAAACTAATGGCAGGAGTGCTATGTGTGTGAGTACTGAGAGAAATGCTGACATTCTGCCTCTGTTGTCGCCTGAGATTTATACACACAAACAGCGGGGAGCTCACTGCTCTTCACAATGCTCGCACTTCATGTGTTTAGACAAGAAATTAGCTATCCAGACTACACTCGTCTTTTGTACCAGACTGTAAACATGTTTATTTCTGCTGTAAAGGTCAGCTTTTTTGAATTGGTGTGTATGGTTTCTGGTACTTCCGGAGCCAGCCTCAAGCGGATCCTCATTGAACTACAGTTTTTAGCACTTCTGTATTCGACTCGTATTTTTAGACCGGATGTTACCGCTTGGTTCGGAGTGGCAGCTTGCTAATGTTTGATGATTAGCCCTAAACACAATGTACAGCTGCATTTTTATGAATTCTTAATCTAACAGAACTTCAATCATTGCTGAAGTCAAGGACTTTGGTAAGTAAGTAACAAACTTTGTGCAACATCTTTATTTTGATATTCTTTGTGGTGTTACAAAATGTAGGCCACTCCTTGTTTTATTTTCCTGCTGCTTCTCCCTCACAGTACAGAAACAAGTATTTTACTGTTTGCCACTGAGACACTTTACTGGAGCAATTTGGACTTTCTCAAGAAGTGGGCAGAGTAATATTTACATTGAAATGTCTGTCATCAACAAACAATGGTGCTGTTGTCAGAGAAAGGCAACAATGTGATTCAATTTGTAAAATAATTCAGTTTTGTATAAACGTAATTTGTTTTGTTAATGCATGTGACAAATGCCCAACAACTAAAAACGGTTGAGGATGCAAATTTCACATACATTTTAAAATAAGAATTAAATTTAAGGGAGGGTAAAAATGACTCTACTGGATTCTGACACATTATCAGTAAGAGATGATCAATACAAGATCAATGTTTTATTTGCTGAAACAAGAGAAAGCTGCCAATGTAAACCCGTTGGAGGAAGACTGAATGCAATGAAAGCTGAACTTTTCACACTTGAACCTCCCTCAGGTTAGCTTACATCTTTCTGAAGCACACCTGGACCCACCACCACCACCGCCGTAATGTCCCCTCTCACGACTGCTGCCATCTCATATTACATCCTCCAGCCAGGGCTGACACACACACACACACACACACACACACACACACACACACACACACACACACACACACACACACACACACACACACACGTGCACAGACAGCTCTCATTTGGGAGGTAAATGTGAACAGAGGAGTTGGACTCGTCCCAAGGGTGTTACAGCACTGCTAGACATAAGAAGACATCAATTACTGCTGTCATCAATACACTCATCAACGAGGGTAAAGGATCTCTTACAGCTGTATTGTGTGTGTGTGTGTGTGTGTGTGAGACCCTTTTTCTTTTTTAGCAATCAGTATAACCTCTCTTTAGAAAAGGGATCAATAGTGAACAAGAGACACCACATAGGGGAACGTAAATAAGACATTTGTCCCCACAATGTCACTTGATTGCTAATTGATAGCCTTGTTTTCTGCCTGTCTTTGCAGCAGCTGATACACGCAGATTCATTCAAGACACTTACACTTTCCCATTATTCATGATATCTTATGCTAAGGCCGTATCAAAAGAAACATTCCAGTTTGTTATGATTTGTCATTGTCTCTTACAGAAATGTAAAAAATACATCATTACATGTAGTTTCAGCTAGCATCTTATTAGATAGCTTAGCACAAACTGCAGATGGCATGAAACAGTTGTTCTGGCTCTGACTAAACCTAAAAAAATCAGCCTTTTACAGGCTCCAGAGCTCTGTATATCAACAACTAAAGTTTGAAAGCTTAAGACGAGATAAGTCAAGTCAACCTTATTTATATAGCACAATTAGAACAACTAGTGTAGGTCAAAGTGCTTTACAAGGTAAAAAGTACATGAAGACAACAATAAATAACACAACATAAAAAAGTTGTGTTTCCGACCGGGAGTCCAGTCAGTCATGTCCTTATTTGGGCAAAAACTCATAATCTTAATATCTTCTGAACCATCGCGTTAGAAAAAAATTCACCCCCCCATGTGTGTGTGCTGATAGAGAAATTAGCTACGTAGAGCCAAGCCGTTTTTTGAACCAGGCTGTAAACATGTTTATTAATGCTGCAAAGATCGTCTCTTTCCCATTCATGTCTATGTGGTTTCCGGTGTTTCTGCAGCCAGCCTCAAGCGGATTCTCATTGTATTGCAGTTTATAACACTTCCGCATGGGCTTCATCATTTGAGACAGGAGGTTGCCGCTTGGGTCTACCTGATGGCCTCAGCTAAAGGTCCCACTGCAAGGGCAAAAAGGGCGGGGCTAAGAGGGCAGCCTTGTCATGATGAGCAATGGAGTTGGAAGCTGTCTGATCTGTAACCATTTGAAATCACTGAAGCTAAGGGTTTTTATATAATAATTGTATCCATTTTATAAAATTTCCCCCAAAATTAAATTGTTTTCAGCCTTTTAAAAATGTATTTCTTTTAACCATAAATAGAGCTCAGAGAAAGTGCATTCAAGTGTTGAAGTTGTGAAAGAACTTGGGTTTGGAGTTCAATGTCATTGTGTAACCGACTGTTCCTGTGTGTGTGTGGATTTATCAGTATCCCAAGGCTATGTGTTTCTACAGTGTCATAAAGACACACACCCTACCACTCAGCTCATTGCGCCACACCCTCAGGTGAGTGTGCATTTGTTTTCCCTTTACTGCTGCAGCTTCAAGAACAAATACGGGGCTGTGGCTCGGGCGAGTCCAGGCGCTGAATTTCAAGGTGTGTGTGTGTGAGTGTTTCAGAGAACATTGCCTTCACTGTCATTCCTCTCTTCTTAAACACCCCAAGGCAAGGTTTTTGCTCCTCTGCTGTCGTAAAACTGAACGTGCTGTTCAAAATCCACACACTCATGACCTGATTCTTATATCAGTGCAGTTCAGCGGTAACTTTACATTCACATCTGCTTATCTGTTCTTATTTGTACAGTCTTATATATTTTGTGTGTGTGTGTGTGTGTGTGTGTGTGTGTGTGTGTGTGTGTGTGTGTGTATGTTGTAAAGAATAATACGCTTAGCCATATGTCTACTAATTAATAAACCTGGGCTGGGAAGTTTACTTTGCAAAGTAAAACCACAGGCCAAGAGGAAGCTCAGCTAACTCACCTCAACACCCTGCTCTACCTTATCAATGATAAGGCTCATTCCTGTTTCTGACCTCCTGCAGACAGATCCATGAATCACATGCAGCAGGCTGAAGCTCTGACCTGAAACTTGAACAAACACTTGTCCAGACTGTACAAGAAAACAGCAACACTGATACAAAAAGGACTCAACAACATATAGCGTTATCAAGACATCTAAAAGACATGTGACCATAACCTTGAAATAAAAGGAAGCTTTGAAGCTCTGATTTAATCTCCCTAATCTGGTGTTCAAATATATTGAATGCATTTTCTCATTTCTTTATTTGTAGTGTGATACAAAAGGCCAAACACTAAGCCGAAGCACAGAGCTGAAGATCATAAAAAACCTGTATAGTAACCACATTCTTTCCCTGCCCTTTTCCCCTTCTCTGTGCTCCCCTCTTCCTCCATTATTTGTCCCCTCTCTACTGTATGTGGGCAACTTCTCTTTAATTCCTCTCCCTCTCTGTCTGCCCTCTCTCTCTATGCGCAGACAGACAAAGCCTGCGTTGTCTGCTGTAATGCTGTGCTGGGAGGACCGGCTTTGGGGTCAGCGTCTCATGGAATGCCTTGAAAAACCATCTAGTGAGGGACTGTGTCAGTGTGCGGGTGTGTTGTGCCCAATTTGGTGTCTGCTGGTTGCGTCTGGCACTGTGACTCATCATGAGTCATTATAGGAGAAACAGACACTTTGCTGATTAAAGCATGTTACATCAGAGACAATGACAGATATTATATTGTATGCTTCTATTTTATTACCTATTGTATTGTATTGTGTTGTATTGTATCATATATCATATATCAAAGAGCAGAGTGATGTACCATACTGTATCATAACTTATTGTATCGTATCATATCTTACCTATCCTATCCTATCCTATCCTATCCTATTGCATCATATTGTATTGTACTGTATCATATCATATTGGTTATTGGTTTTTAAATCTCTTAATGGTCTTGGCCTTTCTTATTTATCAGATTTGCTTTTATCATATGAGCCAGTGAGAGCCCTCAGGTCTTCAGGTAGTGGACTTTTAATTGTACCAGACGTAAAAACTAAGACCCACGCTGAGGCAGCTTTTTATTATGACGGCCAACGCCTGTGGAACACCCTGCCTGAGGATCTGGGGGCTGCCCAGAGTATAAATATTTTTAAAGGCAAACTCAAGACCTACCTTTTCAGTCTTGCTTTTAACGAAGTTTTATTTGTATTCTTAATAGTTCTATTTATTTATTGTCTATTTCAAATGTAGTCACTTTTACTCTACTTTATTTATGTACTTATTTATTTATTTTAAGTCTCGCATCTTAAGTTCTTTTAATAGTTTAATATTTTAGTCTTTTATTATCTTAGAAATTTACTTTATTTTGGTGATTTTAATTTCCTGCGTTGAGTTTTAACATCTTATATTACCTCCAGTGTTTCCTCATTAAGATATCATGAGAGCGTTTCCTCAGTTTGTTCAGCAACTTCTTTTTTAATCTATTTATTTATTTTATTTTGATTGTTTTTATTACTATTGTTGCATATATTGTGTTCTTAACCTTAGGATTGTGGGGTGGGTTTGGGGCTGGGATCTTTTTCTTAATTTATTCTATTTTAAGTTGATTTTATGTACAGCACTTTGTGTTACAATGTCATTGTATGAAAAGCGCTTTATTAATAAAGTCTGATTGATTGATTGATTGATTGATTGATTGATATGGTATAGTTCTGTATTGCACCATACTGTATCATATACTATCTTATTGTATTGTATTGTATTGTACTGTACGGCATCATATCATATGGTATTGAAACAAATGACATTGTATTGTACTTGTGCCATGTTTGTATATTTGGCTTTCATTCTCATGTCTAGGTGTTCTGCCAGTTTTAGAATACTGAATACATTTTGTAAAGGGTTTGGGTTTGGGTTTGGGTCGGGGCTGGGGAGTGTAATAGAATCTTTTCTCTGTATTACACATACAGACCTTCTGTCAGAAGCTAAATGTGTTGCCTGAAGGACCATTTTATTGCTTCAAACGGGTTTTGAGGAAGCCCAAGGCATGATTTACCTGCAAAGTTATAGTGACAATTTTAGTTACATTTCCAGGCTGTTTGAAGTGTAGGTCAAAAGTGTGTGTGTGTGTGTGTGTGTGTGTGTGTGTGTGTGTGTGTGTGTGTGTGTGTGTGTGTGTGTGTGTGTGTGCGTGTGTGTGTGTGTGTGTGTGTTTATGGCAGCAGGAGGGGAGGCTAGTAGGAGGGGCTGGCTGTGAAAGTAAAGTGGACAACATTCAACACTCCTGTAGTTAGTTAGTCGCATTCTTGCACCTCCCTCAGTACGCACTCACCTTTCACCGGTCCAAGGAGGGAGCTTTTTTTCTTTCTTTATTTGATTGTTTTTTCATGGAGGGCAGCAGGATCACCAGTGGACTGTGGCTGTTCGTCTTCCTCTCGGGATGTGGGCGGCTGTCGGGTTTCAACCTGGACACCGAAAACGTCCTGAAGAAGACCGGGGAGCCGGGCAGCCTCTTCGGATTCTCTCTCGCGATGCACTGGCAGCTTGAACCGGTGGAGAGGAAACTGTAAGATCCACATGTGTTTTCAAAGTGCAACAAGTTTGGAGACATGTTTGGTTTTACTTGTGCGTCGTGTTAGAACTGGAAAAACGCTTCTCACGCTATTAAAATAACTTTGGTAACCATATAATTAAATGTTACAGTAATATTGACGACAGTAAGTTCATATAGGACGTTGTTTGCTGCAGCAGGAGATAAAATAACCGCTTCAAACCTATTTTTGAGAGCCTCAGACAACCTGTAAAATGATACTAGGGTGCAACCTGCTAGAGACCACATAAGCTCAGGTATGTCGCAGGTAAGCTGGTTTCCTATCTCAGGCAGATTCTGAACAGTTTCTCATCAAACCATTTATTTTACATACTGAAAAGAAAGCCTTGGCAACACCTGCAACGAAAAAACAAATGGCCAACCAGTTGTTGCTCTTCTGTGAGTCTGGCCCTCCAGGTTACTTATTTGTGACTTTTTTTTGGACATCAAAGCACTTTTTGTTCACGTGCATATAGTCGCGCGCTCCCTGCTCTGACTCTCCAAGCAGAAACCAAGCCTCGAGCATTTAGGTCCAAAAACATCTCATTGAATCATTGTTGGCACTTTTATGGACCTTGAATCAGAGGGGGTTGTCACTAAAGGATAAAGGCTAACTGCTATCAAGTGCTCATTGGTTTGTATAGGCTGAATATCAACCGACCTGAGTTTAGGCTTGCTAGATTCTCTGGAAACAACCAGTCAGAAATGTACAGGTTACTTCTAAAGTGACTTTAAATACTCTAAATGGCAAATGTTAAATAGGCTAATTCAATTATGTAAAGTCTCCCCTGTTATATTAGGGGATATAATTAAATTCAGTAGCGTACTTAGGCTGTTTGAGGGGCAGGGGCGCAAACAAAAAAGGGGCACCTCTTATGAAACCCCCCGCGGGCATCCAGAGGGCACTCTTTTTACTTTTTTTTTTTTTTTTACATTTAAAGGGCATCCAGAGAGCAATTTATCTACGTTTTTTACTTTTAAAGGGCATCCAGAGGGCATTTTTTGTGTTATATATTTGATGGGCATCAATATGGCACTTTTTCAAAGTTTTCTACAATTTAGGGGCATCGAGAGGACACTTTTTTACATTTGCTATATTTTAGGGGCATCCAGAGGGCACTTTTTGTGTTATATATTTGAGGGGCGTCAATATGGCACTTTTCTGCATTTTCTATCTAGAGGGCACTTTTTTGCATGTTATACTAGGGGCACCAAGAGGGATCTTTTTTGTGTTATAGATTTGAGGGGCATCAATAGGGCACTTTTCAAAGTTTTCTACAATTTAGCGGCATCGACAGGACACTTTTTTACATTTGCTATATTTTAGGGGCATCAAGAGGGCACTTTAACGTTTTCTACATTTTAGGGGCATCCACAGGGCACTTTTTTGGATGTTATACATTTTTAAAGGCATTGAGAAGGGCACTTTTTCTACGTTTTATACATAGGTGGGGCATCCAGAGAGCACTTTTTAACGTTTTCTACATTTTAGGGGCATCCAGAGGGCACTTTTTTGTGTGTAATACATTTGATGGGCATCAATATGGCACTTTTTTTTTGACATTTTCTACATTTTAGGGCATCGAGAGGACACTTTTTTTAACGTTTCTACATTTTAGGGGCATCCCCAGGGCACTTTTTTGGATGTTATACATTTTAAGAGGCATTGAGAAGGGCACTTTTTCTATATTTTATACATAGGTGGGGCATCCAGAGGGCACTTTTTCATTCATTTCCTCTGAATCGCCACAGATGAAATTGGATAAACATAACTGAGACTGTCAGGTTAAATAAATGAAAAATTACTGCTGAATCAGTAGAGTTGGGATTAAAAGTGTGTACTACTTTTGCTGCCATAAACTGGTGTTCATACTTCATTGATCAATCCATGTACTTGAAGTCATGGCTGCTGTTTATGATACCATTATACCCAAGGGTCACCCCAGTGTGTCACCCAGATATCCTGAACTATGAAGGCCCAGAGTTATGAAGCAGTCCCAAATCTTAAATGGATGAAATACCTCACTGTAACGTATTTATAGTTTATTAGTGCTGCTCCATACACACAGTAGCAGTTTGTGCCCTACTTTTGGGCTGTGTCTTAATAAGAGACGCATGGTGATCAGCACAAGACTAAAGCCACGGCAGAATCCCAAGGCCTCAGGTTGTAAAAACGAATACCAGTAGACAGAGAACAGTTGAGATGATTTGGAAAGTGTTATAGAGAGGATAGACTTAAGCTGTTAGGCGAAGCAACAATAACTTTGTTGAATGGCGTGGCTATGCAGAGCAGTTTTTGAACTTGTGTTGATTAGTGGAATAGTAAGTATTTTGCAAATGTACTATTAATCTGACAAGTAACATGTGTGAAAGAAATCTGATTTGCATCTTTGTTTTTGAGGGGTTTAAATTCAAGTGCACTCCCGATGTTGATTAGTTTGTGAACAAGTCTTTTGCAATATTCAAACTTGTCCTAACTAGTACCGCTGAGCTTGAATGATCAGGAGCTTCTTTTGTTGCGTTAAAACACAAGTTTTAATGTGTGTGTGCATGTCTCAGCTGGAAGCCATGTTTGTTTTGGATGTGTTGCTGCTCAAAGTGGAGTTTAAGACAAGGAATGTTCTCTCACTGTGGACTGTTTCTGTGTGTGTGTGTCTGCGCATGTGTGTTCTTACGGTGCTGATGCATGCTGTGGCTGAGCACTGAGGCGTTGCCGTGTTTGTCAGTCACTTGGACGAGTGTCAGGAAGCCCAGTGTGCAGTTGATACATTCCTAACCTGAGGGAGGGGAAAAAAAAAGAAGAGATTGATTGATAGATTTGTCTGTGTGCTGTCATGGATTTTCTTCTCCTGGGAGAATTCATTGATACAGATTGCAGCAACATGTGTGTAGAAGTAGACCTGTGTGTGCTTGTGTCCCCCTTACTGCTGGGTGTGCACACTGAGTCACAATTCTTGCATGCCAAAAAAAAAAAGGTTACTTAGTCCTCTAGTGATGAGTGTTGCATGTACCTGCAGGAGATGATGGGATCGTGTATATGCATGTGTGTTTTTTTTGTTTGTGTGCGTCAGAAGCATTCCATGGTTGGTTCTAATTACCATGTGGAGCTGTCTCTATCAAGAAGGGAAGCACAAAATGCATAGGGGGAAGAAGAGGGGGGAGGTGACATACTGATGGTTAGACAAAGTTGAAGATCTTGGATGTTGTGTGAGAAATGTGAGGGATAAAAAAGTAAACGTTTGTGTATGTGCGTAGCTGTGGAGTAATGCATTGTAATGTAAATGTCACGCTGTGTGTAGATAACAGATATAATTGAGGGGGAGTTAAGTGCAGTGCAGTTTAGATTGTTAGAGTCCTTTCCCCTTCTCCCTCAGGTTATTTCAGGTTACCCAACATCAAAGAGAGAGAGAGGGAGAAACCATGTTGAAAAAATTAAAAAGTGATACTGAAGGAATGCAGAGAGGAACATAAATCAGATTTACATCTGGGCACCAAATATGAGCCGTCAGACTCCAGCCTTTTGATGGAGAGAGAGAGAAGTTGGGTAACACATGATTTGAACCTCTGGATCTGCAACCCATTTAGAGGTGAACGCCTCCAGCTGATAGGGTGCCACTGGGTGTTACTAAGCAACAGGCTGTTCCCATTACAAGCAGTTTGCTGCTGTAAGGAAAAAGCCAACACAACTTTTTCAATGGGATATCCCTGGGTGCTGTGTCACCCTGCAGTGGGAGAGCCCGCCTATACTGTATGTGTCCCTGTTAGTGGGTGTTTTTCTGCTCTTAGAGTCACTCACACTCTCTGTGTTTGTTTTTGTTCTTCCTGTGGACTAAGCCTGTGTGTTGGGGCTTCCTCTGCTGGTGGTGAATGATTAGATTAATAGCTAGGTCAGTGTCAGAGGGACAGCAGGTCGGCCTTATCAGAGAGTCAGGCCCTGACAGATTATGTTGGCACTTCACTCTTCAATAGCAAACAATCAAAATAGTGTGTAGTGACTGAGATATAAAAAAGTGTATACTGGGTGTAGCTACTACAAAGAGCCAAAAGCCGCTGAGAGGCTGAGGTTGGGCCTAGTTATGTGTTGGACGCGCTTACAGCAAAAATCACTGATGTACAAAAAAGTAAGTTTAACCTTTTATTGATGAAAAAGGATAATCAACTCATGATAAAGAGCAAAAAAGAAAATAGCGAAAATAAGCAACAATAAGCGGTCAACAAAAAGTACGGAGACCCAGCTCACCCACTCTCTCTTCCTCCAAGCGAAAAGAAAACAGGTGGCCTAAATGAACAGAATATCCCCGCCCCTAACATATGACCCATAAATAACCTAATTAATTGACCCCACAATAAACCATAATCGTAAACAAACAACAAAAATAACACCACAAAAAAATATACAAACAATATCCTACCCTAAACCTCAAAACTAAGATACAATAAACACTTGAATCCTTTATGGGATTAGTTTTAAAGTCAGACACTTGAAGAAGACTTTGTCATAATTTGGATCATGTGTAAGCAGCAACAATTTTTATTTAGTTTAATAATCAACATATTTTGTCATTTTCCCCTTGAATCAGCTTTTTTTTTTAAAAAACCAAAAGAGATTAATACCAGTTTAACACTCTCAGCTGATACCTCTTTATTTTACGTTTTGACATTGGCATTGGACCAGCACATTAGCTAGCACTTGCTCATAGACTGTATAAAATATGGACGTAGCATCCGTGACGTCACCCATCTGTTTCTGAAGAGCTGTTTAGAGTCCAATCGTTGGTGGCAGCCATATTGCTACTGTCGAGTGATTGTGACATAAAGAGGCGGGCTTTGAGCCTCTTAGCCAACAGCTACAGTGTTCCCGCCTGTCAATCAAGTCAGCTGTGCCTCTCATTGGAAGACTCGTAATCTCAATATCTTTGAAATTGCTGTGTTAGAAAAAAATTCACCCCCCTGTACAGTGTGTGCCGATCGAGAAATGAGCTATCCAGACTACACTCGTCTTTTGTACCAGGTTGTAAACATGTTTATTTCTGCTGTAAAGATCGGCTTTTTTGAATTGGTGTGTATGTGGTTTCCGGTACTTCCAAAGCCAGCCTCAAGCGGATCCTCAATGAACTGCAGTTTTTAGCACTTCCGCATTGGACTCATATTTTTAGACCGGAGGTTGCCGCTTGCACTTGCTGCTACCTGATATGGTATTTTAGGAGGGACAAGTCAAATAAAATCTTGACACAATATGTGTGTTTTTTTTAAATACTGACTCCTCCAAAGACAGCTGATGTGACTTGTAGGAGAAGAAACAATGGCATCTATTCTCTATGCATCATATTGTAACTTGGCACAGCCTTCTGACTTCCTGTGTCTCAAAGAATAATGGGAGTGGAGATATGCCAACCTTGGATTCACTTGTTAGTCATGAAAGTCCTTTTGCACTAAAGCTCATGTGAGACGTTTTAAACTGGTTATGAAATGAACTTAAATGAATAGCGGTGCTCCTTTATGACCTAAAAAGCAAACAAGATTATCAGTAACAAAGTTGACTAACCTAACTGCTGCCAAGACAAGGATCTCACACAAGGAGATTAGCTTTCTCCAGTTTTCTACAGCAAGAATTCACACTGACTGATATAATTTTACTGTGAAAAGAAAGCTGAACCAGGATTTGGATTGAAAAAGCCCATAGACCAGCTAAGAGATAAAAGACTTTGTACATAGGGGTCGCTAAAATCAACACAAACTGACAGTTCATCCCAGGAGCCTGAGGTTGTTTTGTTTCCCCCTACAGTTCCTTACATTTCAGACTGTGTGGTAACAAATGTGGAGTGTGACTATCCCATTGTAGTTTGAAAGCGCCTGGTTTGGACTCTTAATGTGTAGGATGACCGTGCAAATTATAATTTTCTGGTTTGGAAAACAAGGCCAAACCAATTTAGTGGTTACAGTGGCGTCAAAACAAAGTCCATCCTGCAGAGGAGACATGCTTCTGTTGTGATACACCTCAATATCTCATTTGAAACCCATTTAAAGACTGAAAACAAACAGTTCAAACAAGCCATATTTTTGCATGTCATATAGATTAATTTATTGTCATTTGCTAATCCTCCTAACGCCTACTGAAGTCAAGAATCCTGATTATTTGTGCAGTCTGAAATAGTTTGATTTACAGTCTGCCCCACATGCAGATAGTCTTCACGGTGTTACTGATGAGGTCTGCTCTCCAGACATGCTGATCACATCAGGCCTGAGCTCTTCACTCTGACTATGTCTCTCCAAACTCTCTCCCAGATGTTGTGAGTGTGTCTCTCTGAGAGTTCTTAGTGTTCCAAGCCTAATCTGATGTGGTGGAGACAGTGTACTGCACAGCATTAACTGTGAAGGTCAAAACAATCAAGACGCAGCTCCTGGAACATACAAAGAGAGAAAATGAGCAGGAGGGATATTGACAGTGTGTATGTGCCCTGTGCTTCACTGTACCCTCCACAAAGCATCAGTTCATGCACTGACATCTTTGCCTTGTTTAATTTACTCCATAGAACACTCTGGGAACTGGGTGCGCATCTTCAAGACCTGGGTGTGGCATATGCCCTTGTCCGTGTTCACAAAGGAAGCCTTTGTCTGTGTTTGTGTGTGTGTGTGTGTGTGTGTGTGTGTGTGTGTGTGTGTGTGTGTGTGTGTGTGTGTGTGTGTGTGTGTGTGTGTGTGTAGACAGAGATAGAAAGCCTGGTTCAATCAAGCACTGCAGGCTTTTGAAAGGGGTCTTTGACTCATTGGTACGGTGAGGACATGGAACATCAGTTTGGTGGCGGATGTGCGTGTGTGTTTGGGTTTGTTTGTGTGTGTGACTGTGGCTGCTGTGTGACAGTTGACTGGAATGTTAGAAAATATAATCTGCAAAATGGAAGAAATACAAAAAGCCTTTCTGCGTTCGAGGTGACAGATGAGTGCTGCTGCTTGAGTCTTTTTTTATTATCATTATTTGTCCTTATAGAATCCAAGAAATGCTGCTCTTGGTGCTTATTACTTTTAAATGAATTGCCATGGAAACAAGAATTAACATGGAATAAATTTAGAATTAAATAAAAAGTGAAACTAAACTATATAATAAATCCTACAATTAAGATTAGCCATGAAATTACAATTCATATTCATAGCACAAGATAGAAAATTAAAACCCAGGTTAAAATGATGATGAAATCAGATACATATGTTAAATGACATAAAGTATATAAAACCTTGACAATAGTAATGACAAAGATTAGAGTACATGGAATGGGTAAAATCATTGAATATGAAACTATTTGATTATATGAAATATGTGCATTCGATTGATCCACATGTCTGTGTTTTTGCTTGTGTGTGTGTTGCAGGCTGCTGGTTGGAGCCCCAAAAGCAAAAGCCCTGAGTCGTCAAAAATCTAGTGTGACAGGGGGACTGTACAGCTGTGACATGACCTCTGACGCATCTAACTGCGACAGGGTTCAGATTGACAATTCAGGTGAGATATCTAGTGAAACCTGAACATTTTGTATACATGTTTTTGTATATTTTACTCTCTTTTTCTCAATATTTTTTTTGGTCAAGGTCTTTTTATTGGTTTTTCGACAGTTGTACACAAACTCATGTCTCCTGTTTTGAACAGTGAAACACCCCCCTCCCCCCACCCCAAAGCTCCAACAGAGCCTCTCTCCCAATGCACCTTACTTAGTAAAGAAAAAAGAAAACTAAATAAATCATGAGAAGACAATATCAAATAAATAAAAATGAAGAAATAAATGAAATAAACATATAGATACATATATGCATACATACACACACGTACACACACACACACACACACACAAATATATACACATAAACGCGATCACACATGTATGCATGTACACACAAAATAAGAATATACTAATTGATAAATAAATAATTACATAAGTTAATAATAGGAATGAAATGAAACAAATAAAAGATTACCTGGAATGTTGTGGGGTCATCAGCTCTAATTTATAATATCTTTTTAACATTTTTTATACATGTTTTTGTATATTTTAAACTCTTTTTCTCAATATTTGACTCCTTAATCTAATTGTGTGTCTCTTTTTTTTTAACCTTCCCCTGTGTAGAGGATCTAAAATCAGAAAGCAAAGAGAACCAGTGGTTAGGCGCCACAGTCAGCAGTCAGGGACCAGGAGGACAGGTTCTGGTAAGACTGTGTCAGTGTGTCTGATTGTGATATTTACATTCATGACTTTCATCTTAATGGATCAAACTAAGTTGCTCAGATGAAACATGAAGTGCATGAATGGATAATTCTGTAAAAGGGAAAATGTATAGTTATCCACTAGTTTTGGGAAATAGATCCCGGCAGACCCAGATGAAAAGCAATCGTAGTCTTATGAGCCAATAAAATTAAACGTAACTTTTTCATCCGTACTTTGCACAGATTGATCTGATATGTGTGACATTACGTTGTCCTTAGCGGCCCCTTTACCATTCAGATTGAATAACCATTTTGACCAATCTGAAAGTATTTCATACAGCCAGCTAATAATCAAGATAACAAGTTGACAATTATTTTGCTTTCTCTTTGCCAAAATAAAGCCAGAAATTATCTTGATGTGGCTTTCCCAACATGGAGACACTGCATTTTTGCTAAATTGCTCTAGTGATATATGTTTCAGCTCTACTGATTTATGTTTTAAGAAAATACAGGATTTATGGTTCAACTTACTTTCAAGTTTTTTCTGCTGAAATGTGAAAGAAATATTGATTGATCACCTCTACAACGACTGTGTTTATGTTTCCCTGGTAGACCTGTGCCCACCGCTACCAGCGCAGAGCCAATATGGGTACTCGCATGGAATCCCGTGAAATTATAGGCCGCTGCATATTGATGAATCAGAGATTGACTACCGAGGACACTTCAAATGGTGAAGGAGACGACTTGAATTTCTGTGAGAACCGCGGAAAAGGCCATGAGTTGTACAGCTCATGCCAGCAGGGTGTCGCTGCAGTATTTGATAAGGATTACCACTACCTCATTTTTGGAGCTCCAGGAGCATTCAACTGGAAAGGTAATTGTGTGTGTGTGTGTGTGTGTGTGTGTGTGTGTGTGTGTGTGTGTGTGTGTGTGTGTGTGTGTGTGTGTGTGTGTGTGTGTGTGTGTGTGTGTGTGTGTGTGTGTGTGTGTATGCATGTGTCTCTCAAGAGGGCAGCTGTGGCTCAGTGGTAGAGTAGGTTATCTCTCAATCGAAAGGTTGGGGTTCGATCCCAGGTTCCGCTGTCCGCATGCCGAAGTGTTCCTTGGGCAAGATGCATAACCCCGATATGCTCTATGAGTTAACAACAAGCGGCAACCTCTGGTCTCAAACTATGAAGCCCATGCGGAATGGTTATAAACTGCTATTCATCGAGTATCCGCTTGAGGCTGGCTGCAGAAACACTGGAAACCACATACACACCAATTAAAAAAAGACGATATTTGCAGCATTAACAAACATGTTTACAACCTGGTTCAAAAACCGGCTTTGGTCTCCATAGCTAATCTCTCTATCGGCACACACTGTACAGGGGGTGGATTTTTTTCTGACGCAACGGTTCAGAATATATTAAGACTTCAAGTTTTGCCCATTTAAGGACATGACTGACTTGATTAACAGACAGGAACACAAACCCTCAAACCCTGCCTCTTTACCTCACTAAGTTTGGTTGAGTTCTGCATTACCAAGATGGCTCCCGCCAATGATTGGCTTCAAAACAGTGCATAGGAACAGATGGGTGACGTCATGGATAATATGTCCATTATTCATACAGTCTGTGGGTAACACCGATGGGCTCCTTACACAGCAGCCTCTGCAATCAGTGCATGAATGTGTTGTGAACGGGTGAATGTGACTTGTAATGTAAAAGTGCTTTAATTGGTCTGAAGACTACGCGCTATATAAACACAGTCCATTTACCATCTTATCTTATCTAAAAACAAAACTGAGCAAAAAATATGCACTTAGTATTTAGCTAAGCTAACGCCAGCAGCAGCTAAACTTGCAGCGTCTGTTGATGTCATGTGCGCACCAAAAGTTGCTTGAGAATTTTTTTTTGTGTAAAACTGCTTTATTGTATATAGCTATCAGTTTTAATCACTTAACATATAGAAAATATTACATTCTTGGAATGAGTTTATCTCAATTCTGCTAGCTTGTGTTAATGTTATATTGTTGCTAGCAGCTTCAAACAAGCCGTGCTCATGTTAGTGACAGCTTTTAAACCTTTGCCCGTGTAGTGTGTCCTATAAAAAGTGTGAAACATAGCTTTTCAGCATAAAACTGCATCAGTTTTTAACTTATATTACTGACCTTAACTTTAGACTAAAGCATTTAAATGAGTGATGGGAGAACCCAAAATGCACACTTCCTAGCCTCGACTAATGTTACACTTGGCTTGTGGTACCTGTTCTTCTTTGCCACCCTAAAACAGTAGTTTCTATTGGCAACAAGTATTTCTATAACTTCTGAAGAGGAAGGACATTTATTTTCACACAATAACATTGTAACACAAAGTCCTCAAGAACAACTTAAAATAGAATAAATTAAGAAAAAGATCCCACCCCCAGCTCCGGCCCCAAACCCACCCCACAATCCTAAGGTTAAGAACACAATATATGCACCAATAGTAAAAAAAACTATATAAATAAAATAAAAATAAAAAATAAATAAAAAAAAGAAGTTGCAGAATGAACTGAGGAAACGCTCTCATGATATCTTCATGAGGAAACACTGGAGGTAAAATAAGATGTTAAAACTCAACACAGGAAATTAAAATCCCCAAAATAAAATACATTTCTAAGATGATAAAACACTAAAATATTGACCATAAAAAGAACATAAGATGCTATACTTAAAATAAATAAATAAGTACATAAATAAATATTGCAAGATAATACAATTTGGGCTGTATTAGAGGCATTTCTGGCACTGGCATTTGTATCAGAACAACTCTAACAACATGATGGACATTAGCTAATCATGAGCTATTAAGAAGAATGTGACTGCTCGTGTGCTTTCTTATCAATCTACTGAATTTGATTTATTAACTGTGTTTATTCTTGCCTGTAAGCCAATCATGTGTTCAACATTACTGCCAATTAAGCCTATTGTGTCGTGGGGTTTTCATCTTTTTTTTATTAAGCCCGATTTTCCTCATTGTTAAATCCCCATGCCCTGTTTGTCTTTTCTTTCCTAGGAGTTGTCCGTTTGGAAAATAGAAATAACACCATGTTAGCACAATATTTCTATAGCGATGGTCCTTTTGAGGCTGGAGACGAGAACGAGAAGAACCCTGATCTGGTCCCTGCTCCTGTCAACAGCTATCTAGGTAAACCACCTCTCGCTCTGTACATTCACTGCCAACTAAACCCCGTCTCTGTAGTTGCTCCATTGTCACAAAAATTTGATTCAAGTTTATCTGACATTGTAGTCAAGTTTTGGTGTGACACTGTCTTCCAGGCTTCTCTTTGGACTCTGGGAAAAGTCTGACGACTAAGGGCCAGCTGACGGTGGTGGCAGGAGCTCCAAGAGCGAATTACAGCGGAGGGGTGGTGCTGCTGAAAAAAGGGGATAATAGGAACATCTTGCTAGAGGAGTACACCCTGGAAGGAGAGGGGCTGGCCTCATCCTTTGGCTATGATCTGACTGTGCTGGATCTCAATAAGGATGGGTAAGTCCGGTAAAATTGACTTGTGACTTCTGCTTTGAAAAGTGCTTTCTACTCACAGAAGCATAATGTTTTGTTTGATAGATGGCAGGATATAGTGGTGGGAGCACCTCAGTACTTTGAGAAGCAAGGAGAAATCGGAGGAGCTGTCTATGTTTATGTTAACAAAGGAGGGAAATGGGACAAAGTCAAACCCATCAGAATAGACGGACCTCAGAACTCCATGTTTGGTCTGGCTGTGCAAAGCCTGGGAGACATCAATCAGGATCGTTACCACGGTAAGGCTGCGATGTTTGCTTGTGTTCACATGTTTACCTATCCTTGGTTTGAATGTAGATCCCTGCATATCCTGTCATTTGAGGTCACTGTTGTTGTTTTTGCTGTCAGATTTTGCTGTGGGGGCTCCTTACGACAATGAAGGTGCTGGGAATGTTTATATCTACCACGGATCAGCCACAGGACTCAAATCTACAAAAGCTGCACAGGTATGCAGTGATCAACATTTTTACTTCAGCAGTGATTTCCTTCAGTACCTGATTTTGTAGGCTGATCAAGAGATGTGTAAAAAGTGCATTAGACTTTGTCCCGAATGTGTTTTTGGAAAGCTGTACTTAAAATAAATGTATTCTTTAGGCGTTTTTCGACTGCAGGAACTTTACCCCGGAACTACGTGCGTTTCCACCGGAGGAACCAGGGTCTAAATTTAGTTCAGGGGTAGATTATCAAAGGTCCTGGGACTTTCAGAATCAGAATCAGAATCAGAATCAGCTTTATTGGCCAAGTATGCTTGAACACACAAGGAATTTGACTTTAGACTTTACGGTTGAACGTAACAGTGTTTGTGGAGTTTACACAGTTGTTGAAACACAGAGGGAGTTCCTGGGAATGCATACTAGTTTAGGTTTTTATTAAGATTTCAAAATATTATTCAATATACATTTTTTCTCCATATGTCACTGGCCTGATTTGCACAATCTACCTGGGACTTCAGCCTGAGGTCGAAACACAGACAACAATGGGGGCACAGGAACCTTTTAGTTCTGGGGAAAGTAGTCCTGTGGGCTAAAAGACCCCGGAACTCTTGGTCGAAATGCACTTTTTCACTCATTTAAAAAATGTGAATCTGTATAAGAGTCATGCTTCAAAACAAATGTATGTGAAGTGTTCATCTAATATAGTATTGATTTGACTATTGTTAGGCTGAAGTTTACACACAAGTTAACAAAATCTTTGCAGAGCTTTGTATAAAATCATGTTCTACAGTAAGTCTGGGTAAAGATTGTGTGTACCAAAAGTTGCTTTTTTTTTTGCTTCAGGTTCTGTATGGCAAGAGTTTGGGAACCAAGCTGTTTGGTTACTCTTTGGCAGGCAACATGGACCTGGATAAGAATTCCTACCCTGACCTTGCCATCGGATCCCTCTCTGATGCTGTGTTTGTATTCAGGTGAGTGAACTGCTGCATATCCCCCCCCAACATCTCTGATACTGATCAATGAAAGTACTCACCGACTGCTGCCTTCTTAGAGCGCGTCCAGTTGTCACTATCAAGAAGGAAGTCAAGTTCACCCCAAACGAAATTGACCTTACGAACAAGAACTGTGGCAACAACTTCTGGTAAGAGTCTTATAATTGATGTGTTTTTGATTTAGGGAAAAAAGTTAGGATAAGATTCTTCATAGAGTGGCTTAGTTTTCATGTCTGTCTTTGAATAAACTCTTCTGTGTCCCCAGTATGGATATCGAGGCATGCTTCACCTACACTGCCAATCCAAAGAGCTACTCCCCTACATTGAGTAAGCTAACCAGTCTTTTATTGAATTAAAATGTAATTTGAAAGAAACAAACTATTCCTTGAAATTTGAATAATGCACAACTTTTCTACTTCTATCTCTAATCTTGTTTCTCTTTATCATCCTCTTTCTTTTGTCCTGTCTAGAGGTGGCATACTCCATACAGGCTGACGCTGACCTCAGGGAGAAGAAACTCAACTCCAGGGCAACTTTCGTTGACTCTCCCAACAACTTTGAGTCTAAAGGAGTCGTCACCATAACTGGCCAAGGACAGAAACAGTGCATTAAACGCCAGCTTGCCATACAGGTATTGACACTATGGATATTTTCTTCTTATCCTCCCATCAGATAGATAGATAGATAGATAGATAGATAGATAGATAGATAGATAGATAGATAGATAGATAGATAGATAGATAGATAGATAGATAGATAGATAGATAGATAGATAGATAGATAGATAGATAGATAGATAGATAGATAGATAGAAGAAGAAACGTACTTTATTAATCCCAATGGGGGAAATTAAATTTTTTCCACTTGTTATTTTTGTGGTCATGCTACACACACAGTTTGATGTATATACATACAATTGTACAAACATACAGTGGACATGCACTTAGGGAGAGATGTCAGAGTGAGAATGCTGCCATCAACCAGCACACCCAGAGCAGTTGGGGGTTCGGTGCCTTGCTCAAGGGCACTTCGGCAGTGCCCAGGCAAGTGAACTAGCACCTCTCCAGCCACCAGTCCACTTGCCAAACTTTGTCAATACTGGGACTCGAACCGGCGGCCCTCTGGTTTCCAAGCCAAGTCCCTATGGACTGAGCTACTACCGCCCCAAACCCAGGATTGAACCAGGGATCTTTTAGATCTTCAGTCTAACGCTCTGTACATCACCGTCTGTAAGAAGAATACAAGTATAAACACAAATAAACAATAAATATCCACCCAGCCTCACTAAAATGGTGCACATCATCCCACATATATACTCACCGGAAACATGGACACATATATGCACACCGGACACATATATGAAGAAGGCTTCTGCCAAACCGGGCTAGCCTACAGTATGGGGATCTGTGTGTTATCGAGCGTGCTCTGTGTATGATGGCTCTGTTGTTGAGGTCAGACAGGTTGGGTGTGGGGAGGCGTATGATTTTGGTGACAGTTAGCATGTTGTAGTAGCAGGCAGAACAGTAGAGGTGAATGGGGTGGATGATGTTTGGTACAGTAACAGTAGAAGTTTGGGGGCGACACCCTCTGCGTTGTAGATGGTGTGTAAAGCTAGGTAATGATGTCATTCTTTAGGAAAATATTCGAGACAAGCTGCGTGGAATCCCCATCGATGTGTCTGTGGAAATCCCGGAGTCCAAACGTAAACGCAGACAGAGCTCATCTGCTCCACTGGCACCAGTCATGGATGCAAATGAGCCAGCGATAAGTCGATCTGAGGTATTTATGCATGGTTATTAATATAATGTAGGGTTGTAACTAGGTCCTGGCAAATGTCTGACATTTTAAACAAAAAATACAAAAATGACTGAAACTACTTTTATGATCAAAATTGTGTTCCTCTAACTTTACGTGTCTGTGAATATGGTTATAGGTGAATTTCCTGAAGGTGGGATGTGGCACTGACAACGTTTGTCAGAGCAACTTGCAGATTAATTATCGCTACGGCCACAGGCCAATGGAGGGAGACCAGTTCACAGCGTTACCACTGTAAGGACACACAAACAAACACACACAAACACACACAAATATTAAATTGGAAATATTTGTAAATTTACTTATTTAGTTGTGTATATACGTTGTGTATATATGTTGTAAGATATGCTTATTTTTACTTATTTAATTTTAATTGTTAATAACTTTTTTAATAATTGCTATTTTATAGGCTCTTGTTTGCATTATACTGTTTTGCACTGTCTGCTTTGCTGCTGTAACACTTAAATTTCCCCGTTGTGGGACGAATAAAGGATATCTTATCTTATCTTACCCCCCCTCACACACACACACACACACACACACACAGGCACATAATTTTCATTCTCAAATAAGTTTTACAAAGTAAACAAATTTGTACTCAAGTAAGGTACACCATTAAAATGTTAATTTACTGATTCAACTTGTTTATTAAAGCAAAAGTGGAAAAGTAAAGATCATAAAAAGTATTCCTACTTCCCACTACCTAACATCCCACCTCAGCATTTTATAATGACTCATTCCTCAGAGACCCTTTTGTTAGTTTTATACCTGAGACAGGAACATCTGTCAGCATTTGGACTCATAACTTGATTGTCTGTCTCAAGGGAGAATGGAGTGCCGGTGGTGTTGCTTAGCGATCAGAAGGACATCGTCTTGGAGGTCAAAGTGACCAATAAGAACGGTGATGATGCACATGAAGCCTCTGTGCTCGCCTCCTTCCCACGCTCACTTAGCTACTCCGCTTACCGTGTTCCGACTAATGTGAGTGTCTCTTTTCTTTGCCACACCCACACTAATAAACAAAAACACACCAGGTTGATGTTCTGATTTGAAATCTTTTTTAAAAATTGTTGATTTCAGGAGCAGCAGGTTACCTGTATGGCAAATAAAGATGGCTCGGAGGTCGATTGCGAGCTTGGAAACCCATTTAAACGTGACTCAGAGGTGAGAGAGAATCTTGCAGTGTTGTGTTCCACTGCTGAACAGGTGGCACTTTTGTCACAACATTTCTGTGTTTGTGCACGTAGGCAATCTTCTACATTTATCTGAGTACATCAGGCATCTCTCTTGACACCACTGAGATGGAGGTTAATCTTCAGCTTAATACGTGAGTAACTAACTACCTAATACATTGATATTTATATATTTCAAAATGTCATTTGATCAATTTCGAAGTATGGTCACGAGCATTTTATTGACTGACTTGACCTGTATGCAAACTCTGATACGACAGGACAAGCGACCAGCAGGTATTAGCTCCAGTGAAAGCCAAAGCAAGGGTGGCCATCACGCTTCAGCTGTCAGTGACAGGGTAAGAAAGGCACACACACACACGCACATACTTTACAGATCATGCTGTAAAACATACAATACGGTAAGAATGGCGTTAGTAACAGTTTTTCTCTGCCTCTCTAGAATAGCCCAGCCATCTCAGCTGTACTTTGCAGGAAGTGTCAAGGGTGAGGCGGCCATGAAGACCGAGACTGACATTGGCAGTGCTGTCACACACCAGTTCAAAGTCAGTATTTTTTCCGGCCCATCCCTTTAAATGTAAATAAAAATGAACAAATAAAATTGATCATATGATAAGTGATAGTTGTTGTTCTCTTGATTTACAGATAACTAATATGGGAAAACGCCTGACAGGCTTTGGCACCGCCACCCTCAACATCTACTGGCCAAAAGACTTGGATTCAGGAAAGTGGCTCCTCTATCTGGTATCGATGAGCTCCACCGGAGTGGAGAAGATGCAGTGCTCTCCTAAAGGGGTGGTCAACCCTCTTAACACGGTCAGTGAACGCACCACAGCAAGGTGTGTGAAAGAAGAAATGACTACATTTATAAAAACTAATATTTATTTAGACATTAAAATAATTCTAACTTGAACATCTGATGTGTCTTCTCTGTTTTCAGGAACTAAGTAAACCCAGGATGAGAAGAGCAGCAGATACCTCCAAGGACATAAGCGAGGGCACAATCTCCCGTTTAGTTGACAAAAATAAATTTAAAACTCTGGTAACAAACACTGCCCAGTCTTACTCTCTTGTTTTATATTGTAATTCTTATGCTTTTGCTAACAGTGGAAGGAGCATACAGTTGTAACTTTGTGCTCCTTTCTGTTCTGACAGTCCTGTGACGATGGAGCAAAGTGTGTGAAGATACAGTGCCCTCTGGGGGGCCTGGACAGTAATGCAGTCATCACTCTGCATTCTCGCCTCTGGAACAGCACCTTTATAGAGGTAACTCTTACTTAAGTCAAGGTATAGATACTCCAGGTCAAATATTACTCCAATACAAGTGAAAGTTGCTCTGTCAGATTATTACTTGAGTTAAAGTACTGGAGTACTTGCTTTCAAAAATACTTGCGTATTCAAAGTTCTCCTTAAAAAATCTAATAACATTGTATTTTGAAAATACATGAGTGCAGTCAAGAATACATAGGAGTACTTTTGGTTACATTATGTTTGTCAAGAAACAATTACTTGAAATCTCTAAAAACTATACCATGGAATAAAAACAGAAACTAAGTTACTTCAAGCACAGACAACTTAGTTTGAAATGTTCATCTGGAATGAAACAAATGTTACATAGCTCAACACGCTTTCTCAGGTTGGACTGTGAATGTTTGTATGTTTGAGCAGAGTGGGAAACAGGGAGAACATTTCAAATGATGCGTATCATTCTTCATTTCAAAAACCTCTAACACGGACTGAAGATATGTCCATGGGTGCTCATGTGGAGAATTATAGCCATCATTACCACCTCTACAAACACATTTTACTGTCTTATGGATCAAATTTCAGAAAAAAGAAGTAAATTCATGAGCTGACTTCAAAGCAAAAGTAGTGAGTAACTAGAGCACTGATCGAAATGTAGTGGAGTCAAAGTACAATAATTGTCTTCTGAATGTAGTGGAGTAAAAGTCATAAGTTTCCCCCAAAAATAATACTCAAGTAAAGTACAGATACTCAAAAAATGTACTGAAGTACTGTACTCAGGTAAATATACTTTGTTACTGTCCACCACTGCTTGTAGCTCCTTCTAAACTTGATGTTTTCCCTTGTTTTCTGAATCAGGATTTCTCTGATTTGCATCACGTGGAGGTGATTGTGAAGGCCACTCTGCAAGTTGACAGCACAGTTAAGAACACAGTGCTGCAAAATGCTGAGACACAGGTAATAAATATGTAACAGAATGGCGGCGTGACTATTCTCTGTATGACATGGTCTTTTTATACAACAGGTGTTGTTACTTTAGTTCATACAACTTGTTAACACATATGTTCTTTCTGCTGTGTTGTGTACCTCAGGCGAGACTGACGGTGTACCCTGAGAGGCGAGCAGAAGGCATTTCCTCAGGAGTGCCGTGGTGGATCATCTTCCTGTCTGTCCTGTTTGGGCTAATGCTGCTGGCTCTGTTGGCTTTCCTTCTCTGGAAGGTAGGACTGAAGGATAAATGACTTAAAACCTCCTTTGATTTTTATGCTATAATTTGAAAAAAACTTTCTCTGAGTTTGACTTTTTGAAGGATTCTGTCCACCATCACCATTCACAGGAAAACTGTAGGTATACACAGTGCATCACGCGCATTTTCTCACAATGTTCCTCTCCTCAGTGTGGACTCTTTGGGAATAAGAAACAGGACCCGTCAGAAAAAGAGAGACTGACAGCATAAAAAAGAAAGAGGGTAAAATGACCAATCCGTCCATGAATAAGTGAAACTCTTTCTCTCGCCATGGGCAGTGGGCGATTCTCACACTCTGACTGATTATTTCTGCTGTATATATCTAAAAGGCTCTCACACATGATTATGTGTGGACTGTTTGCCTGCATGGCGAGGGGAGGTGATGGCTTCCAAACAATTACTGCATTGTTTACTTCTAAGAGGACCAACATCACAGTGGTTCCTTCGCATCTCTTTGATTTCTTTTCCTTTTTTATTTTGTTGCTCATGCAGTCACTTGGTTTGGAGGTTTCTTTCTCTCTACATTTAAGAAATGTATCCTTCTTTAAGGAAAATTCTTTGTCTACACTTCTTAATGGATTTATTGCATCTCAACTCTTGCTTGTGAAACACACGGATGATATTAAATGTTTCATCCACCTCCTTTTTCTGTCTCTAAACGCCCTCAAAAAGCATTTATCCCTCATGAGATACTGAGACTGTATGTTTTTCTTCTTCTCTGCAGTGTGGCTTTTTCAAGAGTGCCAACAATGAAGACAAGGTTCCCAGTTACAGCGCAGTTCGGATCAAACGGGAAGAGAGAGCAATAAACCCTGAGATTAGTAACTGGGAAAGCCCAGAAAAGAAGTCCTGGATGACGACCTGGCACGACAAGGAGCATTACTCTTAATGGATGATGAGATCTGACTCCACTCAATTCCTGTCACTTACTGCAAAACTCAACATTTTGCTTATTTTTCCTGCCTTTTCTTTGCACAATGTGGACTGTAAATATCAAGAGACAAATTAATTTTTTTTTATAAAGAAAGAAAGAAAATCGTTGACCTAATACTTGATTTGATGTGTTCCGAGTCAGGGCCTGAATTGATCTTTGAAAAAGTCTGTTTGAATCACTGGAAGAAGAGATGCATTGTGGGAGACGGTCCTGCACAGCTTCTGTCAGTCTGAGCTTGTATTTGTACATTTACTACATTCACAGTGTTGACTTGGGGGAGGGTGGGTGGTTTTCTGGGTTTTTTGTACATTTTTGAATGTTGAGCGGATTTGTTTGTATTTATTCTTCGTGAGGAGTTCTTTACGTTACATGCCCTACAGGCCAAAGAGTCTTGCATTGCAGAAACATCCGACTTTTAATGTTTTTTCCAATTTCTAAAGCTTTTTTTTTGTAAATCAACATTTTTTATAGAGTTTTTTCACAGCCAATGACATCGCCATTAAACACAAACTATTTACATATCAACAAGGCTGTGTTATAAAAATAATATAAATCAAAATGAATGCCAGAAGAAATAAGCAAATGAAACAGAAGTAACATAAGGCAACACGTTTAGTGATACATTTGGAATAAAAAAATAAATAAAATAAAAGAGGGGGGGGGGGGGGGGGGGGGGGGGGGTAGTTTTTAAAATACTTCTCATGATGCATCCAACTTAACTTTTTGATAAATCAGACACTCAATGTGCCTCGGGTAAAAGTGGAACAGAATTGCATCCACAGTGGTAGATGGCTCAGTTTGCAAACGAATCTTCAAGCCCCTGCAGAAACAACATTTTATTGACTGTCTGAAAGTGAGAGTGAGATTGGACAAAGAGTTGCTTTTTGAATAAAATGTTTTTAAATGTTGTCAAATCTGTGTGTGTGTGTGTGTGTGATTATTGTAGGCAAATGCAAGAGTTGGAAGCATGAGGAAAATGTTTAAATCATTATTTATTAATACATAAAAAAACATTTACAGCAAATGCATTTGTGCTTAAATCAGCACTGTGTGAAAGGTTAAAATTCTTGTAATTATAATTTAAAGCTCATGAAAGTTAAAAAACAAAACACTTCAGAAGTATAGCAAACCTGTCAGATATATGGTGGACTCTGGTGCAAGAGTCCACCTCTGCTCTGGTCTAAAGATCATTATTACCAGTTAAAACTGATGCGTGTTCTTTATTTTAAATGATAAACACTAAGCAGTGAAAAGTGGAGGATGTGTGCAGTACATCTAGCTGATTCCATGAACGAAACAGAAGTGTGTTTTTGTGTGCAAGACTGCAAACAGCCCCATGCTGGTGCAGTTTCTCTGACATCACCTTTACAAGAGCGACTCTGTTCTTATTGTTTTTCCAGTACGTCGGACATCTTTTACAGACTTCTCCAAAATCATCCTCCCTCGCTCTTCATTCTCCTTATCCAAAACTGCATTCTTCTCTTTTACATTTCCTTCCTTCAGCCTCGGTTCTCCTTTCTTCTGTTCCTTCTCCTCACATTTCTTTATCTCCTTCAGCTTCTTCTTAAGTGCAGAGCGGTCCCCGTGACTACAAACCCCCAGAGCCTGTGGAAAGAGAAGGGTATTACCAATGTAAATGCAATCAGAATAGAAGATATAAGGACACTGTACTAGTTCATGGCCCATGTTATCTTATCACATCCATCCATCCATTATCTTGACCGCTTATCCCGTTAGGGGTCACAGGGAGCTGGAGTCTATCCCAGCTGACTTCGGGCGGAAGGCAGGGTACACTCTGGACAGGTCACCAACCTATCACAGGGCTAACAGAGAGAGACAGACAACCATTCACGCACACACGCACACCTATGGGCAATTTAGAGTGATCAATCAACCTGGTGAACATGTTTTTTTGGACTGTGGGAGGAAGCCGGAGTACCTAGAGAGAACCCACGCATGCACGGGGAGAACATGCAAACTCCACACGGAAAGGCACCTGCCCGGCCGGGGATTTGAACCAGTAACCTTCTAGCTGTGAGGCAACAGCGCAACCCACTGCACCAGCGTGCAGCCCTATCTCATCACATTGGGTATAAAATCAGCATTGCAGTAATGTCAGAGGCTATCTAGAAACAATGTGGACATTACATACTTTGTCCACTAGAGAGCACTTCTTTTCAACATTCCCTTACAAATAGACTGAACTAGGATTCTTCTTCTTCTTCAAAAATAAAAATGAATTAAGCTACATTGCAAAGACTGTTTAAAAATGTATATATGAATATATGTATATATATATATATATATATATATAAAAAGAACCTGAACCTGAGCCTCAAAAATGTTATAAATCAGTATCTGTCCATCAACATCTTCCTACTCTAAATACTCACTTTTAGTTTCTCACTGTCCAAGTTGAGGAGCTGTGTCCCGTCCACTCCTCTCGCAGCAAAAGCTGATGTGTACTGGTCCATGTTCATGGCGATTAGCCACAGACACACCTGCTGGTTGCTCCACTCCAACACCGGTCGACTCTGCCACTGGTTGTTGTTGTTGTTGGGAAGTGGGTCATCGTCCAACGTCTGACAGCACACCGGAGACGAAACGCAAGAAAAAATGGAGGAGATGAGATGAAAGAAAATGAGAGGAAACTGTAATCAAAGACGAGAGTAGGGCTGGGGAATCGCTGTTTGGACTAAGAAGTAAAGTCCAAGGGAAGAAGTTTTTAGAAAGTATGAAAAAGAAGAGGATAGTCTCACCTCAGTGGAGGAAAAGGTGTATGTGTAGGAGTGTCCAGAGACAGAGTGATCAGAGACATGACCCTCCATGCTGGAGCTGCGCACCGGAGAGCCAATACTCTGGAAGCAAGAGAAGAAGACCACGACTGCCTACAGGCTCAGATTCACACGTGTTGTATGCATGCGTGATCTTTTAAAAGGAATTTAGGTTGTGTAGAAATATAGATCCAGACAAAGAAGGAGGAAGGCATACAAACAGCCTCTTTTAAACCCCTGTTATAACATGTGAGCCTTCATGGAGCCTTTCTTACCTGATCTCTTCTACCTGTGGTGGTCAGATACGGCAGGCTGCTACTGGACACGGAGCGGAGTCTCTCCCTGCCTCGTTCCACATCTTTTTCTTTTCCTCTCTCTCCAAACCAGGGGAAGGGCAGGCAGGAAGGCATGGAGGTGATGGAACCTGATGGAGAAACTCCAGCAGGCTCATCTATCAGATCACCACAGGACGCCCTGTCAGGAAAAAAAAGTTACATTTTAAATTATTTGGTATTTCATTATTGGATTTGTATCTATGATTATCTAGAAGCGCTACATAAGTCTTATCAATTATTATCAAGATTATTTCTAATTAATAACATCGTTTTTTATTATTGTAAGTATTATTTTTTTATCATTATTATTATTATTATTATTCTTTTTTTTTATGTGCATTATTATTATTTTTATTATTAAATCATATGTTTCAATTCATTTTTTCATGTATTACAATAAGTTTGTTTTGAGGATTGTACTTCCAATTGAAAATGTGCTTTCACAAGCCATTGGATTTGTACTGGAGTGACAGTGTGTAAGTTTAAGTCAAAAATTAAATATGAAGAGCCTAGTTTGATATTTTCTGCTCTTTACATAATATCTTACCTGTTGTTCATAGACCTTTTGCGTAGTTTCTCACTTCTCCTTTTCCCGAGAGACTTTCGAAGACCACTGAAGCAGAATTAAATTACATCAAACAATTAAAACTATAAAAGAAAAAAATCTCCCATCGGCAAATATGTCCAGTCAGTGTCTCGACTCCACCTGAGACTGTGGCAAGACAGCAGAAATGTGCTATGGCTGAGAGGGAATATACAAAACTACTATGGCTTTTAGGAAAGCGAATAAAACAGCAAACATTCCTGATTATTTTATCCTCGGATCTAAAAACCAATGAGTCCGTGACCCTGCACCTGAAGTCTGGAAATTTCCTTTTGGACCTCCTGGAGGCAGAGGATTTGCAGGATGAGGGAGTGGCAGTGTCGTTGATGTAGACAGGAGGTGTGAAGTTGGAGCTGGTAGGCGGTTGAGAACTGAGGGATGGGAACGATGAAGAACTGGAGAGGTCACTTCTGCTGATCCTTTGAGCTACCGTAGAGGCAGACAGCGATGTGCTCTCCTGTTTCTGATGATCTTCTTCCTTAAATTAAAGATTAAATAAAAGAAATTCAGTCATTTTTTCTCTTGATAATAGATATTCTCCCTCTATATTCCTGAGAAAAACAACATAACAGAGACAAAGCAAATACAAAAATCAGCTTAAAGAAAAGGCAAAACAAGAACTCTACTTCTACTACATTCATGTTGGGACTTTTTCAGCTACAACAACTATTACTACTACTTCTGCTATTACTATCAGTATTTTCTCTCTCTCTCTCTCTCTCTCTCTCTCTCTCTCTCTCTCTCTCTCTCTCTCTCTCTCCCCCTCTCCCTCTCTCTCAACTCAACTCAACTCAACTCAACTCAACTCAACTCAATGGAGGCAGATGGCTGTCTAACATGAGTCTGGTTCTGCTCAAGGTTTCTGCCTGTTAAAAGAAGTTTTTTGGGGCACTGGTGGACTAGCGGTCTAAGCGCCCCACATACAAAGGCTACAGTCCTCGTCGCAGGGGTCGCCGGTTCGATTCCCGGCCATGACCATTTCCTGCATGTCTTCCCCCACTCTCTCCCTGCCTTTCCTGTCTTTCTTCAGCTGTCCTATCAAACAAAAGGTAAAAAGCCCAAAAAAATATAACTTAAAAAAAAAAGAAGGATGTTTTTCCTTGCCGCTGCAACTCGCTAAATACTGCCAGGTGCTATACTCATGGTGGATTAAGATGAGATAAGATAAGTCCTGTCTGTAAGGTAGGACTGGATCTTATCCTGTCTTGATGTTGGGTCTTTGTTAATAATTTAACATGGAGTACAGTCTAGACCTACTATGTTTGTAAAAGAGTCTTGAGATAAAGCGTATTGTGATTTGCTGCTATACAAATAAAGATTGATTAATTGAAATTCGCCATGATTTGACTTGTTGAACGACTCCCATTCCTACACTTCAGTTTGTATCTCTAATGTTGCAAAGAAAACATCACACTCTGTTTATGATTATATACAACCACCTTACATACCTACACCTTTTTTTATCAGCATCAGAGTCATGTGATCTTCTAAGTAGCATCTATTTTGGTATAATGCGTAGCTTATTCGCTTAAATTGATTCATTTACTGCCTTTTACTATTCCCTGTATTTTTCAGCAAGACTATCCTCTGTTACTTTTTTGCATCTTGCCCTACCTGTTTCCTGAAGCTCTCTCTGAGTTTGTCTCGGGATGGGGGGTGGCGCTTGGATTTCTGGGCCAGCTGAGCTCTGGCTATGTGAGCGCTGGAGTCCAGACGTCCTGTATCGGGGACTGGAAGACACCAGTCTGAACCTGAGACAAACACACATTTCATGTTAAGTCAAAAAGTGTATTTTCATTCAAAAGGTTAAACAAAGGTAGACTAATTTATGAACATAAAAGTGTATAAACGTAAAATATCTGGTTTGTGTCACACAGTCAAAGACAGTCACATCAACACTCTGCAGTTACAGTACTTTAGCTGCTTACCTGTGACTACAGAGTCCAAAGAGTGGTTCTGTCTTTCAGGTACATGCTCTCTTCCCTCCAGCTGTGCTATCTGTGATAAAACATGTGAAACAATGACTACAGAGCACAAGCAGGATCAGTAAAGCAAATCCACACAGGACTGAGAAGTCTCCTCTTACCTGGATTTGCAGTCTTTCAACCGTCTCTCTGTGCTGCTTATCTCTCTCCTCCAATTCCCTCCTCAAATCTGCTTCTCTTCGCTCCCTCTCTTCTTCACTAAATAGAAAAGACATGACTTAACAAGTTTAATTCCAAATCTTAAAGATTTAAAACTTGCAAAACTTGTAGAATCTTACAGGATGGTAAGAGAGTATTAGGCCATGTTCACGCTGCAGGCAAAAGAGGCCCAAATCCAATTTTTTGGGGGTCATGTGACCAGGTCAGATTTTTTAGAGGCAGTGTGAACACTCAAATCTGGCCCAAATCTGTTTTTTAAAATCAGATCTAGACCACTTCCATATGTGGTCCAGAATCAGATACAGATCTGATTTTTTCAATGCGACCTCAGTGTGAACGGCCAAGGCGGATTTGATGCGCATTTGATACTTTCACGTCACTTTATAGATGGAGATGGAGCGCCTCAATTGAGAGTCCTTCCTAAGGAGTCTTGGGGAGAGCCGCTGACAGATGTAATTGAAGTTGCCCTCGACATCTGGAAGTTTTGAATAAACTCTGTCTCTGTGAAACTATTAACGCTGCAGACCCACAACTCCTGACTCCGTGTCCGCATCCACATAGACCTTTCAATCGTATTTGCGGCCACAGCTTTGCAAAAAGCCGAAACAAGTAATTTGGCTCTCTTTTTCTTTATACTTGACCTCCTCCACACCTGGTCATTCATTCTCCGGCTCCCACTGCACAGAAACTTTGGAACAAAGGCAATAATGCTGACTTCCTCCATGTTTACGTTTATGAAACAGCTGCATGTGACGTCATTGTTACTGTTCTTTAGCGCATGTGGGGCAGTTCGGATCCGCAAACAGTTCACACTGGAATCAGATACAGGTCACATTCTAGATGGTAATGTGAACAGGCAAACAAAAAATTGGATCTGAGCAAAAAATCTGAATTGAGCATGAAGCCTTGCAGTGTGAATGTAGCCTTAGAGAAATTACTTGATTGGATTGACTAGATAATTACCTGCTCTGGTATTCTCGGATCAGTCTCTTGGCCTTGTTGTATTTGATCTCCAGGCTCTCTGATTGGCTCTGGGCATCAGACAGTCTCTGGCTCACCACTCTGCACAGTGTCTGGGCCTCCTGCCAGTACCTAATAAAGAGAGTGAGGGGCATTTATACCCTTGTAACTATCAATATGATCCTCATAATGAATTTTCACATGACTATTAACAGGGTTTAGGCTTGACTTAAGAATTGATCTGTATATACTTGAGAAGGATCTTGATGAAGATTTACTTTAGAAAAAAGGGTCACCATACTTCTCTAGTTTTTCAGCTTTGTCCTCTTCATCCTCAGCTCTCTGCTCCAAGTCGGCTTTCTGGCTCTCCCAACAAGCCTGCCGTTCCTCCCATGTCTTTAACTTGGCACACATACAAGTAAAAGAATAAGTTATACATATTTGTACCAATGCATGTTTTTTTAAGTAGAAGAAAAAAAAAAGAGAGAGTCTTTTTGTTCTTTCATCAAACGTTTCAAACTATTCTTGGAAGCAGAGAAAACTGTGCACTTTTTCAATCCTCACATCAAAATCTTTTTGAAACGGCACACGGAGTATTCACTGATCTAACACCGCCAGAAAGACGAAAGACACATTTTCTACTGAACGGCTTTAGCCAACCCAGTTATGTCAGAGCCGTGATTACTTCAAGGCAAAAGGCGGAAAAGCAGGGGGCCGACGCACACAAGTGCTGGATTGCGGCCTGTGTCCTAGTAACTCTAGAGCGAGCCAACTCATACACAGTTAAATGGGTCAGACTGTTCCAAATGTGGATTCAAAAGGTGGCACATTAATGTGAGCACAGTTATTAGTTTGTGTGCCAGAGTCAATGTCAGCTGATCGACCTACCTTTGCTCTCACATTGTGAAGTTTGGCTCCTTTGCTACGAAGTTTTGACTGAAGCTGTGAAGACAGAAATGTGGAAAAATCAAATATGAATGTGTTGAATGTGTGAACAAAATGAGGTACCGTTATTTGACCTAAAATGATGGGCAGGAGAATAAAACTCAAATTAGCATCGCTTCTATAATAGAAAAATAAAGAAATAATATATATATTTAATATCTTGTTTTCTCTTAAGATGAATATACCTCTATAAATATCATTCTTCATAATCAGAGAGACGTCTTCCTTCAAATTAGTGCATGGAAAACTATACATTTCCCTGTTATATGACTTTGCATGAACAGTACCTGCTGGTATTTGAGGCAGAGTTGATCATGGTCCACACAGGAGAGAAAAGTCATATCCTCTTCTTCATCTTCCTCCTCTTCTTCAACCAATGAGCCCCTCTCTGACATGAGCCCATCGTAATCCTCATCTCCAATTGAATCTCCACTCTTCATAGATAAAAAAAAAAAAGAAACCAATTTTAAAAAAAGTTCAGTCAAACTATGTCGACCACTTAAACCGATGGTAACTCCGCTCCTCTTTTTTGGGAAAACGCACCTGTCTGGACGTTTTATCCATTTCCAGGCTTTCATTGATCAGTCGCGCTACCTCGCTCTCCACCCCCTCCCTTTCTCGGCCAATCAGAAACCTGCAACCGGGGGAGAGAAATCAATTGAAGCTGTGAGTAATTATCACACAGCAGAGAGTTGGGACCTTTTCCCAGCACACTGTTTGACCAGTCATAGCAGGTAAATCACAGGTGCTGTTTCTAACATGAACAAAGGCTCAAGATTAAATTACAGTGTGCTCATCCTTCATATTTGGGCTTCTTCTCTACAGTGGCATGCAGAAATCTCTTCTATTGTGTTGCATATTGTCATTATGATAGTGTTTGATATTATGTTTGATAGCTGCAGACATAAAGTACAATGAAGTGCAGAAGTCAAGCTGACAATAATAACCCTATGATATGATCAGAAAAATGGTTGGCAGCACTTTCAGTATCATATGTACTTTACAGGCTGAACATCCTAGAGGCAATTTTTAAAAATCATCCTTTAAAACAACTTCTTAAGGGAGAGAAATTATTTTTATCTTTCTGTCACGGTTCCCTCTTAAAATAGCTTCAGTAATGTAACAAACACTCTGAAGTCTGCCACTGTCACTGATCAGATGGCAGTTTTTTTTAAAATAGTGACTAATCAAATACCTCATACCTCATCTCTGAATCATTCCTTTGAAAGAGTTCAAACATTACTCCCAAAGCAGCAGCTTTGTATGTAACATATGTGGAAAGAAAAACTCGGGATGAGCCATCCACACCACATTGCTCTGACACTTTATGACATACTTGACCAGGCCTGATGTGTTCTTAAGGACTGTGGCTGCAAACAGCTGCGACACTCCGACCAAGCTCAGCCCGTCCACCTCCACAATCTGGTCATTCACCTGAATCCTAGCAAACAACAAAAAGAAAAATACATAAATTGTAGTTCAACCCAGACTGAATCCTCTGCAAAACAAGACTCAAGCTGAAATGTACCGTACCTTCCATCCTTCAGAGTTGGTCCTCCTTCAGTGACTGTCTTAACAAAGATTCCAAGTTTTTCCAGTCCTTGGTCGGCTCCTACGCCCATCCCGATGATACTGATGCCCAGACCATCTTCACCTACAAGAAAATGACATCAGGAGTCTTTTTTTTAAATCAACAAGCAAAGTGTTATCTCCCTGTTAAGAAGCTAAAAGTACATAAAAGAAGAGGGAAAACCTCCTCGGATGAAACTTAGTTCATGGAATAAGAGTTGAAATTAAGTATACTATATATATTAAGTAAGATGTATGCATTTCAACTCATTATGTGTCATTTTTTTATTGTTTACTTGTTAAAATAATGGGAATATTAAGTTTTCCTCCTTCTCATTGTGGGACACATTGAAGGTTTGTTGTGTGATTTGTGTAGGATCTGTTCTATGCTCACATGTTTTCTTTAAACTGTAGAGTATTATACGTTGACAGCACTGTCTCTGTTGTCCATTAATTGTGAGTGGAGTTATAGTGATTGGGAATCAGTTTTTTCTTTGATATATTTATTTTAGTTTGACTTGTTAAGTTATTCTCATCTATTTATGTGCAACAGTATAATGCACTAGTATAATGCCAGAAAATAGTGAATAAAGGGGTAGGATTAGAAACGTTTTAACTTCTTCCTACTCCTTTTTGAACATATAAAGTAAAATGATTCAGTGTTTGCTAATGGAACTGATTGATTTTGTTTCTTTTGTATAACTATTTCTTATTTTTTTTATTGTATGTTCTTATAACTATTTCTTCTTTACTAATTGTATAGGTTTTTTTTCTATTTTACTTTTACATAATTGCAATAAAGACATCAAATCAAATCAAACAGTATCTGCTTTAAATGTTTATATTTTCACCAATAATCTCACAATGAGTATTTCACATTTTCTGTTCTTTTTGTTTTCAGTTAATCATTATCATGTGACCGTCTTTGTGTCATATAAGTACGTAGATGTAGTTTTATGTACCACTTTTGTCTAGGGAAAATGTATCTTGGGGGCATTTAATTAGAAGTTAATTCATCAACAGGAAAATGACCAACAGGAAACTCAATTGATTTGGGAAACAAAAGATGGAAAACAGGTACTTTGTGTCAAAGCACTGCTACTACACCGTGTTCCAAATTATTATGCAAGTTGAATTTTTGTGAATATTTTAAAAACTATGTCAACAGTCGTTTTCAAATTCGTTAGGAAGTCAGATCGCCTCATGAACTGGCCTGCCTGCTTACTCGATTTCAACCTGACTTAGAACTTGTGGTCAATAATAAAGAAGATAATTTACAGTAATGGCAAGAGATACAGCTCAAAAGAGCCTCTTTGGAAAGCCTTACAAGGTGCAGCACACAGTGTCAGCAGAGAAGTCATCAGAAACCTCACTAAATCTGTTTACCAGTGACCTCTGACCCTCACTGAAAAAAAAAGGAGGTTATATTGGACATGATGTTTTAAAGACATTAACAGTTTTATTCTGTATACAAATGTAAAGAAAACTGTTGTTTTTGTTGAAGTTTGAATACAGTTATAGTAAATATTATTTTCAATCAATAGAACGTTTAAAATGGTGCCTAGTTTTTAATTTCACAAGTTATATGCTCTTATCACCAACTTGCATAATAATTTGGCACACTCATTTCTGTAGATTCTGCATTTATTTGAAAATACAGCTGAAATTCATTTTAACATCACAGTTGAAGAAATATATTCACTATCGGACTTCCTAACAAATTTGAAAACGACTGTTGACATAGTTTTTAACATATTCACAAAAATGCAACTATACATAATGCATAATAATTTGGAACATGTTGTATATGACCTCTTACATTTTTTTTTTTAATCTTTCTGGGGTTTTAAAGTGAACAAGTTACGCACCTTTCTCTATCTCTACCGGAAAGACGTTCATCCTGTCCACTCTCTTCTCCAGCTCATACTCTGCCGAGGCGGACACCGGGTCAATATCCTCATTGTGTCTGTCGTAATCTGCATTAGAGTAAGTGTTGAACACCTAAAAGAGAGCATCAAAAGGACAGTTTGAGTCACTGCAAAGGGCCTCAGCTTACATTAACACATCAAATTAAAGTCCAATTAAGAAACTGTGCCCGATAGCTTGAACATGTGTAAAGCACGACTGTAAAGCTACATGAAAACACCTTGTTTATGTTGGCAAATGTCTCAGTGTGGGATCGAGAAAGAAAAAGACATACTATAAATGCGTAGTTAAAGGATTGCAATAAATCTCAATGCAAACATGACTTCCTGTAACTGAAACTAAATGCGTTTGTAATGAATTGAGCCACTTTAATGCCTTTCACAGCCACAGGAATGCTTTCTGTGCAGAGCGCTGACAGAGTGAAGCATGTGGAGTCTTGCCTTTCCTCCTCCTCTGATGGATTCGAAACATTGCTTTGGGCTAACACTTCTCTTACATGAAGTCAAAAACTCGCTGGAACGGACATTCACACAAATCTACAAATTAAGAGCTTCCTCAAACACAAGAATTATGGGACGAGTGGCCCTGCAGCTGTGAAGAATGGACCCTGAAAACCTTGATTTTTTGAACATCTTTCTTTATCTTACCTTGATTGGCGCTGTGGAGAATTTGACCATTCTGTTTGCAGCTTTCTTTTCATCCTCATCTTCCTCATCCGACAGAGCAGGGATGCCAGGAATTTCCTCATACTTCAAGCGGTGTTGACTATCTACATTTATGGAGTTTTCCAGTTCCTGTTTTGTTGAAAGCTCATGCACAAAAGCTGCATTTTCAATCCCTAAGAAAACAGCAGATTCTGTCTGGTCCTCTTCACCTCCTTCATCTCCTCCACTGTCCCCTCTGCACTCCTCCTGCTTGACGTCCTCGTCGGGCTCCTGCAGCTCAGATACTGAACTCTCGCCCCTCTCACTTTCCTCCTCCTCTTCTTCTTCTTCTTCAGTCTGACTGTCTGTGTATTTTTCTTCTCCTCTGCCTCCACTTTTCCTCTTTTCTACATTGTAAAACTTAACTTCTACCTCCTCTTCCATCATGCCTCTCCTCGTCCATTCCTCCACTGCTGCATCTGTCATTTTCTCACCTTTATCTGTTGACTTCTGAGTCTGTGCAATAAACTTTCTGCTGTGCCCCTCCCATTGTTCATTCACCTGCCGATACTTGTCTCCACCACCTTCCCTGACAACCGTACTCTCTCTTAAACACGACATGCTGGCTGGTGACTCTTTCTGGGGAGGCTGAAGTTTTCCTGCTCTTGGTCCTTCTTGATTTTCTACTGTATATGCTTCTCTTTTTGTTGTTTCCATGTAAGGTTCCTCAAAAACATCATCATCCAGATCTGTAACACTTTCTCCCACACCTCTGTTAATGCTCTTTTCCCTTTCAAGCCAGTATTTGACCTTCTCTTCTTCGTTCTCATCACTTTCTGACGACTCAGTCTTTACGTCCACAAGCTCTGCCCTGACTGGCCTCTCCGGAGTCAAGCATACACCGTTTGTTGTGCATTCCTTGTCTAGTTTTGAGTGTGAAATTTCATCATTTTCATCAGGACAGGAAGCAGATTTTTCCCCAAGACTGTCCCATTCAGGAGATTTAGGGGTTGTCAGGGGGGCTGGTGCAGGAGGCTTTGGCATGGAAATATTCATGATGGTGGGTAGGTTTATTGATTCCTCTCTATCAGAACCCTCCTCCTCTGTATCCTTCCTATCCTCACTCCCCTCTTCCTCTTTATCCATTTCACTGCTTCCTCCTCCATACTCCTCCAACTCCTCTCTTTTCCCGTCTTCCATCCCCTTGCTTCCTCTGCTGGATACTCCTTTCACAACTTGCCCTCCACCTCCTCCAACCTCCATCGACTTGGTCTCAAACAACCTCCGGGTTACAGTGAACCTCTGAGCAAGAGCAGCTCTTTCAATATCCGTGATCTCCTCTGATCGGGATGGTTTATCTTGCGAAGCTGACGAGCTGCCAAATGATAGTTTGGATGATCCAGAAAAAGGTGAAAGCTGCAGCTGTGGACCAGGATTATGGGGAGAAAGTAGGGGAGTGGAGCCAGAACTCAACACTGGACCTCCATCTTGTTTCAGCTGCTGGCTGTCCATTTGCAGAAAGATGTTATCTCTGATCTTGGTCCCTCTGGTGCTGGGGATTCTTCCTCTGGTGCTGGTGGTGTTGCTGGTCTGGGACATGATGGCATCTGACAAGCTAGATGGGAGTCTGTCAGCAGCTTTGGTCCCTGGTGTTAGACCGGTCCCAGTGTCAAAAGAACATTTGATGGCGTGAAAGTCAGACCTATAGGTTATCCTGTGAGGGGAGGCACTTCGGCCTTTGCTGTCCGTTCGCATCATTTGGAAATGGAGGTTTTCTGGAGAGAGAATAAAACTGGAGGTGCTGAGAAAGAAGCTTCCACTGCTACTGAAAGCACCTGTACAGGTAAAGAGCAGGTAGGTTATGTTTGAGGATTTGCTGGTACACTGGAAAAGTAGAAATAAGGCAAGAAAAATGCTGGGTGAAAAAGCTGGTGGTGTTTTTTTTTTTTAAGGAGGTTAGGCTACTGCATTTGTTTGGTGACTGCAAGAGGGAAAGTCAAGCTCTTGGTTTGGAAACTCCATTTTCCTCAGGTGGTCTTCAGAAATTAATTCACCATTACTTCTGCTGGAGTCTCCTGGAGGAGTAGTTAGAGAAAAGACAGAACACAACAGACATTCATTAAAGTGAACTCACACGACCCAGCAGGTTCATTACTTCTAACTTAATTACTGTCCAGACAAACTACCCAGAAGCTTAACTAAATGATGACTCACAGCTTCCACAGTAGGATGAAATCATCAGTTCTCAAGCAAAGTACTCACAACTGGGGTCGAAACGTTTCTCGACTTCGTCAAAAACTCAAAACGTAAGCCTGCCTGAGGCTTTTCTGTTTCACTGCTTGTTACAATTCACCTGTTTGCAGCAGCAATGAAGTCCTTTGGGCGACCGCTGCGTTCAAGTACTGTCGGAAAATTGGGAGTAAATTGCACAGGGACTTGGTTAAAATATTAGGAGCAGATTAGGCGACATTAGCATACTTCACTGCATAATGCTCAGAAAATCTCTCTGCTTTACAATGGTTGTTTTTTTTGTTAATTGTTTTTGTTTAGCTTTTTGTTTACCTTGATATTTTCTTAAGTAACATATGCTGCTGTTGTAGGTCCATGCTTCACTTACTTACCATGTGCAGTTAATGGTTCTTTTTTTCCCTTTGCGCATGTCTCTCACTTTCCCCATTAAGATGTGACTGCTAACTGCGTTTGGTGTTTATTTATAACATCCTCAAATATCAGTGACTGATCAGCACTGCGCTTCATGTTTACCTTGTTTGTATCTCAATAAAAAGTTTTGACTAAAAAAAAGAAAATATCTCAATGTCTCGGGATACTACATAAAGAATTCTTGCATTTAGTTAGTTGAACATGGCACTTATAAATCTCGCCATTAAAGGCCCTGTGAGGAGTTTTTAACTGGCTGAGAAACAGACTGAAAATGATACAGATGCCTCTTTATGACCTTTAATAGCAAACAAGACCATCAGCAACAACACTGACACCTTCTCTGTAGTCATTTTTAATGCCTGAAACCGCCCTGAGGGGGTAGGTGCCAGACCAGATGATGGACATCTTGCTTCAGAAACAGCCTTTATTTGACTGTTTCATTGAAAATAATCACATTGCCTTATAAAGTTGGCTGTTAAAAGACAACAGGACGAGGTTTTTGTTGAAAACACCACTTTTGCATGAATAGAGGTATCACTTTGTCCACAATGGGACGCCAGAATCGATACAAAACAAAAGTTCCTCACGACAGCTTTAAGCAAAACTACTTTAACTTAAGATAAAATAAGATATTACTTTACTGATCCCCGGGGGGGAAATTCAGTTATTACAGCAACCCAGACATAAGTACATTCAAGAAGAAGTTACAATGAGTAAAATTAAATGAAATAAAATTAAATAGAATAAAATAAAACAAAAATAGATAAATAAAGAAAAAACTACAATTTAGATATATACAATGTTACAAATGGAATTTAGATTAGATAGCAGTAATTACAGGCAGTATTAAAAATGTTTCAGTAAGCAATACATAAAAACAATATGGGTATGTAGTATGACCGTGAGTTGTAGTAAACAATAATAATGTAATATAACATAATATAATATAGCAAGATAACTTGATTTGTGGCGTGTAATGTCCTCCCATCACTGTAACCGTACAGTGCAACATCATATTACTAATCGGTTGCTTGGATTCTAATGATTCATTCCTGTCAAACTAACCTTGATAGTATTCTTGAATGCAAGAGCAACACTAACACGAGAAATGGCTGGAGCTGTGGTTTACGATAGCATGTGAAGGCAGCAAATCTCACCAACCTGGCTTTAGTGCGCGCGCAGTTTAAAGGTCGTGACAAGCATTGGACTGCCGTGAATAACAAACAACAGACGATCAACCCAAACCGGACTATCATCCAGCTGTAATGTTATCTTTGTGTTATTATAACGCACTGTGCGTAAAAAGGCGCCTCACCGTGTAGTTTGTTTCCAGTCAGCCGGTGCTGGCGGCTCCCTCGCTGTGATAAATACAGACAGATGGCGACTCATGTCTCTTAATACTGTAAATGGATTAACCTCATGTAATCCTGTGTAAACTACTCTAGTAACTGTGAAAACACTGACGGGAGTGAGTACCAACGCTGGGTCAAGGTAGCATGTATTTGCAAGGCCAATCATTGTATCTCTATCCTTTTGGTGCCCTATTGCCTAATTTACCATCAGTAACATTAGGAAGTCTTAACATTTCAGTCAGTGCTGTAAAAGTTTTGCTATTTGTATCATATAAACATTTATAGTATGCTCATATAGCCTAATGCTAGTGATATTATTTATCATAACATATGTGATGTTGTCTATTCTTAATAGGCAGTATTTGATTTCATTATACATTGAACATCTACAGTACTAGCCTGTTAAGCATGCAGGTTGCAGCTACATTCACTTACCTTTACCTGTCTTTCAGCATCACTGCCGGTATTGTCATCCTCTGTGAAAAGGCGTCCCTGCAACAGAGGCTCTCCTGGGCTCAGAGGTAAGCTCTGTGAGGATATTCACCTGTGTGCATGATGCAGGTGACTGAAATCAGACACATCTCCCACTGTCTACCTGTATGTGTATGAGGCAAACTAGAGCAGTGATGCAGCACCTGCTGGTGTATGTGTGTGTGTGCCTTCCCTACCTGTGTGTGTGTGATGCCAGTGGGTGAGTCGGTGCAGTAGCTCTGTCTGTCTGTGAAGCTGCTGGCTTGTGTGGCAGATGGACTGGACCGGAGTGGACTGGACTGGACTGGACTGGACTGATCCGTGCAGAGCCAAGAAACAGTTCTGCTTGATGTGACCTGGATCTGACTGGAGACCATTGTCCCAGGTGGCACTGGGACCTAGTTGATATAAATACTGGCCAATCACAAAAGCCCTTTTCTGAATGAGGCTAACCAAAAGAGAGAGGGGAGGGAGGAAAAGTGATTTGAAGTAGTAGATGGAAAATGAGGGTGTGATGTCAGGGTGGGTGGGAAAGTAAATTTAGCGAGGTAGGGGCTCTGCAAGACAGGCAGAGCAGATGGAGACAAAGGATGGAGGTAGAAATTGAACCTGGATTTCTACCAATATAAATGTGACAGCACGTGACTTGAGCTATAAATGTGGATGAAACTGTATTTTACAGACACAATATCAGCTGGCGAATAACAGAAAATCCTTTGTATTTAACTCAGCAGAGGTGTGTGTAATATATGGCGGGTAAATGAGAAATACAGACATCTTTGTGCTGACATAATCCTCAACTCCAATTTTTCTCACCAGCAGCAGCAGCAGGTCACCTTGACTTTTACAGAAGGCTCGCATAAGGATTTTGTCTGAAAATCGGGCATGATGACAGTCGAATCTACACACAATATTTACCATACAGCCTTTCAGTGTGTCACAGAATTTAGATAGAGGGATGATGAGGAGGAGGAATTTAGCAGGTGAAGGGGTAAGGAGGGGGCTCATGCAAGAAATGTTTCTCAAGCGTTTTCTTTTCTATTTCTATGCTTAAATTGAGCACAGTCAAATCATGTCATTGGCTACCACACCAAGCCAGAACACACAGATCTGTCACGCTGTGTGTATTAGAATGCGTTGTTTTATCAGTTGTTATAACCCTGCTGGGTTGAGTACTTGATTCTGTGGGTCAAAACTGCACCACAGACATCCTGCTTACCCATGTCATATCAAATCAATCTGCTGAAAGGAGAAAGGAGTCTGGCATATTTTTTTCATTTTTTCATTTCATGTCTGCCTGTTGACACTGTGGCAAAAATGTTAGCTCCTATCTCAGGCTCGTCTTTAATTGAGAAAAGTCCCTTTCTCTTTGTGTCAGGGTTCAAATTCACAACATCACTCATTTACTATAAAGGTGCGTCTCACTAAATTAGAATATTGTGAAATATATTCAGTAAAAGGTTCAATATATTCAAAAGTGAAATATAATTTATTCCACTCTGGTGACATGAAAACTAGAAATTTTCAAGTATTTTTCCATTTTAATTTAGATAATTGTGGCCTATAGCGCAAGTAATTTAAATACTAATACTTATCTCAAAATATTAAAATATTTAATTTTGCATAAATTTAGCAAAGTGTATAAATTACCATTCACACAGAATTCTACTGAATATCTCTTAGTCTGGTTCACAACAGGCAACTACAATAATGGGGAAGACTTGTGTTAATGGACAACCTCCTCAAGGAGGATAAGTCACAGAGGGTCATTGCCGAAACGGCTGGCCTTTAGTGGAGTGCTGTTTTAATGGAGCCAAAACGATGACTTTAATGTTTGGTATTGAAAATAAAATTTGGCATTGAAAACACAACCTGAAACTGAAAAAAAGAAACTCTGGCATTGAAACACTTGTATTGTAAAAAATTTTAACGGCATTAAAACAGGTATTGGCATTGAAAACGTTTCACTGAAGTTAAAATCACACAAATCGAATGTTATATTATTTAATTTCTAGAATTTTTGCATTCTAATATGTTTTTGAATGACACTCATATTATGTTTATTTGATGTCACTTTTTTTTCAATGACAGATAATTTTTTCAATGAAGCATTTCTCTTTTTGAATGCAGTTTTTTTTCAAAGTTTGGTTTTTCAGTTTCAAATTTTTGTCACTGTTTTGGCACGGAGGGGAGGGTTTGAGGGGAGGGACTATGAGGGCGTGATTTACGTATCATTTGCATAATTTTTAGTCACGTGACCACCACAGAAGCCTTGAGGGCAAAAAAGACCAAAGTTACATGACTGCTTCCATTAATTCAGACGTGTAAAACCGTCTCTTCCTTACTGAAAGATTACCGTCAAGCCTCGACACTAAATATGAACCTTCTCCTTAACTTACCTTTTTATGCATACAAATAGAGAGTTGACTGGAAGGGAAAAATGTGGTAGGTAAAGGTGTCTAAGCAACAGGGATGACTGCAGCTTTGGGAAGATTGCCAAGGAAAGTTGATTTAAGAACTTTAAAGAGCTGTACAAGAAGTGGACAGAGACTTGTGTATTTCAGAAGTGTGTTGTGGGAGCTTCTGACGTCTAAGCTGAAAATAAATTTCATTCAGAAATGAATGCCCTAGAGTCTGGAGGAAAAATGGAGAGGCTGAATTGGAGGCATTTGAAGACCTGTGTGACGTTTCAGCAGTCTATGATGATTTTGGGTGCCATGTCATCTGCTGGTGTTGATCCATTGTGTTCTATCAATGCTGTTTTTTTCCCCTAGCGGGCATAGCACCTGCCCATAGCGCCAAAACTCCAACAAAATGGTTTGCTGTGCATGATATTACTGTGCTTCATTGGCCATCGAACAGGCCTGACCTGAATCGTATAGAGAATCTGTGGGACATTTGTTACAATGTTACAATGTTACAATGTCATTTAGCAGATGCTTTTATCCAAAGCGACGTACATACGAGAACAAGAACAACACAAGCAAAGATCTAGACAAGAGGAAACAAGATCAGTAAGAGTAACAAAGCGCTTCAAGTCAATCTGGGTGCAGGTACTGCCAAGCAGTGTAAAGGCAATGCACAAAAGTAAGTAAGGATTTTTTTTATTTTTTAAATAAGGAACATCTACAATGAAGCAACCAAACCATTTAAGACTTTCCGTTATCATCATCAACAATTAACATCACCACAATAATGACCAAAGTACCAAGTGCTGGGTCACTCAAGAGCTGAACACAGATTCCCAGAGTAGAGCTGGAAAGTGCGAGTCAATTGTAGCTGGACGACATGATCTGCCACTGGGGACAACAGTGGAGAACAGTCTAGCTAAGTGCATAGTGTTTCCTAAAGAGCTGGGTCTTTAATTGTCTTTTGAAAGTAGACAGGGACTCTGCAGATCGAATGGAGTTGACCAATTCATTCCACCATTTAGGGGCAACAGAAGAGAAGAGTCAAGCTAGTGATTTTGAGGCCTTGTGTGCTGGAAGCACTAGGCGCTTTTCAGAGGCTGAGCGTAGCGGGCGAGAAGGGCAGTAGACCTGGATGAGGGGTTCCAGGTAAACTGGAGCGGTTTTGGTGACTGCTTTGTAAGTCATGATTAGAATTTTGTATCTGATGCGAGCTGCAACTGGAAGCCAGTGTAGCGAAATGAGCAGGGGAGTGACATGAGCTGTCTTAGGCTGGTTGAAGACCAGACGTGCTGCTGCGTTCTGGATCATTTGCAGAGGTTTAACTGTGCATGCAGGGAGGCCTGCCAGTAGAGAGTTGCAGTAGTCAATGCGTGACATTACAAGAGCCTGAACCAGAAGCTGTGTTGCATGTTCTGTCAGGTAGGGTCTGATCCTCTTGATGTTATAGAGGGAAAAACGGCAGGACCGAGCAATCGAGGCAACATGAACCTTGAGGGTTAGCTGGTCATCGATCATGACACCCAGATTTCGGGCAGACATAGTGGGCATGAGGTTTTGAGATCCAAACTGGATACGGATCTGTGGGTCCGTAGTGGGACTGGCTTGAATAATAATAAGCTCAGTCTTGGACAGGTTGAGCTGTAGGTGACGTTTCCTCATCCATTTAGAAATGTCAGCAAGGCAGGATGAGATCCCAGCTGAGACAGTTGTGTCTTCATGTGGAAAAGACAGGAAAAGCTGTGTATCATCTGCATAGCAGTGATAGGATTTGTCAACAGGAACACACAAAATATAGACACGAGGCCGCTTTCAAAGCAAC